>NC_043758.1:38028142-38370642 GCF_902148845.1 Salarias fasciatus | reverse complement strand
TGTCCGGGGTTCACTGTTTCTAATAGCACACGAACGTAAATTGACCAGCGCTTTGCACACAATACTACGATAATACTTTGTTGCGCGACGTAATTACCAAGAGGCGGTCTTGTGAGCCGATCTGCGCCGCGCGCTCACACACACACACACACACACACACACACACACACACACACACACACACACACAGCGAAGAGAAGAGAAGCAGGATGAAGAAAACAAAGATTAAAAGTATATATATATTTTTTGTTAAGTTAGTATTTTGGTGAGACTCTTCTATTCTTCTCTTATTCCAGTTATTAAGAAATATGTTGTTGAAGCTGGATTTTTGTAACAGAAGAGTTCATATTCAGAACATATTAATATTTGTAAAGAGTCTAAGAGAGCTATTATTTTGTTCCAAGTTTTTACATTTCATTTTCTGTTGTTAAAGAAGTTAGTTTTGCATCACCGAAGCGTAATAAAGCATGTCCATCAACCTCCGAGAAGCCTATCTGAATTTCTGGATTTGTGTCTGGAGCACCAACCACCCCCTCACCCCCACCCCGGTCCTCTCTTTTGAAATTCAAAATATGGTCACTCTACTACTGCTGCTGCTGCTGCTGCTGCAGTTGGGAACATGCAGACTGTCCTTTGCGTGGAGGTGTGTGTGTGTGTGTGTGTGTGTGTGTGTGTGTGTGTGTGTGTACCTTCATTGAAGGGCTCGCGCCGCTGGTTAGCAGGATGACCTGCAGGATGCTGCTTCTGCTTCTTGGGGGGCCTCCGGTGAACCGCTGCCATACTCATGTTGCTGTCTGTGGACACCGGGCTGCCCGGACGGTGGCCCGACGGCGCTATTTGGTATTTTCGTGCTGGGGAACGAAGTGCAGGACGCATTTTGTTGTTGTGGTTTCTGCGTTACTGTCGGCGTTGTCCGTGCGGTCCAGCCTACCTGAAGCTCCAGCCATGTCCTGGCCTTGTGAAGCGGGGTACTTTGCCACTCTGAGGCCCGAATACTCTGCAGCTGCAGCCACCGCTTGAGCGAAGTCGGCGTCCGTGAAGAAGGATCCGTCTGACGAGCTGACCGCGCTGGACCTCCCCGAAGAGACATTATCCTCCTCGGAGGCCGAGCCCCAGCCGTTGATCATGGAGCCGGTCACCGAGCTCTCCAGGTCGCCCATGCTGGACGCCGGCGTCTGCTCCAGCCCCCGCAGCAGCAACCGCCGCGGGTGCATGTGGGGGTGGTGGGGGTGCGTGTGGGGGTGGGTGTGGTGGTAGTGCATCTTGGCCACCTCTGCGTCCGTCTCGTCGCCGTCCTCCTCCTCCTCCTCCTCCAGTATGTCCTCCTCCTCCATGCCGTCGGCGTCCAGGGCCAGCGGGCTGCTCATGTAGCCGTACGTGTGCGAGGGGGAGAGGGGCCGCGGGGGGGGCGGGGGGCTCACCGCGTGGCGTCTGCAACGGGCAACACCAGCAGACCGTCAAGAAAAACCAAGACCGTTCTGGTAGAATGTGGGAATGGAAAAGGTAAACTCAACATTCAAAGAGTTTTAAACTAAACATCAGACCAACGATTCCGCATCAGACGGTTTACTAAACAGTGAAAAACTAAAAATGAGCTGGATTTAGTTTCCTCAATTTGAGGCAATAAACAGCTCATACAAATCTTGAACTAGAATCTTGGTGAGTGAAAAGTTATCGCTGCACCGATTCAACAAGTTCTGTCCGTGTGCATCGAGACTGATGACAACATATAACGCCATAGTTCCACTTTCTCACAATTTACTTCAAACAGTTAAACTTCCATATATTTAGCATTGAGTTGAATATATATTCCAAGCTTTTTTTTCTACTTAGTAAATAGGTTACAAAGAAAGAGTCAAAACATAGGATTTCCAAGTTCTTAAACAGTAACTGTTTCACTGATAATATTAACCAATATCATTTTGTCTTTTTGTAATGGAAGAAACTTTTTAGCTTAGACTGTGGAAAAGACTCTGTGAGGCTCCTCTGGGTATTTAAAATGAGACATCTCATGCATTTGTTTATGTTTAGCTCAGCTGCTCAGGTTAATGACGCCTAAAATGCTAAAGCTGTAACTCAGTTTTTAAACTCTCCATATCAGTCAGACAAAAGAGGACTGGCGCCATTTCATTAATCACATTCTGAACATCACGTTCCAAACCTGCAGTGAAAGTGATGTTTTAGAGTGAAATACCTGAAGAAACATGGACTGGAAAGAAAAATCAGTCTGTTCTGACAATAAACTGCACTGATATGTGCCGTTTCCAATCCCTACTGATCATAGTCTGCTTCACGCAGAAGGGATACGTTTCAGAAAGATTCTACTGCGCAAAGAAAAACACTATATCAATATCAATGACTAAAACCCTTCACTGCATTCATCTAATTTCAGACAACTTTCAAATCCCTTCTCTTTCCGGATTTGGCTGAATTGTAACAGATGAGAAATAAGATATTCATTAAAAAATTCATTGAAAAATGACTGAAGGTGCAGTTAAGTAAACAAAAACAAAAAAAAGGGGGATAAATGGACAGGAAGCAGCCGGGCGCTCTGCTGCGCTTATTGTACCGTCGCTCGTGGCCGTCCGCCGAGTCCGGCAGCATGGGCTGCATCTCCTCCTGGGGCGACGGCGTGAGCGTGGCCGTGGACTGGTGGCTGTACGAGACGGCGGCGGGCGAGGAGGCGGCGCCCCGGATGGGGGGGGTGGGCCCCCGCTCCATCTCCTCCTCCTCCTCCAGCTCATCAGGCTGCAGGTACATGTGAGCCGGGGGCATGGGGCACTGCATGTCTGGATCACAGCTGCACGCACACACACACACACACACACACACACACACACACACCAGGCTTGTTACCTTCATATCACTCACTGGAAAACATCAGTGTTTTTATAGACTGCAGTCAGAAAAACATGTGCTAAATATTCATAGCGTCCCTCTATCAAGGTCTGACATGAACCCGGCGCTAATAGATGGAAGGCCCCGGGGGCAGATGCTCGCAAGGAATGCGAGAAACAAAGACGGCAGCGGGAAGCAGCCGGTATTTAAATGGGGAGGGAGCGCCGGTCAGGCTGTCTGTCCCACCTGTCTTCCATGGACAGAGCGTAGTCCTCGGCGGTCCGGCTCGGCGGAGGGTTTGCTGGGGGAGGGGGCAGGAGGTCGGCCCAGTTCATTGTGCTTTGTTTGGGTAGTTTGGGGGTGCGCATTCCCTTCTTCTGACCCTGGCTCCCTGTTCACCAAAGAAACGGGAGGAAGAGTAAAACGCAGGAGCCGCGTCTATCAAAAACGCATCAATTATTAATGTAAAGCAGAATCTCAAGGTGACCAGCAGGAAGGAACCGACGGCACATAAAATGAACATTAGCAAGGCTCACCGACAAAGAAAAAAAAACATTCTGCATGTGAGAGTGCAAAGGCTAATGCCACCTTCCACTGTGTGAGAGCGTGCACACACCAGCGACTTATTAAATTATGAGAAATCATATAAAAGACAGCGATTTCCCCTGCAGGAGTGTAACTCGGCATCAGGAGGGAAGGTGGGAAGGAAACAGCACAAAAGAGTCCAATTAATAGCAAACTATTAAAACTGTGAACCAATGAGCTGTGATGTGCGGCGAGCACTAAAGGCTTCCCCTTAATGGCCTGAACTTCAAACGCAATATCAGAATGGATACATGGCATTAAGGTGGCAGCGTAGCATGCCGTCTGCAGCGCGCCGCCATTTGTCCTTGTCCACAGACAGACGTTGAGGCCCTGATGAAATTAGGCTCCTCCACGCCGGTTTTTCAAGTAAAGCCAATTAATGAGAGCAATGCAAAACAAGCAAGGACACGCTGAGGAAAGGGAACAAAACAAGACGACACAGAGAAATAGCTTCTTTTTATTGAATTTGACTTAAACATCCTTGGATGTTGGTGCATCCAAGAAACAAGAAAAACCCCACGAGGTGCCGGAGCTTTCCTTTATTATTGTTTTCAATTCCTCCTCTGTTTTTATTCAGCAATCTTCACTTCCACAAAGGTTCTTCTTTATCGCGAGGAAGTTAATCAAATTACCATTTAAAGCATGCTTTATTGGTGTCTCGCGGTGATTTACTGCCTTTCGGGAGAGCGTGGATGTTAGGAGGGAGCTGGAGGGAGAGTGTGATTATATGCTTCACAACAGTAATACGCAGGAGAAATTCTGCCAGTGGAGGAGGGCGAAATACCACAAATCAAACGGCTGACGAACTTTAAGAACGACTGTCTGAATATGCTGACTTCCACGACCTCTTCCTGCCTGCTGGAGGTGAGTTGGTGGATGATACGGCGCTGAAGCCGTGACTCCACCCAGTTTGGCGCCTGGACGCTAAAACAGATGTGTTTTCTCCACGTCGGCCAGAAAACAAACCTAAACCACAAACGCCGATGATTCTAAAGTGACAGTGTTGTTGGAGCCTGAGATCTCTGGACGTGTCGGGTGATTGTTGTGGCGCCCGCCGTCGGCTTGTATACAGCGAGGACGCGAGGCTGAAGTGTTATGGAGCCGCTGTTTAGGATTCACTGCTTTCTACGATAACTGTTGACGGGACGTTCCAGCAGATGTTAGAAACGAGGAAACCAAACATGCGCAGCACCTCCTGTTTGCAGCTGAGGAGTTCATCGGGACGGGAGTCTGTCATGCATGAAAAAGGAGTTGAGCTGAATGAGAGCTCGTGAAGCCATCTCACCGGAGGTGCTGCTGCTCCCGCGGTCGGAGCTGTTGTAGGAGCCGCCGGTGTGGCCGTCGTGGGCCTGGTTGTAGGGGATGGTGGCCGGCATGGGGCTGTCGCCTCCTCGGTAGCGGTCTGGCGGCGGCGACATGGAGGAGTGTGAGCGGCGTGTTCTCTTTCAGACACCGTGAACGTTAAAAAACAGGTCCGGCAAAGAATCCGAGGATGAAATGAGATGCAGGTGTGTCGCAGACTTACATCAGAAATGTAAAGTCATGAATGCAGTGAAGCAGAGGCATGCTTGATTATCTTCAGGTGAGTACATGAACACATGCAAAAGGTGCACAAGAAACACAACTATCACACCAGATGTGGCTCTTTCTGCGGGCGCAGCGAGGCGCCGAGAGCTTCCCTCAAAGCTCCTACAGATCTTTGAGCTGTCTTTGAGGGATCTGACACCCCGGATGAACCCGTCCACCTGCGACACGGCGGATCCCGTCAGACGACAGCGATTCCAGCCCGGCCCGCGCTCAGCGGCTGAGACTACGCGTGACAGCATGAAGGGTGATGAGGGGTTACATGAACGCCGCACAGGCGGAGAGAGAACGGAGATGAGCCTCTACTGACTGAAGAGGACGGAGACAGAGACGAGGGAGGCGTGAGCGAGTCTACAGCCGGGAGAGGAGAGAGCAGAGGGGAGGATGAAGCGGAGGGAGAGCGCGGCTCGGCGTCGACCCCTCTCGCCGCGGCCGCTGGGTTTTCCCCACACACTCACCCTTGTTCAGCTTGTTTTGCTCCATGATGTTGTACTGGAGCTGGGAGCCCACTTCCTGCTTCTGCTGCTGGACCGAGGCGGGCTTCCAGCAGTGTTTCTCATTCACCTCCCCTCCACCCCCGAGCCCGCCGCCGCTCCCCGCGGTCCCTCGGTCCGAGTTGATGTTGTTGCCCAGGATGGCGGACTGGATGAGCTGGGTGGTGGCGTAGGGCGTGGGCTGGCCGCCCGGCCCCACGAAGCGGCCGTCCTTCAGGTTGGGGCTGTTGAAGGTCTTCATCTCATTGATCTTGTTGGACAGGTCCACGTCTCCATAGACCCCTGACTCCGGCACCATGAGGTTGGTCTGCTTGTTATCCATCTGGTTGTTATAATTGGCGATACAGTCGGCTGGAGGACATGAGGAGGGGGTTTAGTCAGTCTTTTCTGCGGCGGGTCGGCTCAGCAGCAGAGTGCCGGCTCAGTGAAAGATTACAAACAATAAGGCACCGTCTGATCTACCGCAGAGCTGAAGGGTTCCTACTGGAGAGAAGACATTCAGGAAGTCTGCTGCCCCCCACAGACATTTCCATTTCAGCTTAAAGCCTTTATTTTTTCCCCCTTTTTGCTTAACGGTGATCAGCTTCCGATCACGCAGGTGCTATTGCACCTCGCCCACACCCGGCGCCTCGGTGTGGGCGTCACGTGCGCTCTGACGGCGGGAGCGTCTGCGCTCATCGAGGGGGACGGGGAGACATGTCTGTATCAAAGGCCTGGAATGAGGCGCGCAGTAAAAGCACAGCTCCACTGACAGATCCAATTTTCCCTGGCTCATAAAATATTCAAATCCTCCGGCAGATCTGAGAGCCAGCCTTGCGGTAAATACCGAGGACGGCCATAGGTGCGCGGCGCTCGTGCCGCGCGCCTCACGGTGGAACAGCTCGACACTTCAAAGGCTGACGTGCGAAAGCGCCCCTATGGCTGAGATAAAGGGACATTAACTGCTACTGCGCTGCTCCGTCACCTCGTCAGCGATCCTCTTAATGCCGGGCGTCGGGGTTTGGCACACACACAAAGCATGCGTCTGGCAAGCTCCTTAGTGTCATCCAGCGGGGCGTCATGCGAGGAGTGAGGCCTGCCTCTAGCTTGTTATTCCCTGTTAAACATCTTGCACCGTGTTAAGGGAGAGCCGAACACGAGCGCCTCGGAGGGCGGACTCGCACAAAGAACAACTCAACTTGACTATAAAGTCCACAGGATGAATTATTAATCCTCGTCGGGAGAGGTTTGAAGTCAGGAGAAACTATTTAGCGACTGGATGGATATTAGGGCGAACAGCTGGACAGGAATTATGGGCTGCCCTTAAAGGCGCAGTCCCAAAGTGCATAATTTAGAACATAAAGCATTTCATTGCCGTCCAACTTTCCATGTTGGTCTCGACTGGAAATTCATCACATGAAGTCAGATTTTCCTGCACCGAGTGTAAAGATAGCTACAGCCACATTCGCTTCTCTTTGTTGACGACTGCTCTCATGCTGAATAAACATAAAAGACACCTGCTGGTGTCTGTTTTCCCTCTCTGCCTCTTCCGTACTTAACTGTATCTTGTGTATGTTTTTAGCATACACTTATTCTTCATCACCGTGTTCCTGCCTCCTCCATCTGCTCCTCCAGGTGCGCCCTTCCACCGCCATCATTCTCGCTTTCTCTGCTCCTGGCCATCGTCTGCAGTCTGCCTTGACCTCTTCGCCCGCTGCACATTTCTTAAATAACTGAGCACTTAGGGGAAATTGCATTACCGGCTATAACAACTGTATGGAAATCAGCAGAGCAATTCGATTAGCAACAGAGTAGAGCTATAAGCCCTGCTCAGCGGGCTCCTTTTATTTCCTGCCTAAAACAGCTCTACTTTCACCTCAGATAAATCAAACACACAAGCGCGCGCTCTTTCTTAATCCTAATATTTCTGCAGGTTGTTCTTGTGGAGCCCGGCACAGAGCCGCTCTCCGGGGAGCTAACCCACATTCCAGATTTTTACCTCTTCCTGCTCTGCTCGCTCCCCCGGTGCCTGCCTTTCTTATCTCTACACTTATTTTGTCAAGGAGTGCCTCACTGTCTGTTTATTTTGGTTGCTCCCTGCATGCAGGAGGCGCGACGCGCTCGTACCTGGCCGGCTGTACGTTGCCAGGTTGCTGTCGCTGTTGCCGTTGCCGGCGGTGCAGCAGTTGATGCTGCAGTCGTTGTGGTTGGAGCAGGAGTTGGGCCATGTGTCGGCCAGCCAGGGCTGAGTGGCGGACTCGCCGATGTTGAGCAAACCAGGCCTGTAAAAATAGGAACAAATGGTTTAACAAACGTACGAGAGACAAAGCCAGCGCCGCCGCGACATCCATGTGAATGGACAGAGGCACGCCGCAGTAACACAACGTCTGAAAGAGAAGATTATGGGGAGTTTATTTATCCAGCTGAGAATAGGAAAACTAGAAATCCGGCTTTAGTACTTTTTGCCTTTTGGCCACAGGCACACACACACACACACACACACACACACAGGCAGAACATTAGAAGAAAGAGAAGCCCAGCTAAATAGATTGTGTGTGCTCGACTTGCCCACAGCCGATGACACTCTGTGTGAGCCTCGTGAGCGTTAGCCATCCGCCTGGATTAGACCGCCAGATAAAATTCACTCCCAATGCTGCGAAATGCACGTCTTGAACAGTCGGTGAACCACAAACACTCCCCGAGTAGATTCCACGGTGTCACGGAGCATCTCTATCATCTTGCTTTTGGGTTTTTTGCAGAAGGAGGGGAGATGAACTGCAGCGCCGGAGAGACACCAGGAGCAGTTTGATCCTTCACATCTCCGTCCGACCGTCCAGCTCCACTCTCTCTCCGTGTCTCCGCTCGCCTTTCTTCAGCTTTAATCGCAGAACAATACGAGACGGCCCGTTCAGCAGGGTCTGACTGTACAGCCTGACCTCGGGCCAAACGCTGAGCGTAAAAAGAGACGACAACAAACTGCCTCCTATTGCTCACGAGAAGAATCAGTCTAGCACACAAAGGGAACGCAGCCTTGCTCCGGCAGGGCCGTATACTGTTTCAGGATCCAAAGCTCCACCGAGCGACTCCAGTTTGCATATTCCAACAGTGAATTAGCATCGAATTACATTTTCCCATTCCCTCTTAAATGACTCATTTCTTGGATTCATTTTGGATAATGAACACATTTGTCTTCCGCAGCCAAATACAATCTCACAATAGCTCCTCAATCACGGCGGCAGTGGTGTGTTGATATCGAACAGCCACTGTCTTTGTGCGGCGCTGACACCGCCACGCAGCACATGGGCTTCAATCATACAGCTGGATGGCATAATGAACACGGATTCACCGCCGGCAGCTCCGAGCTAACTGTCCATTAGCACCCGGACGGCACGCAAACGCACACACAGGGCAGGATTAAGTACACTGTGTCCTCGGAGCAAAAAGACGGCCATGAAAGAATCAGCGCCTTCAGTCGGTCTCTCCCTTTTCTCGTTTGAGCGTTCCTTTCACACCCGCCCTACCAAAACACTCACAATGAGTTTTGGCAAGTTGATGCAGGGACTGCTGGGCTGATTTCTGCACACTTTCACACATAATACACCATTCCATAACATGAAGAGCACTGCAGATATGTGTGTGTGTGTGTGTGTGTGTTCTGTGGTGAAGCTCCGGCACAGCCATGTGGCTGGTTGAGGCTCTTCACCGTCGGGGATGAGGACGGCTCCTGGCAGCCTGCATGGCGCTTTGTTCCCCAGTAATATCACAGGCTTATTGCAACTCCTTAGCGCCGCTTTCCAAAGGCACAGCACTCCCCCCAGTGTCCGCCACGGGACATTACACCTGCCCAGCCCCAACTCAGCCATTACCACAGAGGCAAGACATCATTTTGCAAATCAGGGCGAACTGCGGTCACCATTCAATCTACTGAAACGTAATGAACCTCAGAAATAATACCGTCCGAACGTGAGAAAATGTGACAGGATGGCTTACCTTCCGGCGCTGCTGACGCCTTCGCCGCCTCGCTGATACGCCACTGAGGAGAGATTAGGAAGACCGCTGCAGCCATCACCACATCCCCTTTTCTTATTTGTGGAAGTTCAACACAGAATTATTCATAAAAAGGAAAGCAGTGTGTGTGTGTGTGTGTGTGTGTGTGTGTGTTACTGCTGCTGCAGCTACAACAACTTTCCATTTCTGATGTTTCGAATTGAATGACTGTTTATCTGAAGCTTTACAGACAGAAACGTGTTTGGATTGAATCAAGCTGGGAGCGTCTCATGCTGATGAGTTTTATCGGAGGTTACAGGAAGTCGTCTCTCCTTTAACCGCCGTGTGTTTTATTGTATCAGCTGAAGAGCTGAAATGTGTGTGGCGTCATTTCAGCTGAGTCACAGAGCAACAGGAGCAGCAGGACGGGTAAGAGGCTTATGAAGAACAAAGATGCCGGGCTCCCCGGTCGTCTGGCTCGGGGTTCGGCGCGTTTGAAGCCCGGCGCTCTGGAAGTTGTCTCTTTCAAGGAGCGCTGAGCTGCCGGCGTGCGAGAGCGAGATAAACTTCCCACTTTAATTACAATCTCTGGGCTGAGAGGGGAGACGGCGGGAGATGGGAGTTTAGTCATGAGCCGTGTCGAGTCTCTCTTTCAAAACAGGAAGTGCGGCGCGGCCTGTGTGTACGCACAGCCATCACAGCCAGGTGGCAGATTCACATCAGCGTAATGAGCTGCGCGGCCCTGCTTTCACACCGGATCACAGCTCAGCGCTCTTCTCCTGCACACGCTACCCCAACCACAGAGCCAAGGAGTTATTTTCCACTCAGAGATTCCCCCACATCATGGAAAGAGCCTGCAGAGGCTGAATTATTCTCCCTGATTGCACACCTGGAGGCAGACAGAAGCCGCGTTGCTGCTGTTCAGACGCAGCCGGGATCGCCGGCGCAGCCGCAAACACGCCGTGCAGCGCCGCCTCGCTCCTCTGGGCTACGTTAAGCATCGGTAGCTAAACCGACACACCTCCGGAGAGCAAACGTCAGAGCAGAAATGTAAAGGTGAACTGTAAAGGTGTCACTTCAGCTCACGGGCTGCGTCTGATTGGTGTGTCGCGCTCTTAAATCTGAGGCTGCCGGCAGCACTTTGATCAAGTTCGCAGCAGCTCCAGCAGCTCTGAGGCCAAACAGCAGCCTGTCTGACTTTCTGACAAACAGCAAATCTACAAGATGTTTAAAAAAACGATGCTGGTGTTCAATAACATGACATGGTGTCAGGCTTACCTGTCGGTGTGAAGGTAAAGGATGGCACTGTGAGGGGAAAAGACAACATTAAAATATAGTTAAGATTATGTAAGATACACATGATCCTTGACCCCCCCCCAAAAGACCAGCTGCTGGTCCAAATCCCGTCCTACGCTCTGCTCCAGTCCTGCATGGGACCAGCCGTCCTGACTGAATATCTGAGTCTGTAATCAGTATTATGGTCTGTACTTTCCGTCAGTGTTCTTTGTTGTCTCTCCGTCTGAAGATGAGACGAAGCCTCAAATAGTCGCTGCTTTCACCCAGCAAGCTATTTTAAACGCGCTTTTCAGAGCCTTCAGCCTCAAACCCAGCCGGCGAGACGTCGACAGACACCAACCGCCGCCGCCACGCTCTCAGTTCTTCAATAGTTTATTACAGTACCTGTGCCAGCCGATGCCCCCCGAATGCCACAATTATCTGATCGTGTTCGAATCTGTCCTCTTGGAGCTCAAACGCGTCTAAAGATATCGGCGGCCGGCCGGCTTTTATCTGGGAGACGAATGCCTTTGAAGACGAGGCGAACCCAAAACAGCCTGTTTGAAACCCGAACATGACTGAAATGCATAAAGCAGGTTTGGGCTCCAGACGCAGGACTGTCACAGACCATCATCCCCGCCTAGCAGGTGCATCGTGGCTCAGCTGCAGCAAATTCAGCCTTTATTCACCACTTTCTCTACGTTATACCACGTCACTGACACATCTGAATGACTTCGATCAAGAGGTGCATAACTGTCAGAGTGAGTCGTTGACCTGAAATCTCTTCAAGTCAGCGATGAAACACAGCAAAGCATGCAGATGTGCTTTAGTCCAAATTCTGCCTCTTAACACCCTGAAAGCACTTGGTTTATTCATGTGGCTGCGATTACACTGGCGGGGAGCCAGGAGGCGGGGAGTGTCTCTCCACTTCAAAATGTCCAATCACAGGGGGTCAGACACGTCTCCCCCCTCACCTGAACAAAGGATCATGACTGTATTAATGGTTTTCTCCATAATCTCAGACATAAAGCCTGTAAAGAGCCCCCGGCGTGAGCGAGAAGCTCAGCCGAGGTGTGTTGCAGCTCGCTCCCTCCACGCGGCAGCAGCAGATCGGCGCACAGACAGCTCGTGTTTTCAGCGTGACAGCCGCAGATTAACAGCCCGGCCGGCCTGTTGTCTGAGTGCGTGTCAAGGCTGAAGGGCAGATCCGCTCTAACCCTGGAAGTCGGCGGTAAACCTGAGGCTGGCGGGGGGACGGGGCAGGTAGCGCTCACAGGCAGCAGCTGCACGGCCCAAGGCCACACATCGAGCCAGCCCACACAGGAGCCGGGCTCAGAAAGAAAGACTAATGGCCTCCTTTATTCTCTAACCGTCGTGGGCAACGGCTGGGCACGTCGTGAACCCTGTCACTTCAGCTCAAGTCGGCTAAAAGCCGCGCTGCGGGTTCTCTTACAGACACGGACAGAAATAGCGGCTCTCTTCAACAGGTATGGAAAGCAGCGCCGATTAGCAGCGCCGCTCAATGCTGGAGGACGGTGAGAGCACTCCAAGCACGTGAGAGACTGTCCAGACCGTCCTTGATGAAGGCGGATTACGGCGAGGCGTTGTCTGCTTCCCAGCGCCGTCGGAGAGGAGCTGCTAAAAGGGGAGTTGTTGGACCTCAAAATGTACTTTACTGAAAACACTCTTCACACCGCCTCACAGAATCAGCGTGACACAAGTATGAAAAAGAAATAAAAGAGGTTTTCATGCAGCACTCTCAGCGGGAGCGCACCCTCAGCCAGACTCCACCTCCAGCGCTGCAGAGACGTCTCTCTGGGTGAGGAGGAGACGTGAGGCGGACTGGCAGCGTTTGCTGAGAAGAAGATGAAGCGGACTGGATTCACACTGATAAATACTGCACGGCACATTCTGGGCAAACCCTGGTGGTAAGAAAAGCTCCCGCAGCTCCAGATGTGGCGCCCCGACGGCCGGCGTGCTGCACTGACCTTTGCGGATGCCGGCGTAGCTGCTGGACAGGCCGTTCCTCTTCTTGCGGTGTCTGTACAGCCAGATGCTGAAGACCATGAGGATGATCCAGCAGGCCGCCCCGATGCCTGCGATGAAGGCCGGCTGCTTGACCACGTCGGAGATCTGCTGCGACAGAGGGTTCTCCTCCACCACGCTCTCCGTCATCCGCCCCGACGCATCTGGACAGGGACGACAGTCTGTGAGGACTGGGTGCAAAATATTATAAAATACAGACGGATAAAAGAAGGAATGTTCAATATGGTAAAATGGTCAGACTGGGTTTTCCACATAAACACCATTTTTTCAGTGTTTCATAACTCTCACACACACACATACAGTCACACACTCTCACACACAGCACTGTTGATGCATCTGAAAATATGTTGTCCTCCAGAATGAAACGCAGCATTATTCTTTCCATTATTACCGAGGGTGAACGAGTGCAAACAGCGTTCTGCACCGTTGAATAAACTGAATGCTACCACCGGTTTTTCTTTTCCTTCCTCTTGAGAGTGACGTCATTCCAAATTACGAAACCTAAAGGAGGCAAACGCTTCGTCGCGGGATACGGGATGTAGGATGGAGCGTTTCATAAAGGTCCATCTGTGGACGCAACACCTGCCAAACACAAGCACGGCTTTCGAAAGCAGAAAAAAACGGGAGCAGCCATGAAAAATGCAGGGAAATTATACATAACAGAAGGCTGTCCTGGATTGAAAACTGGGTCTTCTTGATGAAAGGTGAGGGTGTTGACCACTACTCCACCATGCCGCCCTGCACCAACACACCCTGCTCACTACCCAGTCCCACTGTCAGGTGAGCAGACGTCCAGACGAAGCCTGGCTGCTGGAGTCGGGCGGGAACACGCAGACGGACGGTTTACACCAGGAAACAGCTGTTCTGTAGTCACACCCCGGGCTCGTCTGTGGACCGGTGAGGGGCGAACGCCTGGAAGCCGTCTGCACAGCAACCTGCTCTGCCCGCTCCCTCTCTGCTTGTGGAGCTCGCTCCACCCCGCCGCCATTCTGGAATTTTCCTGGTGTTTTTGTTACTCTGTCTCCAGCTCTTGTTCTCGGTCCTTTCACCCTGCAGCCTCTCTCCTTCTCCACCGGCTCCCTGCCTGCACCCTCCCATGTCCGTCTGTCCGTCTCTGTCTCTGTCTCTCTCTCCTGGCAGGCTCTCCCCTCTCGTCTCTGTCTTCTCGATTTGCGGCGGCGTCCGGCCGAGCGAGCGAGTGAGCGAGCGGAGCGTGCCAACGTGACCGAGCGGCCCACGAGGGCCGGCGCAGGTGTCCGGGCTGGGATGACGCACACCAGCTCCGAGTGTGACAAATGCATTTGGGTGCAGCGCCGTCCCCGAGGCGCGCTGTTCCTCTCCAGCGTCGGAACACGGCAACCGTCACCACAGGAACAGGAGCCACAGCCAGGGCTTCCTCCTCGTGCCCGTCCCAGCCCCCTCATTCACAGCCCCTTCTCTCTCCGCCCCGTCCTGCGATTCATGCGTTTCCATCTTTCTCCCGACTACACCGGCTTCCAGCTTCGGGGGGATAAAAAGTGACAATTTTCTAAATATTCGTCCGTGCGGACGGGAAGGGGGACGGAGGACACGCCGCTGGTTACCACAGCGTTCCCCGGCATTAACAGCATGTCATGTCAGAATCCATCACTGCCTTTGTAGCTGGGCGCGGCGGTCTGGAATTCGATGATCGCACCGCCGCTGAAAGCACTCCACGGCGGAGAGACGCTGTCCCTTCGCACTCCTTTCACGGCGAGTTTGATGGTGTTTGTATAACAGTAATCAGCTCAATTATAGTTGTTAAAGGTTGCAGTTGGTAAAGAAAGGCCCAGCAAGCAGAGGCTTGAAGACGTGGCAGAGGAATTACACGCCGGGCTGTTTACTCAGCACAGACCTAATGCTGAAAAGCTCTTAATGTGCCATGACGGGATCAATTCTGTAATTATTTGTCAAAAGAGTGACGTGAGAGACGTCTGAACTCACCGAGCTGGAAGAAGGTGACGTCGCTCTTGACCCCGGGACCGGCGCCGGTGCTGGCCGCCACCTCCACGCTGTAGCGGACCCCCGGCGCCAGGCTGGGGATCAGCAGGGAGAAGGTGGAGCCGTCCACCGTGCGGTTGATGTGGTACCGGCTCTCGTTCCCCAGGCACCAGATCTGTCAGGAGGAACAGAGTGATCACATGGACCTGAGTCCGGGAGCCGCCGCCGCCGCCGCCCGTCTGTGTTTTTCTAATTGTTCATCGCCTCTCGGCGGGCGTCGTGCTACAGCTCCGAGGTCGGAACACATTCGATACCGTGACTGTGTGTTTTACATGCTGCGCTCCGCGGGGGGCCGGTGTTACCCGCCGAAACACGTCCAGGAGTCTCCTGACGCATGGAGGCGGGGAATCACCGCCAGGAAGGAGAGCGGCCTCCTTCAGCCCAGGTCAGCTGACCCCACTTCCTGGACCTCCTCCAGCAGCTCTCACAGGCTATCTCATGTACTTCGTGTGTGTGTGTGTGTGTGTGTGTGTGTGTGAGATGGAACTACAAACGTTTAAATTTTCCTGTAAGTCCACAGAAAGTGGCGAGCGCCGGCGCCGCCAGGGAGCCGGCTCGGTAATGAGCAGGCAGCGCTCCCGCCTGGACTTAAAAACCATGAAATTACTCTAAAGTCCATCACCAGAAAACATTTACCTGGAAAATTAACAGTGGCTTAACTTCTTCAGCGGCTGCGCCTCATCGCCTCCTCACCTACGTTCTCAGAGACTTAGCAATTAACGCCGGGCGCTCTCTCCGCAGATCGTACCAGCGCGCGGCGCTCTCCACGCCGCATGTCATTATGAAAAGGCCACATTATCAAGCCTGGATTCACACAAGGGGATTCTGAGAGGTGCCGCAGGGCGAAGCACGGGCAGAAGAAAAGACTGCAATTACAGGAGTTTATTCTCGCCATTATTACTTCCTGCTTCAGCATCAAATCGCTCTCCAGCACAAACACTCAAAGAGATCAGGATCAGTTCCACCTGTCTGTCTGGGCCCCAAGTTCAGGAACGGAGCAGGATGAAGCTTTTTATAGCCAAGATCATCAAGCAGAAACTGCATTTGGAGAATTATAGTTAGGGAATAATAATAATTATTATATATAACAGGCTCATTAAAAGCACATTTCATTTCACGTGTCGATTGTTGAATTAATAAAACTGTCTGGACTCAACAAACTGGAGCAGGGCGACAGGAGGTAAAGCAGCGATCCCTCTCTGAACTGTGTTTTGTGATTGAGTTATTTCTTCTTGATTATTTAAAGCCACCAATAACAGAAGCTCGTGTTTCTCTTTGAGTCTGCGCTCCTGCCTCTTCTCCACCAGATGGCACTGTTTCCTAACTCTTCTCCTCTCGACCAGCAGCTCCTCCTGGTGTGTGTAGGTTCATCTGGAGGCGTCTTCTGCTTCAGCCCCACTTCCTGAGGACTGATCACACTAAGCCTGACCCCTGACCCCTGACCCCTGACCCACGGCAGCTCAGGGTTCTCTTTCTGTTACCTTGTACTCCTGGACCACGCCGTTCTGCTCCTCCTCTGGGGGGGGCTGCCAGGACACCACGATGGCCGTCCCATTGTCGCCGCTCTCAGTCACTGTCACCTTACGAGGGGGGGCGCTGGGCGCTGAGGGAAAACACAGGGTGAGGGTACATCCACATATTTTTTCTGTACTTAAACCCCCCCTGTAGTAAACAGTATTCGTTTTCTCTGTGAGGTTGAGGCTGATGTGAACACAAATGGCTAATCATTAAAATTGCCATGCTTTTAAAAATAAAAGCAAATAATTATTTACTAAAAACAGACCGGGTGTAATGATGGCGGGGTGTACGGCGGTGTGTGTGTGTGTGTGTGTGTGTGTGTGTGTGTGTGTGTGTGAAGGCGAACCTGTGGTTCAGCTTTAATTAAACTGAAATAATTACGGCTGCAACATTTAAAAAGAGGAAATCACGGTGTGAGCGAGCGTCAGGCGTGAAAGACCAAACATTTATGTTTTAGAGCCCCGCAAACAATTATCAAGCGAGCTGAGAACAAAGGAGGATCCGGCAGAAAGAGATCAAAATACTCCCACACACAACGCGCACACACACTCTCTAGTAAACACTACGCGCTGGCGTTCTCCAAAGTGTTGGCTACAAATTAAAATTTGCAGTTGGGCTTCGACCAAACCTCAGGAGACGCCACAGCCACACCCCGCTAAAATCCAGAGTCGCACTTGCAGCGGGTTTCCGTACGCTCGCACGCTTCAGCGCGCCGCATCTGAACATAACATGATCCGGCCGCCGCCGCCGCCGCCGCCTGCTGGGAGCAGCTGTTGTGCGCCCGCTCACATGCGAGCTGTGCACATAAAACTGTGTAAACACCAAAACGCGCCTGCCCCCACCTTCCTCCAGCGTCTTGCCGATCTTCACGTCGCTGTCCGTGCCCTGGAACTCGTTGAAGAAGGGGCGGACCTTGAACTCGTAGGTGACGCCCTTGCGGAGCTGCGGCACCACGGCGCTGTCCTCGCCGGGCGTGCGCACCTCGAACACGGCCCAGTCGCCGCGCTGCTGCTGGCCGTCGGGCGAAGGCCGGTACATCACCTTGTAGCCCTGGATGTACTGCGACTGCTGCTCCACCTGGAGAGCAGCACACACACACACACACACACACACACACACGCCGTCAGCGTCACCGGGCTGAATGCGGTGCTAACTCCTCACATCGCCACGCTCCTCGCCCGTCCGTCTACGGCTCTGTTCCCGGCTGTCTTTGCGCCGTTCGGAGCGGCAGCCATTTGTGCAAACCGCACTATGAGGTCATTGGACAAAGGTTCCTCCAAGTCTGGAGCTGGTTAGACGGGCCCAGACTCCCCGAGCAGCCCGTCTCACCCTGTCAGAGGGAAACGTTGCACACGCTGGAAAAAGTTGAGAATAAGTTCAGCTAAATGGAATCTACATAAAGAGGATAAGTGCTAATAGGAAGGATTTGTCTGTGAGTTTAATCTGCAGGCCATTAATGTTGCTTGGTGATCCAGCGGTTTGACAATAACTGCTAACCAGTATGCTCAAACCCCGATGAGTCCCAGCGGAAGGCAACCGGCTCCGGCTTGTAAAGATTTTAGTGATTTCTCTATCCCTCCCCCCATAAAGCATGCTGCCGGCTCAGGTGGTCTTCATTACACCGAGAGCTGCGGAACCATTTAGCACAACACAAAGGAACACGTAAAACCAGGAACGTCCACGCTGGGAAGAGATTTAACTCCGCAAAACAAGGAAACTGTGTCACTGAACGACAGCGTCAGCCTCCCTCCAGTCCTGAGCTGTACTGGAACGTTCCTGCCAGGCAGACTAACGGGGCGGGAATGTCTTCAATCAGTCTTGACGTGTCAGAATCCTTTCCACGTTTCCTCGGCGCCGTTCATCACTCGCCGCGGCGCTTCATAATAACCGGGAATGGAGCATGGCAGACGGTTAACCTGCAGAGCAGGCAGCTATCCTACAGGCTGATACCGAGTCCTGATCTACACCTGAGCTGTCAGGGAACTGGAACACATCGGCCTCGTCAGCTCCATCAGAGCGCCGGAGCTTCCATCGCCCGCTCCGCTCTTCCTCTCCCACCCATCCGTCCCAACATCTGCAAGCCATTTCCACTGAAGAGCGCGAGCTGGCCGTCTCTTCCTTCTCTCCTGTATTATTTTAACAGCCGCGGAGTGTTTTCAGTGTGAGAGGGCGCAGGCTGGCACGCCACACGCTGCTCTACGGCGCCACACGCTGGACTGAAGGAGCTCGGCTCCGCCGTGGACTAAGCTGCAGATTTTGGCCTCTGTCCAGCTGACCGGTCCAGGCTGATGGCAGATGGGCACTAAGAAGACTTGGACAGGGTTCCAGATCAGCTTTTCTTTTTCTTTTTTCTTCTATTCTGTAGGCGGCTATCACATGAGTACATATGTTTGGCTGGACTGACCGCGGCAGATCGCTGAACCAACCCTGCAGCTTCAGCGTCCAGACAGAACCGTGATCCATACGGTCATCGCCAGCTGGCTTCAGACCAAAAGGTGCAGGAAGTGAGACTCACGGTCCACTGAACCCTCACGGACGAGGACGACAGGATGGTGGGGTTGTGCAGGTGGATCAGCACTTCTCCCAGCTCCCGCTGGATCTGACGGTGGTCCACTCCCTGGCTGGTGGGCGGGATGTCTGCGCACAGGAACGCGTTTCATAATCGGCGAGAGACAGACGTGCGTCTCAAAATGCAGAGCTATGCAGACGCCTCCTCAGCTCTCACCTTGTGTTTTCACAGCGTCGGTGATGGGACTGGGATCGCTCAGCCCATAGGCGTTGGCGGCCCGCACCAGGAAGAGGTAGACGGCGCTGGGCTTCAAGCCCTTCAGTACAAATGACTCAGTTTTCACGTGCTCGGCCAGGGTCTGCCAGCTGCTCCCTGAAGCATGACTGTGGACACAAACAGAGAGAATGAAGCTCGAAACCGGTTTAAATCATCAGTCCGTCCGTCAGAGGATCGGCTTCACCTGAAGGCCTCGACTATATAGGAGGTGGGCGTGGCTCCGGAGTTCAGGTTGGGCTTCCAGGACAGGGTGATGGAGGTGCGGCTGACGTCGGTGACCTCTGGCTTGGAGGGAGCGCTGGGGATCAGGTTTGGGTCGGTGGGCCTGTTGGGCTGGACCGGGGCTCCGAATTCTGCAGGTTTAGAAGAGAGGATACTTAAAGCAGGAATGCTGTTTATTGCTATTCCACAAAGCCCAGCGCAGCCGCCATCTGTCTTCTCTGTAAGTACTGCCCTCTAATGTCAGGGAATGAAATGTGCACTTGTTAGAAAAGGTCAACTGCTGGACCGGGATGTTCTGGATTACCTTGGACCTCTAAGAAGGCCTTCCAGGAGGCCTCTCCGCTGGGCGTGGAGGCGATGCAGGTGTACGTGCCGGTGTCACCGAGCTGAAAGAGGAGCGGACATGTGCTTGAATGGAAATCATTGAAATTTGTGGTACAGGTTAGTGAAGTGGAGCCGCCGCCCCCCCCCCCCCCGCCTCGTCTTATCGCTTTCCCACCATCGCCGCTCTGCTTATTGACATTCTGCCGGAGTCTGTGGCGGGCAGCTGTCACCGCCTGATAATCTCAGTATCATCTCCTTTATGGCAGAAACGGGGAGGAAGCAGCTGGAAAGGCCAAGTGGCAGACCACTGCTAGTCAAATGGAAAAGATTTCCACGGGCTCACGCACTAATTGGAGACCTTTTTCTCCGGGTGCCAGCCCCTCCGAGAGCCCGACATGCAGCGGCGCGCTCCGCACAGCCCAGCCACTGACACTCACTGTTAAAGCTGGAAAACTGTCGTTACTGGCTTCTCTTTTTCATTTCTCTCCTCTATTCCTACCAGGGATGCAATTTGTTTTTTTGTTTTTTTTTAAATGTCATTTTTAAAAATGAAGAAGAAACATTTGATCTGGATCTGGATCAAAATATTAAAAACATACATGGCAGAAAAACAAATTTCTGTGTGTGCCAGGAGTCTTCTATTTAAGGATGAGTAGAAAAAAACAAGTGAAATGAACGGTTGAAAAACAAATCTTCATTTGGCATGAGGATCTGGACCCAGACCAAACACAGACCATCACTTTCTTGGCTCAGGACCCACATTTCTTCCAGATTTAGTTGAAAACGGTTGAAATTCAACTCACTACCAGCCTAATAGCCAAAACATCGCCCTGTCCGCCAGGAGGAAAACATACGACTTGTTTCAAACTCCGACCAAAAAGTCAACGCTTCCACGAAGACTCATTATTCTGCAAAAAGCTCAGAGAAAATCAAAGCGATAAATGATCTGACTAATAGAGTATAAGCATATCCTGCCAACAAAGTGTGTTTTTTTATTCTGCAGCAGGAAAGAAAAAAATCTATTAAACCAAACAGCAGCGGCGTAAAGAATACACAGAGGCAGATTAATGAAATGAATTACCCTCACATCCAAACATCTTCATTAAACCGCTGTCTGCGAGGAATGACAAGTTCATTAATGTAAAGCGCCTGCAGAGAGGACGGTGCTGGAGCCGCCGCCGCCGCCGCCGCCGCATCACCACACGACATGCCAGCGCTCATCACGGCGCCGCCAGCTGACGTGAACTCCGAACCCGTGACGCCCCCATCTGGGAGACGCGTCAGCACCCCCTGCTCGTCTTCAGCAGCGTGCACGTACGTGTACCACACACACACCCACTGTGCTCGCTGACTGACAGGATCTACAGACGCTTCGACGTGACGGACTGCTTTTGAAAGCTGCTACGACTGACTGACGGCCCGCTGAGAGCTGGTTCTGGCTTTATTTACAGCCCAGCAGGGGGCCGCTCGGCATACCACGGCTGTGACATAGAGGACTTAATACATTCAGACATTAAAACCACCCTGATGATAAAAATCTGAATTATAGACAATACAGTTTTCTATATGCAAGGTGAGTTAACAGATGCAGTACCCGGAACTCAAACTGCCAGGCTGCAGCTCCGTGGTCATTTTGTGGCGTGAGCACGTCTGCGGATGTGTCCAGGTGTTTTACCTTCGCGTAGCGGATCTGCAGCGCGCCCGTGTCCAGCTGCTTGACCCTGGAGTCGTGCGTTGACACCAGGACGCCGTCCTTCCTCCACAGGACGGTGGGGGTGGGGCTCCCGGACGTCACGCAGCTGAAGACCACGGTGCCGTCCACCGCCACCGTCTGATTGGTCGGGCCCTGCCGGATGACCGGCGGCGGCCGGTCCGACACCACTGCGGAAAGACCAGCGAGACACCAGAAGGTGTTGATGTCGTGCAGCAGAGCAACGAAAACAGCATTCAGGCAATTAGATGCTGCATGAGACCAAACACATAAACCGAGCCGCACGGTGAGAACCGGACCGGCAGAATGCAAGACTGTGGAAAGTGCGAGGCCAGTAGAGGAGGAATTACATCCAATTTAAAGAACTGGAAGCAATTTTCTAATCATTCAGCAGCAGGAGTCGAACACAGCCAAATAAAAACAGCACAATTAAAGTGAAGCGGCCTCAGATACTCCGGCCGTCTGGCTGCAGATCCGCCAGACGCCCAGCAGAATGCACAAGAATGTCTGCAGCCAGCAGCTCCCCGGCCCGGCCCATCCCCCAGCCGTAAAACACCCAGCAACACAAAAAAAGCGAGCTTGAAAAGCATCAAGCCAGAACAGACAATGTTATTAGTACGAGGACGGTGCACCCCCCGCACCCCCCCGAACAGCCTGTGAACCCTGAGCGTTCAACCAGCAGACACGAAAAACAAAGACGGGGGGGGAGAGAAGGTTCTAATGAAGTCAAAGTGTCACAAAAGGCAAACATGGAAGATGGAGGAGAGACTCTGATTCTCTGAAGTTTTTATTCTATTTAGTCTTGGCAGCGAGTCGCTCATCAAGCTCTCACTATAGACTGTCAGCCTCCCTCTGATTGTTATTATTGTTATTATTCATGGAGCCATTGATGACCGCTGCTGTCAGAGCAACTGATTTACTGGCAGGTTTCACTGTCAGCGAGCAGAATCTAAAGGCAACACATGATGATGAATGTGTGTGTGTGTGTGTGTGTGTGTGTGTGTGTGTGTGTGTGTGTGTGTGCACGGCTCTCCTGAAGCACGCCGCGGTGTAATCTGCGGGCTGCTTTGTCTTTGCCTTTGTGCCGGGGATGGTGCAATTACTAAAACATTGTCAGCATGACCTGTAATTACCAGATCTGCCTGTGGAGAAGTGGTGGCCTCAGACCGGCCCGCTCACTTTAATAACTGTTATTATTATCCGGAGAGCACAACAGAATGAGAGAGAGAGGAAGCCCCGCGCCGAGGGCCTCAAACGAAGGAGGACGTCTGGTGAATGAAGGGATGGCTCTAGGTGCGTCGCAGGCAGAGGAGCGGCCGCCCCGATCACTGTGGGAATGGTGGAAATGAAGCCGAGGCTACTGCACCGGGCTGACAGCGACCGGGCGGCGGGGTCATTAGAGGAACACATCCAGACCTCACCACACGGCCACATTCCTCCACCGGCAGACAGCAGCAAGCCAGCCGTGGAATACCAGCGAGACATGAGCCCGGCGAAGCCACGGTCTGGGCGAGCAGGCACCAGAGAGTCTCTACCTCTGACAGCAGCACACACTAGTCCAGACCAAACCTCACAGGCCTCAGCCTGGATATTAATACGCTCTGCAGTGCAGACGAACGGCGTTGCCGTCATGAGCCAAAGATTATCTCAAATACCAATATTTATCCGCTCAGCTTTGCTCCGGGCGTTTCTGACTCTGTGAGCTTTGGTTATTTACAGGAACCGCGCTGGACCGAAGGCCGCGTACCGTCGGTGACCTCCAGGAGAGCCTTGGTGATCACGCTGCCGGCGATGTTGAGGGCCTGGCAGCTGTAGAAACCCACGTCCGAGCGCTCGGCGTCCGTGATGGTCAGGTCTCCGGTCTGAGACACGGAGAAGCGGCTGGAGGGCTGAGGAGGCTGGTAGGAGAACAGCAGGTTCTGAAAGACAAGGACACCAGAGACGTCAACTCCCGCATGCAGAACGGTCCCTCTGAGGGCCGGAGGAGGTCTGGGAGAACTGAGCTGCGCGGAGTTCATCACACGTACCTGGCTGCCTTCCCGCTGCCAGAAAATGGCGGGCTGAGGGTTTCCAGTGGCTTCGCACTGGAAGGTGACGGTTCTGCCGACGCCGACCACCTGGTTCCTCGGTCTCACCACGAACGCCGGGGGCACTGGAGGGCAGCCGGGGGAGCAGTTAGCCATCCAACACACACACATGCCACACTGTAGTACTGTTATTAAGAACACTTAGAAGCAGTCTGGACTCTTTTCAATCAAAGACAAAACTATCAGCAGCAGCAGCAGCTGTGTTTGAATTTAAATCTGCTCTTCAGGAACACGTCTGACTTTAGGAGCTGTGCACAGAGTGTGCACCGCAGGTGAAACAGAACGCTTCTGAAACTCAGAATGCAGGCATATTATTGATGTAATGAGTAGAAAAAAACGAGGGTCGCTCCCGTCCCCCTCATTTGCATGGGGCGAGGGAGCAGCCCATTAAAATTTACATGGAAATGCAGAATAAATTTCAGCCATCTGTCCATGCGGACTCCTTCCAATAGTGAAGGACTAAACCAGGATGCGGTATTCATGCATCTTAATGACAACTTCCATCTCTGAAACAAGGGGGGGGGGGGGGGGCAGCCTAGAGTCTCACACACACAGCTCTACACTGACACCGGCGTGACGGGACAGCAGCCGTGATGCAGCGTTCAGGAGGCGGGATGCCGTACACCTGCTCTACAAAGGAAGCCCGCAAATATTACAACTCTGCCAGAAATGTAATTGTGTTTCCTCTGGGCTGCTGTAATATGTGAAGGAATGCAATCTGCAAACTGTCAACTGAAATACAGACATGATCTGTCCGAGGATCAGAAGGTGATTTGTTAATGCATAAAAAGGAGGAAATAAAAGAATGAAATGATGCCGCTTTACCTTGGAGGCCCAAGCCGAGCTTTTTTTTTTTTTTTTGTTACCCATTAATGTCCTTTTGTCGCCGTTGCCCATGACAACAGAAACATGAATGCTGATTGGAGGGTGGAGGAGTGATGGGAGGAGGATGGAGGGGGGGGGTGACAGCTTCCTGTCTCTGTCGCGGCGGTGAATAGGTGACGGGTGACATTTCAACTTACCAGACCCGACTAAAAGGGAAACAAAAACACAACAACACAGAAACCACGGATGAATAAATAAATAATAAAACGGCATGACATAAAGAGGACAGATAAGGAAAATATCAATGAGATGACCGAGGGTACAAATAATCATGTCACTGTTTGAATAAAAGACATGTCATCTCTAACCCTCACATCCCAGGAGCCCTGTGAAACATGCAGAGCCGCTGAACACCAGGCTCCCTGTCAGGAGGCGTGGTTAATGACGATTAAATAATAAAAGACATGGAAGACAGCACGCAGCACACGGGACAGATGTTTTAACCCAGCAGCATCGCGCTATGTTTAATTTCTCCCAGGTGTCACGTGAAGGTGAAAGTCCCGGCGAGCTGAGTGAGTTTTAGAACCCCCCGAGGAGCAGCCCGGCCGCCGCCCCTCCAGCGCCCCTCCAGCGCAGGCCCGCCGACGGACGCCCGCACCGTAAAAACACAAGGTGAATGTTAACTGTCACTCTCCGGCCGTAAATCTCCCCCGGCCAATCACTCACCTTATCTAATCTGTGTGCCTGAGCGGCTCCCTCGGAAACATAAACGCTGTCAGTCAGAGTAATGGCCGCCCCCCCCCCCCCCCCCACCCTCTGCCTGTCGCTGGCCTTTAAAATGCAGATAAGCTGCACATCAAACCGTCCCTGAAGAAGACGCTCTCCACCATCCGTGTGTGAGAGGCTGTGAGTACACACCACCCTGAGAACACACACACCACCCTGAGAACACACACACCACCCTGAGAACACACACGCCACCCCCCACCCTGCAACACTTCCACACATCCATCCATGTGTGTCTCAGCCTGTCATCAGGTAACCCCACCTCTCCCAGGCTGCTGTGGTCCCAGCGCTGGACCTGGAGGCAGAGGTCAGCCTTAAATCTGACCGGACACTTTGTTGTGGGTTTTTCTGCTGGTTTGCGACGCAGAGCGGAGTCTGCGTCCACAAGATGATCCCTCAGCCACGGAAAAACCAGTCCAGCTCAGGGAGCGACTGGGATTCCCTCTGAGCTGATGCTACAGGCTGTCGTTAGCGAGCTGCGCTCCGTTACTGAGTGGCACAAACCGTTGTTTCCAGGCGGCTCAGCCAGCCATTACCCAGCATTCATCACCACTAACAGAGCATGCTGCTGACAACAAAGTTCCTCTCCTGGCTTTGTCTTGGCACAGGCTCCGCTCTGCCTCCACAGCCTGAACATGGGGCATTAGCAGCGCTGCATTCAGGACATTCTCCACATAAATCACAGCTAATGACGAGCTCAGCCGCCGGAGGAAGAGATAAGGAGAATCTTCTGAACCCTGACCGACAGTCAAAAACAAGGTTTTCTCACGACCAGGACTCGCACGCGGCTGAGATTAAAGATTTTACACTGAAACTATTAATACAACAACACATCATCAGTAGGGTAAAACTAAGCTGCCTCACGACTTGCTCGATTATGCAATCCCACCATCAATCAATTAAAAATGTTCCTTGACATATAAGTCCAGCGAGGTGTCGGTGGACGGACAGACACGTGTGGAAGACAATGATTCACCGATTGTGTTAAGTAACGAGAGCAGAGGAACGGCCCGAGGCGCCGCTTCCACAGCGCCGCCATTGTTCGCTGACCATCTGACCGAGGAAGGTGTGAAAATCCCCCAGCGTCCACAACAGAGGACTTCTCTCAAGAAACGTCTGTTTCTAAAGAGGATTTGCTGCTTTGAAGGCCGATATCTTCCCTGTAGTGCTACTATCGTTTCCACAGACAGTCGTCCAGAAAGAAAAAGCAGGACTGACTCTGCAGGGAATTATTTCAATGCTTAATCATTAAAAAAAAAAAAAAAATCCCATTTTAATTAAATTGGTTTTATCATCCATTTACACATCACAGCACATTTAGGAGGAAAACTTGAGATCAAAGAATATTTATATTAATTCCACTTTGGCCTTAAATATGGGATAACCAATTTTGTGGCGAGCTGCGCTCTGCCAGGCTCCACCGCTGGAATTATTCAATTCAGCTGCTCGGTTATTCTCATGCCGCGGCTCAGCAGTGATGCCGGGTGACAGCAGAGCCCACTGAACCCACACACCAGCCCCCGCCGCCCCCCCGCCCCCCGCCGTCCGGGCGTCTCCGCCGCTGCAGGAACGGCTCGCTACCTATACGTCGTTTTTCCTACTTCGGCTCATTTGGACCCACAATTACCCAGCTTCTCTTTCCATCCCTGCATCCCTGTCTGTAATTAGAAGCATGTCATTTCCGGGCGTGGGACTGCGACCGGGTTTGCCTTTAATTAGCCGGACTGCTGACCGGCCACAGCGGACCCGAACCCGCCGTCTCCACGCCATGTAACCGTTCTGTCTTCCACTTAACGCCACGGAGGGGAGAAAACATTAAAAAGTCATCCTTCAGTTGGATCTTCTCTGCTCAGGTGAGGTCACTTTCTACATTTCCATCGAGTTTCTGTGCTTTTGCTGAGAGGAGGGTCCGTGGCGAGCGCTGGCCTGAGGTGAAGACATTTAATTCCTGCTGAGGACGGGGGAGGATTTAACATTTCAAATATCATTCCAAGTCAGGAGAACAGCTTATTGAGCCGAGGCGTCGATGCTGCTCCCTCTCATTAACGGAGCCGTCGTCACGGAGCCAGGACGGGCGGAAAAAGGCAATAAGAGGCGGAGATGCAGTATATTGACGGCTGTATTGGCAGGTGCGCCTAATCTCGTTCCTCCAACCCGTCTAAAGATTGCTGCCTGGCGGAGGAGCAGGATGAGGCAGGTGGGGGTCGTCGGAGGACCAGGACCGCCTTGTCTCTTTGAATCTCTGGTGGTGACATTAATATGACTGACCTCGCCACAGACTCCGCCCTCACCCCCACTCATCGCCGTCACGCCCCCCCAGCCTCTATTCCCACCTCGTTCTGCATCGGTGGAGAGTCACCTCTAAAATCAACATGCTCGCCGTCCCCTCAGCCAATCCCGCGCCGCTCTGCGCGCCCAGCGTCCCCCCTTGTCTCGCCCGGCTCCCCGCATTCCCATTAGTTTGGCGTTAAATGGCCCCTGTGTTCCGCCGGTTCTCGGGAGGGTTGTGGGGGGGGGGGGGGGGTCCCAGCCCCCAGTTGCTCTGAATGGTTCCTTTCTGAATGCTCACCCTCTGTGACCGGCTGCTTTATATTCCTGCTGCGTTAATAAGATGTCCGATGGCGAGCGCCGCTGGAGACCCGCAGATATTCCGTCGCTTCACTGTATGTCTGCGGACCTGGGGGAGGACGGCCTCTGGAGAAATGCCACTTGTATTGGGCAAATAAAATCAATTGCTGTTCAGCTCCCATGTGCACAACTCCAGAGTTTTTATGGATTTTAGTGTTTCTTTTTATTAGAAATCAATCTGCTAATTGAGAGAGAAAAGCTGAAAGTGATGAGCGTGTAGCGCTGAGGCTGGAGGCAATTATTGCTCCGCGGCCGGGGTAAATCAAACTGCACAAGAACCGAGACGAGAGCAGTGCAGAAGATCGGGCCTTACCGTGCACGGTGAGCGTGGCCGACGCCTCCGCTTTGCCCACCATGTTCTCCGCCACGCAGGTGTAGGAGCCCACGTCGGCCGCCACCAGACGGCGGATCTTCAGCGTGTGGTCCTCACGGATCTCGTACCTGGGTTCAAACGGCCGTTCGAGCATCGGTCAGCGTTCCAGACTGCAAAACCTCGCGCTGATGCCGGAGCGGCGGACGGGTCGCACCTTCCCTTGGGCAGCTCGCCGTCGTCTTTCCTCCAGCGCACCGTGGGGACCGGGTCGCCGCGGGCCTCGCACCGGAACTCCACGCTTTGGTCCACCAACACCACGTGGGTGCTGGGACGGCGCACGAAGCTGGGGCGCTCTGCGGAGACCAGGACAGCCGACTCAGAGGCGGAGCGGGCAAACAAACATCAGATCTGCAGCTGTGATGCTCCAGGATCCCAGATAAAGCACCGCCTTCATATAATGTCGGACTTTTGTTGTCCAGTGGACGGTAAAATCAGGAGTCTGGACGTGATCTCTGCCTGGGACGCAGGACAGCGCCGGGGGTCAGAGGTCACTCCCGGTGAAATACGGCGCAGCTGGCTGCGGGAGAAGCCTCCCTCCTGGAGCCGGCCCCGGATTCAGAGTTCAGTGTGAGACTGGAGGTCATCTCACTCTCCGTCTGATAGAGGTCACCGACACCGTTTAGCATCGTGGGAGACAGACAATCACAGCTTCACATCTGGGTTGAGTTTCATACAGCAGGCGTGTGTGTGTGTGTGTGTGCGTGTGTGTGAGTGAGTGTGTTACATGTTAAAAACACACTGAGGTGCTATAAAAGAGAGAGAGATTCCTTCGGTTACCCAGCACTGTGAGTTCGGCTATTTCGCTCTCTCGCTCTCCGACCATGTTGGTGCCGACACACACGTACTTCCCGGCGTCCGTCTTGCGAGCGTTTGTGATCATCAGCTTCCCGCCGCGTATCTGGAGGAAGAGAAATAACAGCTCTGGGAGTGTGAGGGCTGGAGGTCTGCGGCCGACGCTCAGAAAACAGCAAACGGCAAACATCTCCGGGCTGAACTCCGGGCGGCCCCGGAGCATTCAGGTACCAAAACATCGTTACGCCGGCGCGATAAAACGCACTCCGGAGCGCGTAATGGCTCCGCGATAAAAAGCGGCTTTATTGGGCTTTTTGCTGTGAGTCTGTAGAGACTCGGACGGCACTGCAGGTCTAAACACTGTCAGCTGGACTCTTCCTCTGCTGGGCGCCAAACACACTTCCCCAGTCCTCTGGAAGAGCTCCGGGACGGCGGCGGCCAACTTCACACAACGTCTCCGTTCATCTGCATCACCGCTCAGCTTTCATGAAGTGCACGCATAAGTCTGAGATTCCTAAGGTTCTTTGGGTGTGTTCTGGTGGTTCTGAGGCATTCTTGGGGTCTCCGCCCTGCTGAATATTCATGGAGGCAGAGGGACTCGGAGGGCCGGTGGAGGCCGGCTTACTGAGGGCACCCCGCGGTGCTGGAGGGGTTTGAAGTATCATTATGTTACTGTTTGTTTGAGGAAAGGCTTAACAGCTAAAACAGTGTGACTCTCACAAAGGCCCAAGGT
Organism: Salarias fasciatus; assembly: GCF_902148845.1. Lineage (NCBI taxonomy): Eukaryota > Metazoa > Chordata > Actinopteri > Blenniiformes > Blenniidae > Salarias > Salarias fasciatus. The sequence continues at coordinate 38,341,051 of NC_043758.1, read as the reverse complement.
CAGGGCGGACCACAGAGCGGAGTGAGGGGGGGGCGGGGGGGGGGGGGATGGGGGGGGGCGGTTCACTGCGGGGCTTTGACATAAGGATCCACTTAAAGCTGCATCCACTCCATCCAGACTTGGAGCTCCGAGCGTCTGTGGCAGTTTCCCATTCTCCACGGGGGCGTCTGGTGGGCCGAGCAGCAGGGACTCTGAGAGCTGCAGAGAGAGAATGAATGCAGCAGCGGGTCGCACATCCTCTCAGCGCCGCGGCTGCTGAAAGCCCCACGCTCCGGCCATTATCCCCGAATTACAGGGAGATGGCTCTATCCTGCCGCCTTTTGTCTCATGTCATTTGGCGACGCTGATAATGCAGCAGCCTCAATCCAGCGCCGGTTCTGTCGGTACACACACAGCGGCTCGTTTTCCAGCCTGATAATTAGCCACAACCATCGCACAAAAGGAGGAGGACAATGTGTGGCGTTTATGCCGCCGCCGACAGACACTTACCCCGAACAGACAATAGATTGGGCTTAAATACCGGCGCTTTGCCTCCTCTGTTTATTTTTTATTCCCACATTGTTCCTGAAAGACCAGTTAGATGAAGTAGGAAGAATGTGGCCAGCTGCGGCGAGCGGCGGGCGGCGTGCGTCACGGGGAAATCAAGCGGCCTCGGTGTTTACGGCTCGGCGGAGACGCTCTTCACAACCGCCCTGCATGAAGTCACAAATAAATGTGGCGCGGCACAGCGTGCTGCTGGTATTTACACGCAGCAGACAGGAATAGACGGAAACAACAGCGCTGGTTCTGTCCTGCCTGAACTCCACGCCGTCTTTCTTTTATTTATTTATTTTGCGAAGTGCAGTGGAGTGCAGAGGGAAGTCCCGCTGCAGGTGGGCTGGGACCGGGGTCCGACCGCCAGAGATCACCAAGGAGACTGCACGTTCCTGCAGCATGCTGCATGCTGGGAAGAATGAACCCACCCGAACATAATGCATGCTGGGGGGTGGAGTAGGGGGGGTGGGGTGCTTTCACGAGCTCAGCTGTTCATCACATTAACCACATTTCAAGCCCAGCCTCCCTCCTTCCACTTCGATCCTCGCTCTGAGCATCACTGCTGCAGCGATGACCGTCCTGTTTCTGACACCGCTTCATCTGGAGACACGGAGACAGCGGGACACCGTCCAGACTCCCATCTGTCACCGCGGACGATTACGGATATTTAGACGGCCGAGCATGACGTGGAGCTCCACTTCTGAAGTGGTCATTTGGGAACACTTAGTCTGTGAGGTTATGTGCCTGACAGGAAGTTTACAGTGATCACCACCAGCTGGTCCTGACCCGAGTCCCGAGTCCCGAGTCCCGGCACCAGGACACCAGTCTGAGTCAGGATTCTCAAGGTTTGTTCAAAGGATTTCACACAGCGGTGCACGAAATCGCATGTAGAGCGGCGAGAATGAGTCCTCATTTCCGCCACGCAGGAGGCTGCACAGCACAGAGCCACTGTTTGCTGTGATTAGAGGGGCAAAAATATCATTACGGGAAAAACAAAATCGTGGATGTGTATGTGTGTGTGTGTGTGTGTGTGTGTGTGTGTGTGTGTGTGTGAAGCACTGAGATGAAAGTAGGCCGTTTTGCGCTCAAAGAAGTGTTTTTAAAGTTGCACAGTATCAGCAGGAGGCAGTTTTCCTTTCCATGTTGAGCAAAATTAAAATAATTAATAATGAAATAGATCATTATCAGTGGTTTGTTCTTATTATCTTGAAGGGAACTAACGACTCATCCTCAGCCGTTCATCTGTCAGTGTTTTCTACATACACAGGTGAGCTCATGTCTTCTGTATGGAAAACGTAAATGCATGAATTTGAAAGCAGCAAGAGTTTAGAGCTGGCTAAACGCTCGCTGTTATCACTGCAAAGGGGCTACACTGACGGACAGATGTGATTCCCTTCTCTTTAAACTTGATGATGTGCTTGTTTGTCTCAGTGATGGAGCTGAGCAGTCCCACTGTTCTGCAGAAGACCAGCTGCAGTGTTCAGAGGTTTGAACTGCAAACAGGACTCGATATGCCCAAACTCCGCTGGTCTCCGTGCAGACCTGTGTTCTTCTGCAACCCGGTTCAACGCAGCCAGCAGTGATAAATCACCGTGTCGACTCACACACCAGTGAGAAAGTATTGTACACAAGTACGGCGGGCTGGTTTCCATTACCTCGCAGGGCGGAACATCTTTATTAGTACCTCGTATTTATTATCTGGGCAGGATTGGATTTTCCATGACTGCGCTGCGGAGGCCGCTACATCGTCAGCACTTGGGGGGCCAAACTATTTGGCAGTTGCATAACGTGCAGCCGGAGCCTTGAAACTGTGAAAATGTGATCCAGACCCGCTGCTGAATGCTTCCTCCCCGAGAGCGAGTCGCAGCGCCGACTGCCCCGAAGCACACGTCCAATCAGCAGCACCGAACCACTCTTTCTATCAGGGGGAAGGACCACAGGCTCACGGTTGTGTTTATTAAAAGCTGGGATTATTCCAGACAGATCTGCACTAAGCAGACCTCTAGAGCGGATTGCTGCCACAGTGCTGGCTCCGCTGCTCCTTTAATTAAAGCAGAATAATTAGTGGCTTCAGATGTAAATAGATGCTTTCGGTTGGACAGTCTCGCTGCTGAGCATCACTTTCTCCTGTTTGATTTCTGGTCAGCTCATTTCTTCATCAGCAATCAATGCAGTGCTGCTGACTGAAGACTAACTCTCCAGTGGAGCTCAGTTACGGAGCGCCGTGGCTGCAGGAACGCTGCGTTCCGGGTTCGAAAAGCATCAGAATAATGAAGCTGAAGTGCCGGTGACTGGATCTCCACCGGATCTCACATTCAAACACCACAGAAAGCAGGGCTGAGAGGAAGGAGGCGCTGACCGTAATCCTCTCGTCCCGGTCATCAATATTCACGCCGTCTTTCTTCCAGGATATGGTGGGCTCAGGATGACCTCGAGGAGGCTGGCACTCCAGCACCGCCGGCTCTCCCGCCGCCACGATCACATCTGCAGGGTTCTGTCGGAAGTCGTCTCGCAGAACTGCAGGAACACAGGCAGAGCGGGAAGAAGACATTAGAACATTGATTCAGCTGATGGAATAGAACGCAGATACGGACGATTAAGATGCTGTCAGCATTAAATTTACAACAGGCGGTTTTTAACGGCCTCCTGTCTCCTTTATCGGATCAAACTGTCAATAAGCTTCACAACAGAACATGATCAACACATCTCTGTGACGATCAGCAGCTCTAACAGGACTAACCTGGCTTTCTGCTGACTGAACACATACCTCACACACACACACACACACACACACACACACACACACACACACACATCGTCACCGCTCAGTCGTCACTCCTTCATCTCTCCTTGACACTCTGTATTTACATCCCCCTCCGCCTCCATCTCCCCTTGGTGGATCTGCTCAGATCCAATCTACCAGTTCTGTCTCGGAAATTCCTTTTGGACAATCTGCTTCATATCTGCATCGTTTTAGTCAAAGCTGGAGGTGATCTTAAAGAGATGACACAGCATTGATGTTCATTATTTCCACACAGGAGTTGAATGTGTTGATAGAGATTCAGAAAGATGAATTGAGCTTGAGACTTTTATTTGTAGCGGAGCGCGATGCTGCACATCCCGCCTCACCTCAGATCTTTGTCTGCTTTATCAGAATATCTCATTTCTGTCATTACCAGCTGCTATTCGCAACAACGCAGATCAATGCATATGAGCTTTGTGAGGGGAAGAGAGGCGGCGTCGCCCCGCTCCATATCTGAGGTGTTACAGATAAACTGCAGATTTACTGAGAGGAGAGAGCGTAATGAAAAAGCAACAAGCTGCTTTCTGCAGACAGTGTGCCAGTAATCATTTCCCCAGCTCCACTGCATGTACATATCAACCATATAAAAACAGGGCTGGTATTGAGGAAGTGAGGCCACACACAACGCGGGAAACAGGAAAACGGACGGATTGATCTGTGTTGTGTGCATGAAATCTGGATTTTCCCGGAGTTGTCTCATGCTCCTCTAGAAGTCGTCTCACAGTCGGGCTCGCTCACCTTCTGACAGCTGACAAATTCTTGGCTGGACCTTTCGAGCACTTAATGAGTCATTTCCGAGTGCAGAGAGGGCTTCTCTGACAGCGAGCGGCTTCCAGTCAAATCAAGGACACTTGAAGTGGATGGGCTTTAACCCTCACACGGCCACACTTTGATCCGGCCCACGTGGGATTATTTTAATTTCATGGCTGTTCAATTTTCAGGAAAAAAAATGAGAATTTCTGTTTCTTTTTTCTCAGTTAACTTCAGCTTTCTGTCTGTGTGACATGCTGGTAAAGCTTCCCTCGTCCACAGGTTCATGATCAGGACTATACACTCCTCACGCTCTCCTCCCCTGTTTCCTGATGCTTTTTAAAAACAGCGACCTGGGAGATTAATGCCGCCCGGTGTCGACTGCTTCAACACCCACAGTCAGTCTCATTGAGATTCTGGGTGATTCCCTGGATTTCCTGCGTCCATCTGAAACTCAGCAGTGCAGCTGCGGGATGAGTTCAGTTTCTGCAGTTGAAAGTGGATCTAGTCATCCAGGAATGCAAATGTAAACACCAAACATCCGATCCATCTGAAGCAACACGCTCCGTCTGCATCAGCTGAGTCGGCCTGCCTCTCCTCCATCAGCCCATGGGAAGAGTCGTTCTGGATCATCGAGGAGAAGTTTCAATTAAACCAGCTCCATCAGCTAGAGGCCAGTTCTGCTAACATATGAAACCAGGATGAAAACCCTGTTTTTACTAGTTGACCTGTGATTATTCTGGAATCTGCGTTTGGCTGAGTGAGCTCAGTAACATTAAGTGTGACAATAATTGCGCACGGTCTCCTCTCCGTGGGTCTGGACCCCCCCTGCTGGCTTAAGAGCAGCTCCTTCAGCTCATATCCACATGCATCCCTCTGGAAATAAAAAGTCTGTGTGGGGAAGAAAAGAGAAATGCCGTATTGACTTGTTGGAGGCCCGGGGGAGAACTGGCATCATTCCGTGTTTATACCAACAGCAGAGCGACCTCCAGCCCTCCTCCCCGCCCCCCCCTCGCTGCCCTCTCTCCTCCAAACCAACGCCTCTTTGTTCCAAACACAGCTGAGAGCAGCACAGCACATCTGCCTGCTGGAAAACACCGTCCTCTGGGACGGAGGCAGGGCGAGCAGAGAGACCAGACACCAGACAGACAGACCAGATCTGGACCTGGCGCCAAGCCAGCAGCCCCGTCGGACCCGGGGCTGTGAGGGACGGGCGAGCCCCGCTGAAGAAGGCCTCGCTCGCCCTCCCCGGTCCTGCTTAGGAGCCCAGAGTCAGGTGATTTAAACCCAAACGTGACAGAGAGGCTCTCACACCGGTGCTGTCCTGAAAGCGGTGTGTGTGTGTGTGTGTGTGTGTGTGTGTGTGGTGTGGTCTGGATCTGTGTTTGGGATAATGAGCCTACTCTACCATTCTGTCTCTGCAGTGAGCCTGCAGCTGTCCCCCAGCAGATAATATTTCCTGGGCTATTAACAGGGAGGCCAGACTCAGTGTGTGTGTGTGTGTGTGTGTGTGTGTGTGTGTGTGTGTGTGTGTGTGTGTGTGTGTGTACATAGAGATTTTCAGTTTGTATCTTAATATGTGGAAATGGGCCAAAGTCACAGGTCCCAGCATGAAGACGCCTCTTTGTCCGTCCTGGATTTGCTGAAATATGCTGATGATAGGATGGAACAGGGCGGATATCCGGACTTGGACGGATATCAATACGCTTTGTCGAGGTAAACGGATCTATTCTGCACCGCATTTCCTATTTTCGGAACAAAACACCTCCAGTGTGGTGGAGCTCCCCAGCCTGGTGAGAGACGCCGCTGACTGCAGACATAAATCAGACACATCTATCAAAGCAGATGTTGAGTTTGTAGTGGCAAACATCTGCCGGGTCGCCTCAGATCCCCTCTCGCCGCGCTCCGCCGTGCGCGCTCTGTAATGAACGGCCTCCCCGGTTCACAGGAGCAAACCGACGCTGCGCTGACACCAACGCAATTAGCTGCCATCGTTTCTTCCATTCAAGCCCTCCATGAGAGGCTGCACGGCTGCACGGCGCTCCGAGGACTCACAGGTTCATCACCCGCACACGCACGCACGCACAAACACACACACACACACACACACACAAGCACGTGCACTCACTCCTTTCCTCAGGAAATTGAAAACAGATGTTTAAATGTCAAATTAAAATGAGATTCCCGAGCTGCCCCTCCGACATTAATGAAAACGCAGCCCTAATGCCACACACAAGCCTGGGTGGGAAGATCAGATGAGCTTTGTTCTGAGGAAATGAAACCAAGTCAAACAAGCTCCCCGCAACCCGCCGGACGGATACAAAAACAGAGCCGGCGGGGGTTTAACGGTTTATCGGAGGCACCAGGAGTCGGTCCTGCAGGCTGGAGAGGACAGAGCGCGACTCCGGAAGGCAACCTGCCGCTTCCCCTTTGTCTCTCCTGTCGCTTCCTGAAATTCGTTGAGCTTCATTTGGTTCACAAATTTAATCAGGCTGAAGCGTCAAGATGTTTATCGAGCGATTCAGTTTAAAAGCCTGATAGAATCTGGAGCAGCGCGCTCGTTTTCCAAGGTGTCTCTGACAGCGCTCGCCCTCAGACGGCAGAAATGTCTGATTATATCTATTTACCTGGACTCTGGCAGTCCAGCATGGGGATTAAACATGTAAAACCAGAGAAGACATAAAGAGATTTACATCGCAGTTCAAGTAAAGAGAAGCCAGTGCTGCTGAAAATATGGTCGAATACCTGATTTAAATTAAAACCAGCTTCCACAGGACGAGATGAGCTGCCCTGCAGTACAGCGGTGCTTACTGGACAACATACCCCCCCCCCCCCCCCCCCCCATGAGAGCTGTTTATGCCGAGAGCGAGGAGCCGGTTTGTTGACGGAGCAGCTCCACCGTTTGGTTCCACGCCGATCCTCGCCTCGCCTCGCCTCCAGCGCCGTCCTGTGAGACAAACACCTCTCCCTGCATCTCCCACTCTCGCTCTAAATTTCTCTCTCCCCTCTCAGCAACTGACCCCCCTCGTCTTACCACACACACACACACACACACACACACACGGAGCGGCTCACATCAAAGCCGTGCTGGTAGCGGTGGAGTGTTAACCTGTGGCGCTTCACTGCAGAGACGGATAATTCGCCGGAGGCATGAATGCGGCGTGTGTTCGCACTGCAGAAATGCGTATCTTCGCTGGTGGGCGTGCAGATACCGCGGGCCGGCGGCCGTGCTCCGGAGAACCGCTCTCTCCCTCCTCCGTCTGACCTCTGACCCCGCGCTGCTCGGCCCTCCTGTCCACCCTGCAGACGCTCCGCCCCGCCCTGCGGCGCGCCGGCCGCCCCGAGCGTGCCCACAATGCCGTCTGGCGGAGATTATTACACACATAAACTTCACTGCCGTGCACACGCACGCAGGGACACCACTGACAAGCGGGGAAGTTGTAAATAACCGTCGGCGTTGTAATAAAGCCATCTCACATTTCACACTTCTAAATGTTTTCATCTTTTAGGAACTAATTTATAGATTTCACATTTAGGCGGAATTTTTGTTCTTATAAATCACTGCGGAAACAATAGAAGTTCCCTCGACAAGCGTGACATTCAATACGAGGCCGCATCTGCGGAGTCCCATCGCTTACGGCGGCCTGACAGCCTAAGTGCCCGCTTGACCGGCAGATATCTGGCGGACGCCCGTAAATATGTCAGCGGGCCGCAGATAGACTGTCACCCCGCCGGCCTTTAGGCTTCGCACCTGCGCAGCGCAAATGTCAAGAGGTCGCTCCGCAGACGCAGACGTGAAGTCACGTTGTTGAGGAGAGATGGGATCAACTCCCAGAAACACTCAGGGCCTGAACAGTAAAGTAACGAAGATACGAGTCTGACAAAAACACACAAAGACGCAAACAGAAGATGAACGCAGCCGCCGGCGAGGCGGCAGCTCAGGCCGCGGGTGTGACGGCGCTCTGCCGGCCGATCCCGGCCGACGCCGGGTGGTGTAGCGGACCTTTCAGAGGCACCGAGGAGGCATGTCTGCACTCTCTGTGGCCTCCAGCAGCTGCCGAGCGCCAAGCATTCGACCCCAGCTCCTCATCCGCTGCCTCACTCTCCGAAACACATGCATGCAGCCCTCATGCGCTTTGGTGTCCAATGGCAATTATGTCTGTACAGGAAAAACACACACACACACACACACACACCACATAAAGGACATTCTGCCCCAAACCGGCGCAGACAGAGAGGCCATTGAGTGCCGGTGTTTGTTTAAACGGCCATAATTCTTCTCGTCAGGCTTGGAGAGGGAGGGATGGCGTTTGGCGAACGCGGCGAGAGCCACACAGGGCAGAGGGGAGGCCGGCTTATGTGAGAGAGTGAGAGAGTGAGAGAGTGAGTGAGTGAGTGAGTGACTTGGCACCTCATAGTTCAATAAACAGAGCCGTTAGATTGGAGAGCTGTGTGAGCAGGAGGGAGGAATGTTGGGGAAAACACACGACCCTCCCTCGCCCTCCGTCTGAAAATGTCACTGAAAAGGTAAAAGTGCAAATCCCATAAATCCCCGACAGGAACACCAGCCACTACAACGTGAACGGTGTGATAAACATCTGTATGAGATTATCACATTATGGTTTAATGGCTGAAAAACACCAATGAGCCATTTGTGGATTTGAGAGTTCCTGAGCTCTGGGTCCTCGTCTGAAAATGATTTTCAGGCTGTTTTTAATCCTCACGGAGAGCCTGTTACAGCTTTTGTGGAAAATACTGTATCACATTTTGTGGGTAGTGAAAAAAAAAAAAGCCTCAGTCAGGTAGAGCATCAGACGGCGGCCAAGTCAAACAATGAAAAGTCTTCTACAATCTTTACACAGCATAAACCCGCCGCTGGAGAGTTTAATCTGTCTCCACTCCTGAGTCAAGCTGGGGGATTTTCACAGAGCAGTAAAACAATAATGAGGGAGATAGAGGTGGGAGAAGCGGGTAAATAAACAAGCTTTACAAGAGAATTGCCCTCATTTACGCCACCCCTGCAACAAAAAGCCGCGCCGCCGCCGCACAGGCACGTTTACGACGGGGCCAGCCTCCGCTCGCCGCTCGCCGCTCGGGCCTCGGCCCTCACTTTAAAGACCTCAGCTCCACGGATGAAGCTCATTCTGAGCGTGTCGGCTGGTCTATAGGTGGCGCTGGAGCGGAGCAGCTCGCCGCTGAGTGTACCGTCGCCCCGAGGCGTCGGCGCCGCGCACGCACATACAAAAGAGCCGCTGTAACACTGCCGTGCACACTAACAGCTACACCTGTACAGCCTGCTCTCTCATTCTGGGACTCTTTCACCCTCTCAGACACACACACACACACACACACACACACACACACACACACACACACACACACACACCTGGGAACAGAGGAGCTCCACTGCAAACCGAATCACAGCGAGAACAGCTCACAAAGTGTGAACAAGTATGACTAAAGTTAAAATGTCTGCAAGCGTTTCCTCTGAAACCTGCTAATCATGAGTTCTGAGGGGTTTCCAGAGCAGCAAAGGTGAAAAAATCTGGAAAAAGACGACTGCCGGATGTCAGAAATGCCTTCCGGTCTTCTGGAGCGGAGGCAGAAACCTTCGTGAGAGGGAGAGGTGTCAGAACCGAACACTGGCTCTGCGCGAGACGAGCGCCCAACAAGAGAGAATTTCTCTTTATTTTCATTTCTCTGAATCTCTCCCTCGGCTCAGGTGAGCGACTCTCTCTGAGCGGCGTTGCTTTCGTGTCTTTCCCGTCTTGAATCGCTGCTGCTCGTCTGTCTGAGCCGTCACAGCGCAACAGGATTTCACACAACACACACGTGGAGAGGATATGCAGATCGCGCGTGTGTGACCGCAGGACGCTCACTGCGGTAAATCCCTTTACCGCCACAGGAACACGCCAGGCGAGTGTCTGGGTTCCAGTGTGTGTTCTACGCCGCCCGGTTCTCATTCTGCCACTCGTGTTTTCTGACAATCTCTCAGCGAGAGCTGCCCTCCCGCCTGTGTGGCCCCGGCGGCGAACTCTCTCTCCCAGCATCTGCAAAGATGAGGACCTTATTAAAACAATCTTCCCAATTAACATTCCTGGCCCCCGGAGCCCCCCGAGCCCCCCTCCCCCGCCGCTTCGCCAGGATTTGACCCCACCTCGTCTCTCATGACAAAGAGGCTGTGTGGGACCCGGCCGGCCACGATCCGCTCAGCACAGGGGATGTGAGGCAACTTGTTTTCCTTCCCGCCGTGCGGCTGTGTGTTTATATGGTGTGTGTGTGTGTGTGTGTGTGTGTGTGTGTGTGTGAGACGGTGCTAAAAGCAGAGATAAGATAAAGTCGTGGATAAATGGGTTAGTGGCAGCGCCGTCGACACGCAATGTTCTGGACTCGCTGGAACCAAGTGGATGACGCTGATAGCGAGCAGGAAGCGGTACTGTAACAGGAGCCGGCGGCCGCCAGCTCGCTCCATCAGGGGAACTACGTCCATAAACACAGCGCGCTTTCCTGCAGAGGGCCGTTTGACCCGCTGCACGCCCCCATCAGGCCATTCCTGAACACAAACATCTGCTGCAAGTCTTATTATCTGGAGATCTGACGGCCAGAGACCACTCTGCTTTTTTTACCGGCTAACGGCTGAGGCTGATATGGTGATGGTGGTTCTGTGGACTGATGAGGGGACAGGATCTTGAAGTGGACCAGCAGATGAGGTGTTCTCAGCCTCCAGGTCAAAGGAACCTTCCCCTGGTCAATGCATGGCAACCAGCACAATACTGACAGTTCAGTGTATTTATGTGAGGTGCAGCTGAGATTGTTTACTCGTACTTCGGCTCTCCTAATTGAGTATTCTGCCGTCATGATTGGACTTCAGTTTATTAATATTTAATGGGAACCAGTGTGGATCAGTGCAGCATGTGTCAAACACGCTAATTTAAAGCAACAAAAAAGAAAACGTCTGGAGTTTCTCATTCAGTAAGAATGCAAGTAATGGAAATTGTAGCTTAATCCAGTTAGTTTCCAGTTCAAGTCTAATTAGCTGGAGGTTTAGGAAGCGGCGGGAGGGAGCCATTGTCTCGGGAAACACAGTGCGTCTCGGTCGGGACGATAAAGCGGGATTACATCAGCGGCTGCAGGAGAGTAATGTGAGCGTGTTTGTGTGGAGGAAAAGAGGCAAGCAGAGAGGAAAACAGGGAAGGGAAAAACACCGAGGGGACTCAGTGCAACCAATGCAATGTTACAGCGGATCCCTCAGTCTTTCGTCATGGCCACTTTCATTCCTCCCATCCCGATCCCTCGCCAATCGCTTTAGCAGGCACCGGGGGGAGTGGAGGGAGCGGGCGGGACGGCGGCGGAGCGAGGCCGCGGAGGTTAAGTGAGAGTGTGGAGGTGAGCTGGGTTTTGGGGCGCAGGAATGTTTAAAAGGGTGAGACCGAGCAAATAGCAGCGCTGGTATCCAAACATGTGCCGGAGCTCCGGAGGGGCACATCTTTCTCTGATCAGCTGCCGTCCCCATTCCAATAGTTTCCACATGGACCGTAAACCGTCCCAGATGGACCCGGGAAGATGAAAAGATGTCCACGTCCATATCTGAGAGGAGATCTGTTACAGTGGGAAGCGATACCGAGAGGACCGGGACGCCGGACGCCGTCAGATCTCCCGCGCCAGAACCAAGGGTTCAGTTGAAATTTCATCTGCAGCGCTCGTCCACCGAGCGACAGCGCGCTTCTTGGAAGGACGGCTGCCAGACGCTCCGGTGCTCTAGCTTTTCACTGCGCCTGTCAACAGGCAGCACCGAGGGCTGCTGATGCCAGGGAGGAGGTTTTGTAGATGTGCCAGAAATGACTCTGATCCCTGTGAAATCGGCGCCGTGTAGGGTTTCACTGATGTTCAGTCCCAGATTTTCCATCTTTAAGTTTTCATTAGACGGGGCACAGACAAAAGAAATGTTCAGTCATAGTTTAGCTACTGTGTTTTATGGGATACTCTGCTACTGTTAACATGCCTGGAACATCCGAGCAGGCTGATTTATGGAGCCTCTCCCGCGGGGACAGAGTCAAGCCGGCAGCAGGGAAATTTAAAGCCACTGCAGCAACTTTGCTCGCAGAGGACTCCAAAATATCTGCTAGATTTATACAGGTGGAGGAGAAACCCTTCCCTCCGCTGAGGTCGCCCACGTCTCGGTCGGTGAATTTAAACTCGGCAGCCCTCTGAACAGAGACGACAGCGGAGGTGGGCTCCGTCCAGACATACTTCATGAGGACATTTCTGCGTTTTTGTGTGGTCCTGCTTTCCTGCCTCATCTTTCCAACGCCACGGGAAAACGCTTCTTTATCAGATCTGCGACTGAAGACACTCCTGACTGCCGCCTCATGGAGCGCTGCATTAAAACCACATCTGTTAACATAATGTTTGCATCAGCCCGGCGAGCCGCGATGCTCATGCAACCTGACAAGAGGCTTCTCAAATTGCTCCTGACGAAGCCATTAGCTGTCACGATGACGGACTGGAGAACAACGTCCACACAATACGAGTTCAGACGATTCGCTTTAAGTCGACTGGCAGCCCGACTGGGTGATTTTAAAAGAGAATTTTAAACACAAACCTTCTTTTCAGGGCTACCCCCTGCAGGGAGAGCCTTTCTACAGCGCAGGCAGCGACGGGGCTTCAAAACATCGACATCTGAAATATTAATATATGACCATCTAATCACACTGAAGGGCTTTCCTCAGGCGATCAATCCCTTCAAGAGCAGAAGCAATGAACCCCGTCGAATGAGCACTGTAACGACGGCCACTGGCACGTTCCCATGTCTTTCAATCAGAACTCTTTATTGCTTTAATTTGACGTTCTACTGTATTTCCCCTGTCCCGTGAACGTTCTGGTGTTTGCTTTTAGGAATCTGGAGCATTTTCCTTTTCCTCTCCTGGCCTTTAGCATTTCAGCTTTCTACAGGTGTCCGTGGAGACAACCACAGGAAAATACGATCTGTAGGTCACCGCTCAAGGAAAGAAAGTCTTTTCTCAATGCCAGTGCCTCGGTGAATATCCAGAGGCATGTGGCCAACTGAGTCCCTCTGCAGCGCAGGCGCTTTCTTTCTTTCTTTCTTTTTTTTTTTTTTTTTGTTAGAAGGGAAGAGGAGCACATCTGGCTCTGAAGAGGGTCAGGGTTAGAGAGCAAGAGGAAAGGAAATTTAAGGTCTGGAGGAGTAAGAGGTGGCTGGGTGATTTGAGGGATCAGGAAATGCAGAGCGAAGAGCCAAAGAAATATGAGGGCGAAGGCAGACGTTTGAATCGCTCTGCTCAAGCACCAGATCGGACGAGTGAAGTGAGAGGCCGGGTCAGAATCAGCAGTGGACGGCGGCGAAGAGGAAAATGATTCACAGCATTAAAGGCGTTGTCTTCAGCTACAGATGGACATCTGACCGAGTGCTGCAGGCCAGTCTCCGTTAGCACCTGCTGACCTGACTGAGTCACCTCAGCTGGAGCTGTAAAACTGAAACTGTCCCCTGGCAGAGGAGGGGGGAGAGAGAGAGAGAGAGAGAGAGACAGAGAAAGATGAACGAGCAGAGGAAGAACCCCCCCCCCCCACCATCCTCTCCCTCCATATCTGCAGTCTTCAGAGGTCAGGACCCAGCGAACAGATCAACTCCCCCAGCGTCCTCCCATCCTCTCCCGAGATAAAACACATTCAGCACGCCTCACATGGGGAAACAGTCCATCACACACACACACACACACACACACACACACACACACACACACACACACACACACACACACACACAGCATTGCTGCCACCAGCTCCCCTCAGAGCGAATCATCAAATAAATCGGTGTTTGGTTTCTGCCAGGCTCAAACACGCCAGCAGCCCCTGGATAAGGGCCGCCGCGGCTAAAACGCTACATTGTGCTCAACAAAGGGGAAAACGCCGATGAGGGCAGGATGCGACGGGGCTTGTTGCCCTCTGGAGCAGCAGATGAGGGCGTTCGGTTTGTTGTGGGGAAGAGGGAGAATAATTCGGAGCAGTTGGTGTCATGTGGGCGAGACCTGCCTGGAAGCGGGGGCCATATGGGGGACATCAGTGAAATGTTGCTCTCCGCTCGGCGCCGGGGACGAAGTCTCTGCTGGACATGTGTGCAACACGCTGCTGTCCAAACAGTCACATCAGACTACACAACGTCTGCCAGACAAAGGCTGACAGTTTATTTCATGTGTTGCACTGAGAAACAAGCAGGATGAGAAACCTGACAAACAAAACAAACGGAAGAAGAAAAAAATACTGTGAATATTAAAGCGCAATGGCAAAGACACTGAAGTGCACAGATTCACAGACATACTTTTGAAAAAGAAAGAAAGAAAAAAATAAAACTGTCTCCAGCTCTGTCAGAGCATAAAGACTCCGGCGTGTTTTTCTGTCTTGAAAACTCGCCGTCCTCACAGAAGAACGATATTACGTTTCGACTCGCCTCCTTTCTCAGAACCAAACGTCGTACATCATGGAAGTTGTGAAAGATCGCAAATCCCGACATGCCACAGCCACAACCTCAAACTAAATGAAAAATCCTCATTCCAGCTGATTTGTGTCTTTTTTAGGATGTGGGATGGAGCTGGCACGCCCGGGCCACGCTGTGTCTGCAGGGAAGCTCTGCTAAACATATTTCACTCTGACTGAAAACAAAGCGCCGCATTCCCACGCAAACAACTGGAACTGCCCGCAAACTTCAGAACTGACTGTAAACACACACACACACACACACACACACACACCCTGCAGAGCCAGAGTCCACATGCCTTCATGCTTTGTGTTTGGGGCCGATAGCATCTGAGCCGGCCCTCGGCGGAGCTGGGGCTTTGTGGGCCTGCAGACCTGCTGCGAGGCAGCACACCTGCACAGCAGACAATGGCACACACTCCTATAGATCCTGCCGGTCTTTGAAGTGGCGATGGATGCCAGCTCAGTACCCCAGGCCCTCTTTTATCACCAGCATCGCTCTGCGGTTTTGCTGCGCAGCCTTTGTGATGAGAGACGGCTTCAAGATGAGCCGACCAGAACTTTTAAGGACACTCAAGTGTCTGGTTGGCCGGCGATTCCACATCAGACAGGGCCTGCACATGCTATGCACACAAAGCTGAAGATGACAGGGACGTCTATACGGGGCCACTTGGCTTGTGTCGACTGCGGTTGGAATCTGTCAAGTTTTCAAAGTGCTGTTAATTAGCAGGGGGTGTGATATCAAAACACTGACAGTGGAAACATGAAGAGCGGAGACAAACGGTAAAAGATGGCCTGAAAGCTGAAGTAGATGTGAGTTTGGGAGGGAAGACGCCACACTGTCAGTACATTCCTCACTTGGTCCCATATCTCCTCCTCCAGTATATTCATGTGTTTGCATCCTAAGCATAAACTAGCCGTGATATACGGCTTCATAAAACCAGAGTTTCTTCATCACAAAGCAACCATGAATTATTCAGGGAAAACTGAAAGCTATATATATTTTTCCCTTCTGCTACTGCATCTGCATCCTTCACTCTCTTCTTCACCGAGAGTCTTCGGTCCTCGTTGTTTCTCTCACTTACATGAAGCATCACTTTAAAGTCGGGACTAAAAAAAGGCAAAAATGGAGCCGAGCCTGGAAAACAGGAGTGTAGTGCTTTCAAAGTGGACACCTCTCCCTTCAGACAGCCGACAGCAAAGTCAAGTGAGTGGAAACCCGAACTTATAAACAGAGGAGCGGAGCCAGACGGCGCTCCAGCGGCGGCTCCGTCATCGTGTGGCTGAAAACCGGCCAGAGCGGCGGTGACGACACCGCTCCGAGGCCCGGAGCTGCACGCCGCCAGCCGAGCATCGCGGCGGTTTGCTGCTCGGCGCTGATGCTGCAGCTTCTCTCCCGGTGGCCGAGGCCACAGCTGCGAGGGATGAACCGCTCTCCATCCACTCAAATCTGAGTTACTGATTCAGTAACTTCGAAAGTTTATGGAAAAGACCTGATAGTGCATGTGTGCTCATATTGTTTGACTGACTGTAGTCAATAATAGAAAAAAACAGCTGCCAAGCAGACGCAAGATGAAGAAGAACAGCCTCCAAATGACCCAGAGAGCGGTTTAGCTGCAGAGTGGATTTCTCTCCCGCTGTCCTGTCGGGTCTCAGATGTGCACAGTGTTTGCTGTTTAGCATGATGTTTTGCCTCAGACCTCTTAAAGGGTAAAACAAACGGCCGCTCTGCACAAGCTAAAGCTGTTTTGGCAGAAGCCGGCGCAGAGCAAACTCATTTGAAGCCTGGGTATTTCCTGACAAAGCCTCCACACAAGCTTGAACTCTTGACTGAAACGGGCCAGTATTGACTTGGCTCGCTGCCAGTTACACATTTTGGATCGCAGTTTTGGTCGTCAAGGAAATTTCTGGTATTTGTGCTTGTCAAACATTTATGCCTCCACGAGAACAACTTCTCACTAATTGCTGCCTCGCTGAATAAAAGCCGTGACCTGAACGTCGGCTGGGCATGTGCATGTCTTTGAGCGCGCTCCTGGACCTGAGCCGTTTCTTCATTTTAATTTTAGGGTGTTTCTTTCAGAGGAGGACTGCGTTCGAGCGCAAGCTTGTGTGTATGCTTTTTTTTTTCCTCCTTCTTCTTCTGCAGTGACTCCAGTAATGAAACAGCAAACAAACCAGCTTGACTGGGTGAAGCTGGACGTTCGTTCACCAGCTCCGTGCAATCATTCCTCTGCTTCTGCAAACGTACACATGCTGCATTACGTATGCCACAGGTGTAGCTGCTCTCCGTCACTAATACTCTCCAAATGAAACGCTTGAAAAAGCCACTAACTGCAGCCATTGTTCAGAATGGATGGAGTCAGAACGGGCAGCGAGGCGCCTGAATGGAGCGGTGAGAGCAATCCGAGGCCACTCCAGCAGAGGCAGGAGAGCCATGCCCGGGCTGAAGAGCTCCTCCACTTCCTCATCTGTCCACTAAAAGCCCTCCGTCCCCGCCTGGCGCGTCCGCCCACGGCCGGCGCGAGTCCCGAGTGAGCCCGAGGCTAACGCATACAACAACACGATTAAAGTCGGAGCGACGCCTCCCCTCTCCAGACCCGCGGCAGCGTGCCAGCACAGCACTCACTGCGCCGCGGTGTTTGTGTTTCCTGCGAATTGAGCTTGACCACTCGTGCCTGTACACCGTGTGTGTGTGTGTGTGTGTGTGTGTGTGTGTGTGTGTGTGTGTGTTTGCTCTGAGAGGCAGAACGGAGCTGACAGCTCCAGCCAGTCGCCCTCTGACCTCCGGCCCGAGGCCTCGGCAGAAGGCAGCGGCGCCGGCTCGCAGAGAGCGCCTCCCTCTGGCACGCCATCCTTGGCAGGTCACCATGAAACACAAAGGCCACGGGCGCATGGACCCCGTCCAGCACGCCACGCTGGATTTCTACTCTTTCTTGGAAGAGTCAAAAAAAAAAAAATCATTTCCCTAAAGAAAATCCCTGAAAGGCCACAGAGGAAGAGTCACGCAGCGAGAAAGTCTGATTTCCAACACAACACGCCAACTGCAACACACACAACCAACTGCAACACACAACCAACTGCAACACACAACCAACTGCAACACACAACCAACTGCAACACACACAACCAACTGCAACACACAACCAACTGCAACACACAACCAACTGCAACACACACAACCAACTGCAACACACACAACCACACACGCAACCAACTGCAACACACACAACCAACTGCAACACACAACCAAATGCAACACACACAACCAACTGCAACACACACAACCAACTGCAACACACACAACCAACTGCAACACACAACCAACTGCAACACACACAACCAACTGCAACACACAACCAACTGCAACACACAACCAACTGCAACACACACAACCAACTGCAACACACACAACCACACACGCAACCAACTGCAACACACACAACCAACTGCAACACACAACCAAATGCAACACACACAACCAACTGCAACACACACAACCAACTGCAACACACACAACCAACTGCAACACACAACCAACTGCAACACACAACCAACTGCAACACACAACCAACTGCAACACACACAACCAACTGCAACACACACAACCACACACGCAACCAACTGCAACACACACAACCAACTGCAACACACAACCAACTGCAACACACACAACCAACTGCCACGCATGCTCGGCGCGCTGCCGACACATCCACTATGGCACCTATAGGTTTGTCCTGCTCACGCTGCTTCTTTGGAGCCAACCAGAAAATGACTCTTGGTTTCTGCGCTGCTTTTTTCCCTCCTTTCTTCTTTCCTGTCTCAGCTATTATTTCATGAAATGTGACTCCCGGTATTCTGTTTCTTTTCAATTTCCTTTTCAGTAAGGATCAAGCGTTTCCTTCTACCATGTCAACCACGCATTAGTATACAGCACAATGTGCCAAAAATATCTCTGTACAGGAAAAGCAACCTTAAATCCAAACTGACTGGAATTCCCGGGCAGAATTAGCCGGAGTGAGCGTCTCATAAGGAACAAAATACACAAAAACACTGAGCCAAGCACTTAAGCTGGCCTTTGATCACTGTCTCTGTCCCTGTTTATTTACTCCGCGGAGAGTGTTTGAGCACTTGCTTTGGAGAGACAACATGAGCTCCGCAGACTTCCAGCGAGTCCCTGACAGCATCCCGCCGTTTCTTCAGCCCAAAGATAATATACAGTCAAACCTCAAAGAAGAGAGGAGCTAACTGAAGTGAAATCGCAGCTAATTGGTTCCTATCAAGCTCTTCCTGTCCCATGGCAGTATGTCTACAGGGGAAGTGCTTCCAGACCCGATTCACAGGATACCACCACCCCGTGAGACGCCGTCGCCGCTGGACCGGAGCTCCATCTGCATCGAGCTGCTGGCCGGACTGCGCTCGCTCCCGGCTCTGCTGATACAGATCTCTGTCTGGGGCAGTTCCCACCATAAAGAGGCATTAAAACGTGTGTGCTCCATCAGAGGAGCCACCTCCACACGACCCGGCCTCCGGGGATCGTGGATCCATCTCCAGGTTTCCTCCTGGCGTGACGCTGTAACACTTCCTAACTGTGACCAGCTCTTTGTTCCGTTTCCTATTTCTTTCTCACTATTTACTATTCACATCTACTTTTCTTCTTCTTATTTGATTCATTGATTGCTTATTTTATTTTTCAGATTTGAAATAAACCAACCAACCAACCTACAGCCCTCAATTATCTCTAACGACAAACATTGTTCAATGTATTTATGATCCTTTAAGAACAATAAGTAGAATTCTTTAACTTTTCCATGCTGTGGGTTTAGCTACATACAAATCTGTCTCTTCAGGTCAACTGGTAAAAACATGAAGTGTTCGTCTAACTTATCTCATGACGTAAAATTTGAGTTTTCCCTGAAAAACAGGAAAAACACAAGTCAGATAAGGTCGTATCTGATATGTCTCTTTGAAGGAAGCAAATACAAAGCATGTCCATTCATCTTAAGTGTACAATGCGTCTAGAACGGGTTAAACGGATACATTTCTTATTATTTTTAGTGTATATTGTGCGGAGCGAGCCCTGAACTCACCGGCCGCCTCCACTTCCCAGAGCAAACACACGCCCCATTGTGTCGCCGCCGCGGTGAATTATGTGTGCGTTGCCCTGAGAGGGACGTAGATACGGTTTTATCTCAGCTCCGTGGCTGAAGGGAAACAGAATAAACAAGGCGGAGCAAGATTTCATCTCCCAGGCACGAGGGCACCAACCTCGCGGTGCACGGTGATGGGTAATAAAACAAATGAAGCAAGACTGAATGCCGCTTGCACCACTGTGGCTACATGACCTACATCTGTAGAGCGGAGGAATGCTGATCCTTATCTAACGCAGGATGTAGCCCGAGGACAAGACCAGTCATCTTGGCACACACACCTCACCGCTGCTCACAGTAAACTCCTCAACCGGGAGCTTCGCGGCTGATGAGTGCGCTTTAATTGACGCAGTTTTATTCATGTTGCATCCAACAAGGAAAACCTTGAAGTGTGTGAGGAGAGCCGGGGCTGGGTTACATTAAAGGCATTCCAGTGAACCCTCCGCACTCCACAGCACAAGATCCCGGCTCTGTTTCTGCCTTCCAGACAGATGCCAGGCTCTTTGTTTCTGTGAGACCGCTTTTCAGAAGGAAAACTCGATCCCACTGGCCGCCAGTGTCACCGGTGGGCCCCTGTCCTCCCCTGTCATTCAATCCCAGCCCTCCTCCTTTCAGGAATGCACTTCAGTCACTCTTTTGTGTTCCGGCGCTCTCTCTTCTCGGACCGCGGTGCCCTCGGCAGCCCGGGGGCAGAACATGTTTGGTCGTCCCAGATCTATTCATCGTCTGCGGTGAAACGCGATACAGCGACCTCCTCTGTGTCCGGCGGTCCCCGTCCCAGCCTCCCGTCTGCCGGGCGTCACAGATCGGGATCCTGGGAGGAGAGGGGGAGGTTTTACCCCTCACCCCGGTGGCGTGTTAACCCGGTGGCCGGTCAGGAGAGGAGCCGGGAGCATGAGGCTGCTGGACAGGGACGTGATCCCGGACCGCAGCGATCCTCCTGAGTCAGTTCAGTTCAGTCGTGACTGAATTCTTCCAGCCATCTGCTGTGGTGTCGCTGTCTGACTCCCTCAAACGCAGCGGCAAGCCCACAATCCCAAACTGTGACCGGTAAACAAAGCAGGGCGGTGGAAAAACGCCACACTGTCTCTCAGCAGGGGACGCGCACGCAAATGTGGCCATTTATGTTGTTTTTGAACAGAGTCTGACGCGCTTCAGAGCGGGCGAAGCAAACCCCTCGTTTCCCATTAAGGGACAAAACCGGGAGCAATTATAGGAAGGGCTTCTCCATTATGCGGGGGGCTATATGACCCCCCCCCCCCCCCCCGCCTCGCAAGACATGACAACCCCTCTGCACCGCGCATTAGCATAATATACCTTTACCACGTGAGCCGCCGCCTCCTCCATCCCACCAAGGTTCATTATTGAGAGTGTGTCCATTAAAAACAACTGAATTAGCATCACAATTGGCTCGCCATAAGGTACAGTGCTGGCAGTCTTTGAAAGAGTAATTGGATCCATTAAGGCTGGAGAAAAGAAATCAAGAGACTGTAATATTCTTTGTGTGCAGTCTGTGTAAATGCCTGAACAAATCCTTTCTTTCTTCTTAACCGTGTATAAATTGTTATTAAGTTTCAGTAATTGATTCATTTTTCATTGATAAATTAAGTTAGAATCAATACGTGTGTGTGTGAGTGTGTGAGTGTGATTTATCACGACCGACAAATTAAAAACAGCAAAGCAATATTAAAAACGGCCGTTGACAATTCAATCTGAAAATACATTGAAAAGACTTCTTAAACATGTCAATCGCTGAACAATTCAGGGTAACACTTTACTTGAAGCGCCCAGTATAACATTATCAGCAGTTATAAACACTCATAAATGATCAGGATGCTTTATAACCCACTATACAGCATAGGGTCAGGGTCAGGGTCAGGGTTCGGTCCTGGCATTTTGATCATTTATGAGTGTTTATAACTGTAGCTACACATGCTATAATGGCATTATAATGCTTTATAAATGTACTTATAATGAGTTATACCAGGTGCTTCAAGTAAAGTGTTACCCAACTCAGTGTTTTGATCTTTGGTCGTAGTTTTTACGGGATGGATCTCCTGCTGAGGAGCTCAGTGGATGGAGCAGCATTCATTCAGGAAACTGAGTCAACTTTATTAAAATATGTTTTTGGAACTTAAGCTTTTGTTCATTCCCGTGAATTTAGCAGGTGAGAGCGCTGCAGGCAATACAGAAAGATCTATCAGCCATTAAAACCATCCGTCAGCTGTTCTCGCAGCTCACCGACGTGAACCGATTCACAGATAATTCTCAATAAAAAGGTCTGTTAACTGCGCAGCACCTGGACGTGTGGACAGCTCCTCTTAGCTAATGGCAACAATCCGAACAGGAGACGTCCGCGGCGATAAATCTGACCGGCTCCTCTAAACAGCCGTCGCCTCGTGATGAATGAACGGGCCTGCAGTAGTCCTTGAAACGCGGAGGTAACTAGAAAAACGCCACAAACCTATCCGTCTCAATTGTGCTGGCTGGCCTGTGGTTTGTGTGGAATGTGTGTGTCGGAGTGTGTGTCCTGAAAGGAATGCCGTGAAGCCATTACCTGTCTGAAATGGTGGCCCAATTATGACAGTCTCCTTCAGCGCGCGGCCTTGCAAAACCAAACCCCATGAAATTGATTACCTGCACACCTGGACCTCATTTGAAACTCATATTTTCTTTCCCAGCATTCCCTGTTAGTGACTTTCTGCCAGGCTCTGTTCATTTCCCGCAGCGGGAATAAAATGCTTTCAGGAGGGACGCATATAAAGTATTTAGATATTAAATCCCAGACAGCAGTAGTGAACGCAATACAAGGGGAATTAATTTTTGCTGAGATGAGAGAATCTCCTACAGTGGCTTTTTGAGACAAAGACAGAGGAAATGAGAGGACGGAGCGGGGAGATAGGCTAAGTGAGAGAAAGGGAGGGCAGAGGATGGATTTGCAGATATTGAATAATCACCTGGCTGCCAGCGCTGCCCTCATTAGTAAAGCCGAGTCTTTTATTCCCTCATTCTATTCGGTATTCCTCCTTTAAAAGACTCCCCGTCTGCTCCAGATTGACCTCCTCCATCACGTTCAAGGTTACTGGGGAGGGCACAAGGACGGCGAAGCTTGGCTGAACAAATGGAGGTATTTTATAGAGCTGGGGACAGTAAAACGGGATGAGATGACGCACCACCCACCAGATGTGTTATTCCGGATCCGTGTTTTACTGCTGAAGAAAAGATGAACTCTGAGGTTTTACAGCATCGATCATCATCTGAATTACAGCAACGCATCGTGTTTATATTGACGGAGAGACGAGCAGCGGTCCAGATATCACCTACCTAACCGGGGATAAATTCAGCCGCTGACAGAAGAGAGCCAGCGATGGCATTTCAGCGCCCCGGCCTTTCTCCGCCCGGCCCCTCGTTAGTCTTTGCACCTCGGCCGAGGTCCTCTGTGGTCTGCTGTAATGAGCTCTCAGTTCTCAGTGACTGATCAGGCTCCGAGGTGGCGGTGGAAGGGGCGGACGGGGAGAGAACGGGGGGTAGGCGGGACTGTCGTATCGCTCTCTCACAGCTCCAGGAAGAGAAAAAGTTATTTGTGTTCTGCCGTTGACCCCGGGCTCTCGGGACTCGCTCCGCTCTACATGTGTACGTCCTCCAGCGGCCGCTGCCCAGCAGCTTCACCTGCCTGCTGGTAGCGCTGGAGCACGGTACGGAGGAGGTGGGTGGGGAGCACAGTAGAGTAAAAACTGCACACAGATGGCTTGCATCATTGTCTGTTTTCAGCTAAACACAACTGCCAAGCTACTTCCCTCTGGTTCCTGGCTGATCTCAGCCTTTCCTAGACGGACCTGGCCGCCTGTCTGGACGCCCACTCGCTGGACTGGGTCCCGCCTGCTGGCTGCACTCGGCACAATGCTTGGCTGTGCGATGCTTTGACTGTATTCCAGGGCTGTCGAGTTTAGAGACGCCGACACTCTGCGCCGTGGAAAACAAAGAGCGGCGTATATGTCGAAGGAGGGGAGTCGTTCGCTCCGGGAGGGAATGTGTCGGAGCATGAGGGAAGCCGAGCAGTCACGCGGCGGTGGGTCCGGCATAGCAGGAGCTGGTGAGTAAGTCTGGCGTACGGCTGACTGCAAGGCGACCTCTCCTGTCTCTCCTGACTGTTGTTTTGCATTCTTCATAATTAGAAGCACCCAAGCATGCTCGGCATTCCTAATAGAGGTGTTTTACACTGGCGGCTGACACCATCACTCAATCTGGAAGCAGTGGTCCTTTACTCAAAGGTCAACAGCTCAGCCCTCTCCTCCTGCGAGCCGCCGCCGTTCCCACAGACGGGGGGGGGGGGCTCGCTCATCAGGGTGACAAAGCCACACGCCTTTTCCTTTTGTTCCCTCCCTCCTGCTCTACCTCCGTGAACCTGGAGACAACCCGGCGCTGAGGCTGGTACTAGTTAAGCCTCCTCTCCCCGCAGTGACGGATGACTCCCCTGCTCTCTGTACCAATGAAGACGAAAGCTAAGCATGAATTATTAAGGGCCAGAGCAGAGCAGAATATTTTGATATTGAACCCCTCATGAATAATTCCACCAGGGTTGCCCCAAAACGAATTACCTTGTTCTCCGTGCATGCTGCACGGGATCCTCCTCTCGGTCTCCAGAGGGCCGGGCGGTGGAGGTGGTGTTGGACGCGATACATTGGACATAAAAATTCATTCCATATCAATACTTGGCATTGTGGGTTAGTGCAGCAGCGTGTTTGGACAGTGCATGATTGTGTATTCTCTTTGATCCGCTGGTCAAAGATGAGTCCACAGAGAGACTCGCGCTGGGATGAGAGGTATACGGAATGCAGAGGGGGCTGCGGAGAGGCGATGATGGGGAGGCGAGGGCTGGGGCTGCATGTCCAATTATCTAGCAGGCAAGGAGAGAGGAAAGCCGGCCAATTAGAGGGAAAGGGGAGAGACCTCTGCCGAAGAGCGAGAATATACCCCCACAGAGAGAGAGGCGAGCAAACACAGACAGCCGCGACGTATGGAGGCGCGAGCTTCGCCCAGAATCATGAGATAAATACGTTTCCCCAGCTCTTTCATTGCAGATGAGGCAAATTAGGCCTGCGCACTCCCTCAGAAGTGTTCTGCTGGGACATTAGTGCTTCAGCATTGTTTTGGCATTTCCAGACAATCGCACATTTCACCTGGTTATTACACGGGCTGTGTCGGCCACCACAGGAATACGCTGTATGCTGAGGACTGGGAAATAATTACCATTTAGCACACTGTACTGTTGACAGTCAGCTCGGGAAAAAATGATGATTATAACCCCCGAGATGCAGCAGCCAGCCAAAGTCCTGGCTGAATAACACTTATAGGGTTATTACTTAATAAATAATGTCACGTATCCATTCTTACCGAAAGCCCACTGTGGCACTGCAAGTGTTCATGAGGCTGTCTATAATTTACAGTCGGGCTGACTGTAATTATCCTCTGTCCAAAAGAAGCCTGTCAAAGTGACAGGGGGATTATATGCAGTGGTAAACAGGGAGGAAGGCCAAGTCTGCTTTTAACAAAGACGGTGCTATCCGGCCGCTCTGCAGATATCCTGAACCCTGCGGCACATCTGGAGCAGAGACAAACGGAACAATTAGGAATCATCTGTTATCACTTTCTAATTAAAGAGGTCAACGACTTATTGAATTTCAGAACAAAAGTAACTGCCGAGGTTAACGGTACTTAAACTCTTTAAAGGTCTTCCGATTTCAGAACACTGGAAGTGTGTTTTACCAGAAATCACAAGCGTTAAATAGTTCATTAAAAAAAAAAAAAGAAGAAGAAGAAGCAGGAAAATATGAAGCACATGTAGAGCAGTTATTCAGGAAACGCTCAGAGTGCAGACCAAGGCAGAACAAGTGAAATCAGGAGTGGCTCAATTAGCTTGGTCAGTCACCCACAGCGTGATAGAAATCACCCGAAAAACCACACCGCCATTAACACGTGAGCTTTCAGGAAGCCCGTTTCGACAGAAAATCTCATTCATATTTGCGGCAACTCAAAGTCCTGCGCTGCTCTCGAACTGGCTGACGTATTTGATGACTTTTGTCCCTCGATCCTTTGGCGTGACACAACAGACAGATGGCTCACTCACGGCTGGAATGTCTGGCAACTCCACAATGTCTCATTTGAGTCTCAGCAAATGACGGGGTTTCCAACTAAACAGCCCTGCACTCTGCGGCCGAGTCAAGTCTAAACAGCAGATCCTGTCGTTTCAGGCCGACTGTATAATTTCTGACACCACAGGAATGGAGGCACCACTTTAAACCGAGACAATGCGAGCGAGCTGCCCAGAAGTCTGACTGCCGCTCCGCTATCACGCTCTGTGATAACCAGAAACGACCTTCACCGCAATCAAGCGCCTGGCATTTTCTCTCAAGGCACCTGCATGGCAGATTATCATCTGCCTTGGAGACTAAAGGACAGGCCCGGTCGCCATCAAAGCAGCAGCCTCCATCTCCGTCTTCCAGGAATGCTCCTCTGATACACACCGACGTTCAGAAGCTGCAAACAGGATATTAGAGACTGAGTGCTCTAGTCTTACAGCTGGCTCCCAGTACAAAGACCCTCGTAAGCTAATAATTAGCCACAGGTCCACTTCACACGCCTGCCTTGACCCCCGACCTTTTTTTTACTCACCACGACTTCCTGTGAGAATTTTTCGGGTCCTGTTGTAAACAGGCCTTTGATGCAGCAGCGGGGCAGATGTTGATGCAGGCAGAGCCATTAGTGCTGCTTTTGTGCCTTAATGCATCATAATTTGGAGAAGATTCAGAGTAAAGCCGGCAAAAGTCAAAAGGTCAAGGCGGTGTGACCTGGGATGGTCCTCAGCAGTTGATCAGTGGTCAGTCTTTAATCTGCCTTTACAGAGAAGAGCAGCGATCAGGCGGAGAGAGGGGTGGCGCGGCGCGGCGCGGCGATGTGCGAAGCAATATAATTTACATCGCATCAGGACAGAAATTAGAAATAAATGGGAAAAGGGCTGGGTCATCAGTCTTCCCCCCCCCCCCCCCCGTCCTGCACTGCCTCCTTGCTGCTGGAGTATAATTGTGCCAAACAAAATTGCAGCGGATATGAGCTGAAATGAATTCTATCGTCGCTGTGTCATTATAATTTATGAAAGCAGAAGTGTTGAGCAAACTTCTTAAAGTTCTGGGATGCAAAGTACTTTTGACATGTGCAGCTGTTACGAGTGTTTCCATCACACAACGCAGGCACAAATCAACCAACCGCCTGCTCGGCTGCTCATCCACCGCAGCTCTGGACGTATTTAATCTCCTCTTTTGTTTCCCTTCCCTCCACATTCTGTCAGTCCGCTCACTCCTCTGTATTCTTGGCATCCAGCTCTCGCTCCATCTGTCTCCAGTGTCTATTTTGTGGCTTTCAAAACCACAAAAACGTCATTTAACACACCAAAAACCTATAGTATGGGATGTATTCCCTTATAAACACAGAGAACACTGTGACAGAAAGTCAACATAATGGGCCCTTTCTATTCTCGGTCAGCTGAATAAAGAGTTGAGTTATTGCCGACACACAGATGGGTCCGGTGTAAATTACCAGAGGGAGCAGCAGTTTGCTCAATGTGCTGATGTGGATATCAAACAAAGACATCAATAAACATTAGCAGAGAGTCTGAAAGCACATTATGAACTATGCTTTTCATAAATCAATCTGTTCCTAAGCTGTGGTGAAATGGCTCGTTCTGTCAGCAAAGGGAGCGCTCACTCTCCCCTCATCAGGTACCATGATTTATGAAAAAACAAATAGCTCTAATAATTCCCACATCTTCCCCGGCACTTAAAGGACACTATAAACACTTAAGACGGACAAATAAAACACATTAGCAGACAGTAAAGAGTGGTAGAGGGTCTGAGGGAGGCTTCTGGCCAGATAGAGACGCAGCGTCGGCCTTTTGTGTTTCGGGGCGATGAGGAGAGCTCGGGGCTGTGTGTCTTTCTGATTGTAATCTGCGGATGACCACAATCAATGAGGGCCTCTGTCTGCACAATCAATGAAGGACAGCAGTGGGTAATACACATTCATCACGCTGGAGCGTTCTGCCACTGTGTGTGTGTTGCATAATCACAACGCGCCCCTACATGCTATTGGAGGCAAACTGCAGCAGGCCCAGCAGCACTCATCAGCCTCATGAAGAGAAACGAAGAATGATTGGCCATTGTTCCTCTCTCCGGATCGCAACCCAACAGGCAACACACTGCTGCAATGTTTTGGTGTGTTTTCAGAGTCTGAAATGCAAAGCAAATATCAAACACTAACGCACACAGCTTAGCTGTGTTTGCAAATGTGGAGGAATATTAAGACGCTGTGCTTTACGATGAGTTATGAGCTGTTATGAGTCGAATCAGAGGCCAAGATGTGGTGAGCAGGAGCCATCCATAAAAGGCTGGCTTTGGAAAGATGAGAGGGGAGAATTGAGGTTACTAATCCTCCCAAATTAAATGCATAAAAGAGATTATGTCCAGCATCAAAGCCTGTGGGTCAGTGTTCCTTCTCCTCTCCTCACTTCATCTGTGGATTATCTGGTTTTCTAACAGAACTAAAAAAAAAAAAAAAACAAGTCATGTAGAAGTGAGCATGAAGAAGACCTGACAGTGACACTGCAGTTCATTCAGGTTTAGGCCTCAGCTTGTGAGTCTTCCAAACACACAACTGTGCACAAACACTGAAACACAGAGAAACTGTTGATGTAGATGTTTTGTAAAGGCGATGCAGCTCAGGGAATAGCAGGAGGTTTGATTGGCTGAAGCACCCCACTGCCCTGACAGACCCGAACAGTGATTAAAAATAAAATAGAAGTTGGGTGGATTAATGGATGGAGGCAGAGAAGATGGCAGCTTCAGAGGAATTATGAACACAACAGCTTCCTGAAGGCATCCCTCCTTATTCTGGCACATTTCTAAAGGAAGAACTGCAAATACCTGACCTTCCTTTCTTCCTCCTAAAAGAGAAAAGGGTTTGAGCACAGATGCACATCAACCAAGCCTCATCCGGCTGTTTAGGAGCAGCATTAGCGACCAAGTGTGGGAAAGACGGCCCCCCGCCGACCCGGCTATTTTAACTCACCAACTGTCACCTTTAGACAGCGACGCGTCAGACCGAGAGCCAAAACAAACACGAACTCTCCGAGACCACTCTGACAGCAAACTGCCAAAGTAAAGCGCTTGATCCGCGCCGCCGTTAATAACGCAGCCATTAATCACCAGAGCCGGCCACACCTGGATGGCACGCGGGGCGGGGAACGCTCTTCGGCCTGCAGAGCTTCACGTAACGAGGCCGCGCGGCGCGACCGGTCACGGCCGCGAGTGTAAATACCGCTCGCTCCCAGCCGGGCCGGCGTGCCTCGCCGACGGAGCAGCGGGGAGCAGACAATGTGCAGCGGGGCTCGCCGAGCGCGACGTCTATCTGAATGCGGGGCAAATAAGAAGAGGAAGGAAGGAAAACTACAGAGCGCGGAACACACCGTGAACCCACCTCTGTCCCAGGTAATGACAGAGCAGGGCTCCCAAATGAGTAGGCGCGCAGGAGCATGTGGAAAGACAAGCGAGTTAAGTAGGGAGCGAGGAGGAAGAAATAACTCCCAGACAGATACTTTACCATCAATTGGCTTTCTGGGTTTTTTTTTTTTTTTGTTTTGTTTTTTTTTTATCTCGACAGGAAAAGTTGCTCCAAGTTTCCCTTGAAAAGCAGCGTTCAAAAGTCTCAAATGTCTGGCGCTCGATTTACTGTAAACCTAATTATCACAAAGATATCTGACAGAGAATGAGGCCTCAAAGAAGGGTTTTGTCACAGAAGATACATAAAAGATGAAAAGAGCAGGAAATGGAGGAAACATTCGCTTTGAAGGCGACACATTTATGGAGGTTTCTCCCCATGTCGTACTACGATTGCCCTTCTTCGTGTTTGGTGAGATTTTAAGGTCTCCTGGAATCTCCCGAATCTCTGACGGCAGGAGGGCTGCTTTGAGAGCAGCCACATCCCCGGAGAAATGCATCATGGGAGCGCTTTCATCCTGCAGCAAAACTTTCTCTTTGTACCCAGTTTATCATAACAAGCGCTACCTGGGATACACACACCGGGATTCTGCCTGCGACGAGCGGGAGGCGCTCGGTTCAGACGATTCCAAACAAATAAATCAATGGGTTTCCAGAAGCCGGCTGTTTACAGGTACAGCTGCCGCGCAGAGCCGCGCAGAATAAAAGCCATCCTCAGAGGCGGCGGTTCTGCCGCCGGGCTCATTAAAAGCAGAGGGATCGTGTAGGATATCTGGCGCGATCGTGTGTGGCTGTGTAATCACTCTCCGGCTCTCGTTCCCACTTTTCTGAAAGGTTAACAGGGAGGTGATTTGTTACAAAGACAGAGGATTAATCCGGCTGTCGGACGGCCGCTTGGCCGATAACAGGCGCCTCGATTCACACGGTGACACAGACGAATTCACAGAATCTACATCCACTCATCTGGACTCATGTTCGGTTGCAGGAGGAGCTGGCTCTCCCAGACGGAGTGAAGATCAGAAACACTCCCAGGCAGGTCACAGACAGGAAGCACTGAAGTCTCTCACACTGAATATTCTTCGAGTAACGCAGCCAGCGAAGCACCTCTGTTTATGCAGGGACCGTTGACTGAGCGCACACGCTCTGCTCGGGTCGAGCCGAGCAGGACTTCATGTTGACACCCAGAACCCACCGGCAGTCTGTGGATGTTGGCCGCCGACCAGCTCTGAGAAAAGCAACGAGCACACGAAGGCAGCAGGGCGAAAACAAAAATGAAATTAGAGAGCTGAAACAGGCTGCTAAGAGAAGAACCGAGGAAGTCAAGCCCGCCGCAGATTAATCTCCGGACTGATGACGGGGGTCAGCGGCGCCCCCCCCCCCCCGGCCTGTCAGCTGTAACGTATGTGGCTGAAGCGGTACAGCAGGTCACCTGCTGTAGCAAGTGAGACTTCGAAGCCATTAAGGATGAGCGACTGCCGTGCGCTGCGAGTGAAGACAGCACAGCTCGCAGCTTAACGCTGAACCCGGCGAGAAGCAGGAAGAAACTGTTGTTTTTCTCCCCGTTTCTGAGCCTGTATTTACTCCCATACGTCCATCGCTGTGGGATTTTTTTTCCCTCTTCTTATCAAAGAGAGGCCTGATTTCACTGACGATGAGATATTACAGTCGGGCACGATAACGCGACGGCAGGAGATCTCAAGGATCTCCCGCTGATGGATGAAGAGACCGACGAGCGCCGCAGACATGCAGCCGACCGCAACCGCCAGAGACCAATTAGTCATTAGAGGCTGGATCACTCACCTGAAGATAGTGATTAAGTGTCTTTCAACACTTCCAATTTTAGAGTGTGTGTGTGTGTGTGTGTGTGTGTGTGTGTGTGTGTGTGTGTGTGTGTGTGTGTGTGTGTGTGTGTGTGTGTGTGAGATAAGGGAATTGGAGAGGTGGCACACACATCTCATTAGACTTTGAGGTATGGTGATGAAGTGTGGCAAACAGCTCCACCTAAACACAACAAAACAAACAGGGCGACCCCTGCGTGACCCCTGCGTGACCCCGGCGCCGTCCATCCATCACCCGGCAGCACACAGCGCCGGCGCTCGTATCTCTGCGGTGTCGACATCGGGGCGACCCCGAGGAGGGACCCATGCTGCTTCACTCCATTAACGGCTCCGGCTCACACCGCCGAGAGCGAATTCACACACTCCCAACAGGGTCACACACATCTCACACTTTTAGAGCACAAATGCTTGGAAAAGAGTTTCAATTAAAGGGGAGCTGTTTGTAAAGACTCTCATCTTTCTTTAGTTTCCTTCTGCTCTTTAATTGAGCTGGAAAAGAAAATGAAAGCAGCTTGAATCGAGAGCAGAAATTCCACATATTTCCTGGACAGTCTTGTGCCAGTACAGTGTGATTTCTTATTTACTTGGAATTTTTCTAAATAACTAAAGAAAAAAGAGCGGTGGGGAATGAACGAAACGACTGCCGGCGTTTTCTTCGACCGAGCTTGACATCTGCAGCTCGCTGCGTCTGTAAAGTACAGGTGTGAGGCTCGGCGATGAGACGGTGCTCCCACTCCCGCTGACAGCGGACAGGCGGAGTGATGGACAGCAGATAAGGACCGAGACAGGCAGACGAGGTCGGAGAGGCGGAGGAAATCCCTATCATTTGTCTCGGGCCCTGCAGACGTATGTTCAAGCTCAAGTCCCCCCCCCCCGCCTCCCTCTGAAGAGCTGCAGGTTCACGTGGAGGTGAGGGCTCCTCATCCCCTCCTGCGCCGCTGACCTCCTGCTCTCTGCATGTCTCTCTGCAGCGGACCGCCCTCAGGGTTTGACCTCTTCCCCCACTAAACAAAATACATACACACATGCGCACGTGTTGCTTTACGCGCTCCGCAGGTGTTGCTGCACGATTTCCCAAAACAAGCCGATAAAAGGCCACAGAGAGGGGAAGGAATTGTCCTTTTTCCAGGAACCAACAGAGAGTTTTTGTTCTAAAGCTGCATGTTTGTCCTGCTGGTGAGAAAAGCTCTGTAGAATACCTACGGTGGGAAATTATGCAAAGCACCTGTGCTTTTGATTCACATGTCCGCCACGGCCTGTGAACTATTGTTCACCGGAGGAGTTCGACGGGGATGGATTTGCCAGAAAGCTCAGAGCAGATAATTATTGTAATCTGAGTTTGCACGGAGGGACAACAGAGGAGAAACTGGTCTTACTGCCTGCTGGGAGTTCACTTCAGGCCGGGAGGAGCGAGACCTGAGATGACCCAGTAATGCACGGAGAGCCGTGCACGTGGAGACACGGCCGATTTAAAACAACCAAACATTCAGCTCTCTGGAGCTCGTCTGCGGAGGGACGTCATACTTTACTACAAGCAGCCTGTTTCGGCCTCCTGAGCGCGTCAGCGGTTCTGTGAATCCTCCAGCAGGGCGGAGGCTGCGCCTGCCGATAACGGACCGATGAATGTTGGTAACGTGGATCTCATCACTGGGTGCCCGGTCTGGAACAGCAGGACACACACAGCAGCAGCTACAATGTGCACACAGATAATGTCATGCAGGTCAGAGGAGCTCAATCAATTCCCATCATCCATAATCCCATAATCAATAAGACATTGTATTAAGTTTGCTCATCCGTGGCAATGCGGCGTGCGATTTTCAAGCCGTGCTGTTGAGTGTGGCCGCAGGCGGCGCCGGCCCGGTGCCCTGACCCAGATGCTTCACCCCCGCGGCCTGCGGCGGTAATGAGAGGGCAGGCGCTGGGTTCACTCCCGGAGCAGGGCGAGGGGGCCGGACGGCCGGGCCAGAGGATCCGCCGGCCTGACACGCATACTAAGGAGACATCAATTACAAATTCCTTCGCCAGCAGTCTTTGTCAGCCCGATCACAGCTAATAAAACTGCCCTGTGATCCAAAAACCCTGCTGAGCTCTGAAAATCTGGAGGGAGGCTTCTGCATATTTTTATCGTTGCGTCAAAGGCGGGACCGTCTCAACACTAACTGCTGTTGTCACCTTCACCGGGGGAAAGGCTGAGAGGAGGAGGAGGAGAGTTTTCTCTTTATTTCCATCGACGAGGCAAAGAAGACAAGCAGAAAGACTTCAGAACATTTTTAACTTAACGGGGGGAATTAAAACGCAGCCTGACATTTAACCCCGGAGGTTCCAGGCTGCAGAGGAGACAGTGTGTGCTGTGTCCTTTATTACGGCACTTCATTCCCCCACAGGACTACAGGCTGACAGCTTGGGCCCATCACTAAGACGAATGCTTCTGTCCTACACAGGGCCTTTTAATTAGCTCCACAAGCTGCCTTTTTTAAGGAGCGCACACACACACACACACACACACACCACAAAGAAACGCACAACCTGCACACATTCAATTTATGCACGTGCAGATGCCGACACATATACCATAAAACTACAGTTTGCTGTTGATGTTTAAACAAAAGCAGAATTTGTGAGATATTCGGAGATATGGTGTTTTATGCTTCACTACACACACACACACACACTGTGTGTCCACGCCGACGCACGAGCGCAGTCCGTTCTGCTGGGAGAGATCAATCCATCATCATTTTTGTGGCAAAAAAAGAGGGGGATGGGGAGCGCTGGCGGATTGGGGAGGAGGCGTTTAACGGGCGAGCAGCCTGGCAAACAGACGGGTACCATCAAGGCAGGGACAGGAAGCGGGAGATCAAACCCCTCTTCCTCCTCCTCCTCCTCCTCCTCCTCCGGCTTCCTTTCATTTCTTTTTTTCTTCTTCTCCTCTTGCAAGAATCTCCCTGCACACATGGCCGGGGATGTGGAGCCTCACCCACTGTTAGAAAGTGTGGGCGGGGTTACAACCGGGCCTGGGAGGACGGCGAGGAACCGCCGGGGCCGTTCCAATTACAGAGCGACTGATACCAGATGACGACGCTCGCGGCGTCTCACATTAGCGTCCGCCGCCGCCGCAGCATCTGCCCCGATGCAGGGCTGCGGCGGGACTCTGAGTCCTGCACACACACACACACACACGCTCAGTCTCGTATTTCTATCCTCGTGGGGACCGTCCATTGACTCCCATTCATGTCTAGCCCCTAACCCTAACCCTAACCCTAACCCTAACCCACACCACAACAAAGCCTAACCCTAAAGAAATGTTTTTGCACTTTTACTTTTTTCAGTAACAACAACATGGTCAAAAAAACACTGTTTCTCCTACTTAGGACCGGAAAAAGGTCCCCACAAGGCACGTCGTTCCACGTTTTGCTATCCTTGTGGGGACATTTGGCCCCAACAAGGATAGAAATACGAGAACGCACACACACACACACACACACACACACCGTACAGTACCGTCCAATCAGCAGCACTTCCAGCCGTCCAGCATGCTGCTGGGCGGAATTACAGCAAGGCTGACGGAGAGCGGCTCAAACCCCAGCCGCCGAGCAAACTGTGCAGCACACTCTCACTGAGTGAGGGTTCACTGGCTCTGTGTGTGTGTGTGTGTGTGTGTGTGTGTGTGTGTGTGTGTGTGTGAGAGAGAGAGAATCCCATGTTTTCTACATACATCTATTTCTTACATGGTCGATAACTTGATCTGCCACCATTCTCTGTTTTTCCTCCTCATCCTCCACATTCTTGTTGAACCACTTGGACACACGCACACAGACACAAAAAAAAATACAAATAAATAGAATCCTGACAATAAGAGCAGAGGTCTACGGTCCATGTGTCGCCCTGCTGGAGCCTCACACACACCAGCAGCTGCTCCGCGGTCCGGACTGCAGGTTTGTTTATAGCCCATTGTTTTCTGCGCTCCGTCTTTCGCTCCTCAATTTCAATTTACTCAGATACTCGCTCGCACAAAGGAGGGCAGTGTGTCGACGCCCACGGGCCTTTGAAGTGCAGACTGGATGTTAGTTCAGACATCTGAGAGCAGCTCCGAGCGCTCTCCCCTCTGTCTGCCATGCAACCGCGCTCATTTGGCAAAACACGCCAAGTGAAAATGCTGCAGCTCGCTGCTCAATCTGACCCTCGATTAACCTGAGCTGTATCGTATCTACATACCTGGAGGCGCAACAAGAGCCGCCTGTTTGAGGAGAACACTCTTAAAAAATGAAGCACAAAAATGCAGTCTCTATTGAACACCTCAGAGCTCGATGTGTCGCCGCAACTCATTTCCTAACCTGCTCCCCATGGAAATGAAATAATTTGTTATCAGATGTGCTTCAAATCCTGACAGTCCTGTAAATCTGTCAGGTGCACAGTGACTGACTGCATTCCACTCACTCAGGCCTGATACTCTCTGTCTGTGTGGAAA
This sequence comes from Salarias fasciatus, assembly GCF_902148845.1. NCBI lineage: Eukaryota > Metazoa > Chordata > Actinopteri > Blenniiformes > Blenniidae > Salarias > Salarias fasciatus. The sequence continues at coordinate 38,305,475 of NC_043758.1, read as the reverse complement.
ATGGCCGTGGCTGCCAGGCAAGTCAAACAGATTTGATTTCACTCATATCTAGTAACAGTACGTTTTTCTTTCTGCTGCACTGCCTGTAACAGAACACGCCTTGTTCCCGCTGGCCTCAGGAGAAATCTTCTGCCTAGCAGGGCTGGAAAACCCGAACCGAGAGCATCCGGCGGCGGGCCTGCGGAGAACGGGCTCATCAGCCGTCCGCTGGAGGGGGGAGACGGGAGGGACGGACGGACGGAGAGCGAGCCGGGGGATCAATAAGTCGGCCAAGGGTGTCTTTTCTCGGGGATGAGCTCGTCCACGTTTCCCTTTTCTCCCTTTCGCACGAAGAGACGGTCCGCAGCACTCCAATCACAGAGCCGCCCGAGAAATGAAACGATATATGGAGACAGATATCACAGCGAATCTTGTGAGAACGAAGAATCCAATAATACAACCACTTCAACTTTCTTTAGTTTTGCAGCAAACAACAATTCCAAACTTATTATTGTGAGGTTATAGTATGAGAGATGTATCTGCAGGCGCAAGCGCCACAACCAATAATCCAGAAAAAGCCACGGGGTGCTTCAGCAGAAACACATCTATATACAGTACACTGCCAAGAGGGGTTTGTGTTATTCCATTAAACACACAAACTTCTGCTGATTTCTTCCGTTTGCTCACATCTCCTCCTGCAGCTGTTGAGCTGTCAGCGTGTGGTAAACACACCGTCCCCATTATGATTAAACATAAAAGACGTTAAGCTACTGAGGGACCAAAATAAAGACCAGCACCCCCTGAACAGAGCCTCCCATACTTCTGTCAAGACGAGTCGAGCCGACAGGAAGAGCTTAAGAGGCACTATTTTCAATCTGAAGGTAAAATCCTCGCAGATAAATTCTGCACTGCATTCTAACCTGTTAGTCAGCAGGTCAGAGGGCATCTCTGTTACTGCAAAGGAGAATAAATTAGTCAAGCAGACATTTAGCCCCTGCCCACTGAATAAGCATGGCGAAATCGATTTCCCTCGCATTCAGTGAAAAATAACAAACAAAGGCAAACAATCCCCGTGAGCTCAGTGCGGCGGGCGAGACGGAAAGGCTCACCCTCAAGGTCAATACTTGAGCCACTCTACCCTGATAAGAAAGCAAGGCGTGATAGAAAAGAGGGCAGAGGTGGTGGAAAGTTTACAATGCTGTACTTTCCGCTCGGCGTTCATAAAGAAGATGAATTCACATCCTGCTGATGGCTGATGCTCGTCGGTGCAGCCAGGCTCAAAGTCCTGAACCAAACCAGTCGGAGGACTCAGCTCTGACAGAGACATTGGACCAGACTGGAGGGAAGTGCCAGCGGTCCTGAATATCGTCAACAAACCTGGGCCGCTGTTGTTCAGGTCTCGTCTCTGTGAAAGGGCCGCGTCTGATGACAGGACAGCCGTCACGGCGGGGGACCGGCGTAAGTGCCGTGATGACAGAGTGACGCCGGGAGAAAAGGAGGCCATGTAGCTGAGAGGCACTCAGGAGCCGTGGACCGGGGGGGGGCCGGATACTGTTCGTCAACACGACGAGCCCCACAGGGCTCACAGAAAACAGTCTGGATCGAATTCAGCCTGCCTGCCAGCCAGCACGACAAACAGACGCACATTCATTGATAATTGAATTTTTTTTGACATATATGGCTCATCTTGGAGTGCAGAGTGCTTTCATGGCTTGACAACCACATGAGCAAGTCTAAGAAACCCATTATGTAAAAGGAGAGGGATCCCCTTCTCAATTACCGTCCGTCCAACTAAAATCCATGTGTGAAGCATCTGCCCAAAGGAAGCGACTAACAGAAACACAAACAGAGGCAATGAGAACGCTGTCCAACACCAGAACCCGATAGTACCACCGGGCAGCAGAGCCGTTCAGCATGAGTATGCTATCTACATTCCACTGACATTTTCCTGGCAATCTTTCCAGGAATATGCAGTATGTTTCAGTTTCCCACTGATGTGTGATTTGGCCATCGTACCAGAAGGTCTGAAAATAAAGGAACTGCTGAACAAGCCAAGGCATTCAAATGAAACCTAGACAGTAGCAACAGAAAACACAGGGAGTGCAGGCATGTGTCGAGTTGGTTTAGAGTGACGTGCAATCAACTTGTTTTCTTTTTTTCATCTATTTTTTTGATCTCTCCAGGGATTAAAAACCAAACTGGCTCGCTGGAACAATGGAGCCGTGATTGTTGCGGCCACGAAGTGAAACTTATCTGTCATGTCGGCTCCTCTCGAATATGCAGCACCGAAGCTTTGAGAAAGAGAAGAAAAGCCAAAAAATGTCCCCCCGGTACAATAGAGGCCTTTGTCAAACTGCAGGCTGATACACAGCAAACAAAATGGTAAATGTTTGAGCAATGAAAGCGAATCCATGCTGTGGGCTCAGAGCGTGGCCTAACCTGCTCATTTGTTTGGCAGGCTCTTTGTGTGTGTCTGGGGAGAGCAGAGGAAAGTCAAGGCAAACTGTTGGAAGGCACAAAAGGCATTTTAAATGTTGTACAAAACGCCTATCAGTTTAAACTCTTTCAACTACCTGCCTTTCATCCACTCGGCGGCGCAGGCTGTGATTTGCATATTTTCTTTGCTGACGATAGTATTTCCACATTTGCTTCTCTGGTGAAAAAACCATGTTTGACATTTTGGTCTGGGTCCGGCGCTCTGTTTGGGCTTGGACTCCATGTCAGAATGCCAACACAGAGACCCAGATCCAAAAGTCCCTCGGCTGACTCACTGGACGGGCCAGGGTGAAGGTACCCAGCGTTCCTGTCGCCTGAATGAAGAGACAGCTGTGCTGACAGAAATTCTGCTCAACAATTCAAACCTTTTCTGCAGAGTTTTCGAACCTGTCTGAAAGTTCTGTGCAGACAGCCTCGGTTCACAGTCCTCCAACAGAAAAACGGGCTTTGATGCTGACGTGAGGAAAGCCAGACCGTCCCTCCTATCTCTGGGGACAATGATTTGGTACCAGTCTCTGACAGACTTGTCCAGATTCTGCGTCGTGGTCCTGTTCACTCACTGACGGAGAAAATCCAGATTTCTCCTCTTTCACAAAAACAGGAATACAAATTGCATGTGACAGCGCATTGTGAAGACGCTGAGCAGAGCCGCTGCGTGGAAGGAGGAAGCGGGAGATGAAAGGAGTCACCGGGCTGCCACAGTGAGCCCATTGTGGGTTTTTCACGACTCATCGTGCCCCTTTGCAGAGGGCGGCCGTCAACCGTGCCTTCCTGTGCACGTCCGATAATGTGGGTGTCCAAGCGTGTCAATAGGTACCGACAACTGAAAACAGGCACGAGGTGATGTCAAGACAGCTTTACGACCGAGAGCAACTCTGCTTAGTCTACCTCTGCGCTCGCCGCGGTCCCGGTCCATTAATAGACGCGGCCAAATGGTTCAACATAAACTCAAGACCGAGCTGCGTCCCTCAGCAGCATCTGCCACAGAGTAAATCTGCCTGCAGCCCGCAGCTGTCAACAGGAAGCCCAGAATGACCTCCACACACACACATGCTCCCAGAGTCAAACACACACTCACACCGACCTTTGATCTGATTGGCTCTGGTCCAACAACATATACCTGTTCCAACCCCTTCTCTCCTAAAATCTGATCTTCTCTGGACTAATAAGAGGAAATATGAACGAAAGGTGGAATTAAGAAAACGATTTCTGTCGATGCACCGTCAAAAAAAGGCAAATGAAAAAGTGCTTTTGGGCATTTTGTAAACAGATGCTATATTTAATGGCAGTGCCAGCCCATACAGCCTGTAGGAGGGAGCAGACAAAGGCGCGCTCTCCGAGGAGGGGAAGGGTTTCTGCTTTCTGTCAGTGCAATAGCTCCCAGCACCGAGAGTGCCTTGTGCCTCAGATTGTCAGTTTGCTCATATTTTCCCCCAGCCACTTGGCAGAAAATTTACAAGAACAATTTTAACAGTTTGTTATTTCACGGGCTGGCAGAGGCGGTTCTGCTGAGAGCCTTGTAAATGTCTTTTAGGACCCTGAATAATCAGGGGGACCATGGGCCCTTCAGGGAGCAGAGCCCATGGAAGAACCGGTCTCCGATAATCTATCATGAAGAGACAGCGTCAAAGGAGTGAAGTAATTGGTCTGTAAATGTGTGTGTGTGTGTGTGTGAGAGAGAGAGAGAGAGAGAGAGAGAGATAGGCTTTTATTCAGTCTTTCTTGGGGAGTTTCATTTTGTCCTAATTTCACTTTTCATGGCACGTTGCGGTGATTATATGGACTGCTGCCATTTTTACGTTCCAGATGGGTTTCTAGAAAAAATAGAAAAAAAAAGAGGCAGTTTTAAGAGACAGCTGAAGCAACGGCACTCCGCACATCTCGGCTCCCATTAGTCTTTTGTTAAGTAGACAACCGAACAGAACTGAGATGATACCCTGATGACACAACAGGAATGGGAAGCATGCGCTCACACACACACACACGTGCACTCGCAAGACACACCAAAAGCTATCCATTAGCAGTAACGAGCAGCTCGTCGTCGGCTGGGGGGGCTTCTGGGTGTGACGGTGGCAGAAAGGGGGGGGGGGGGGGGGGGGGGGGGGGGGGGTGCACCCCGTGTCAGTGCCAACCTGCCATCTGCGCCCAGCACCGACTGAGCTAATGAGAGGATTAGGCCCACGTGCACGGCCCCGGGACGCGGCCCCCGGGCCGCCGCCAGCAGGAGCGCCCCCCGCACACCGGCACTTTAACATGGAAAACATGACAAGGCGAGGTGGGCGACTGCGTACACACCGAGCCCAAACCCCGCCGGCTGCCGACGTGCACGGGCACGCGGGTCGCCTGTTTGGCTATTTCTGTGTGTCCCGATGCAGAAAAAAAGCAAGTGTGCATTGGTGTGAATATGTTTCATTAAATACTAATAAAAGACTAAAGATCCGGACTGGAAGCAGGAACACAGTTCAGCAGTGGGGGAGTCACAGCGACTCTTCTCCTCATCTGGCAGACAAAGCTCAGCTTGATTAAATAAAACCAGGAGGGAAAATAAATCTGTTAGCCCAGAAGAAAGAAAATAATACAAGAAGAAAGGAGCAATCTGTTGAACAGAGCGTGAATATGTTTGCAGCTGGGATTGGCAGTGACCCCAGCCAGTACACCAGAACACCACTGTTTACATGAAAACATGCCGCCAGCAGCCCTCAAACCGCCGCCGAGACGGCACGTCCCGAGGCCGCCGGCTCCCCGGAGGAGCGCCGCTTCCCCCGGGCCGTCCCGGGGAGCCGCGCCGCCTTCATGTGGCACTGGCTCCTCCTCATGGCCGCCATGGCCGCCATCACCTCCTGTCCACGGCCTGCTAGCCGGATCACCGCTAACTCCTCACAATCACCTTAAAACGCTCACGACCAAACAAATGAACAGATGAATTAATAAATGCACTGACCCTGGGTGCAATTAGTATTTAATTACTGCACAATAGGAGCCCTGGGACATGCATTAATTAAAGGGGATAATAGAAGCAACAAGGGATGCAGTGTGTGGAAGGAGCTGCCAGCGAGGAGGATCCACCCCGGGCCAGCAGTCCTGATGTGGTAAAGAAACAGCTCATCCAGCTGACATGAGCACAATTAAGCATGATGGCATGACACGAGCATGACATTACAGCACACACACACACACACACACACACACACACACACACACACACACACACACACACACACACACACACACACGCACACACACACACACACGGCCATGAGCAGAACAGAAACTCTTCTAACAAAACCCTTCATGTCAGTAATAAAACAGAATAGAACAAAACAGAATAGAAATACTTCTTTGGGGGAAATTCTTGTTTTTTGTTGTGACTTTGGGAAGTAAGACGAGTGAACTCAAGCACCGACATCAACTCCCGTCCACGTTGGACATTTTAATTCAGACCTTTCGGATCCAATATTGCCTTCTGACCACACCGAGGAAACTTCAACCAGTGAAATTGGGTCTTGGCATAAATGTTAATTTGCCTTGTCCCCCGTTTTTCACTCTTTCTGTGTGTGTGTGTGTGTGTGTGTGTGTGTGTGTGTGAGCTCCGTCCACAGACTGCAGCCGGTTCTGCTACCACAGCTAAGATGGATGTCCTCTCCTTCTCTTTTCCTCCGCGGTTCCAGGAAATCGTCATTATTCTGCCCGCCACAGATGCTGAAGTGCTGCTGTGAGAGTGAAAAACGGAAAGTAAATCTGGTTTGACACACCTTCAAGGGTCAGAAAAACCGTATCCTTTATCATTTTGGACCGCGAGCTTTCTTTTTCCCCTTTGTGCCACGTGAAGCAGTGAGGATTAACTGCTGAGGGACAATTATGCCAGCGACTTCCTCCTCCTCCTCCTCCTCCTCCCTCCACACGGTTTGCTGCCCTCTCCACACTCTCTGATGGCGGTCCTGGGAGTCCTGCACCAGTAGCCTGTTCAGACACTCATCGCTGATTGTCAGTTGGGGTCTCTGCCTCTTGTGACCCCGCAACCAGCTGACAGCTTCAGTCAGCTCCACCTGGTTCGTCGCTGTCGCCTCCATCACCCACAAACTGCCGAGAGCCTCCAGCACGTCTGAAAAGACTCTGACTGGAGGTGCAGGAGCAGACCACCAAAAACGGCAACGAAGAGAGTCTTCCCCGATGGGTGAATGTAGCATTTGTTCAGAAAGTAATGAAATGAAATCACCGGCGCTCTCACATACTGAAAGAGTCATCGAGGTTTCATCAAAGCCGAGTAAAAAAATCAGCAAAACAAACCCAGGCCTGGAGGTAAATGGACGGAGTTCCAGGACTCCGGTTGCCTCGTACTCGGCCCATCAGACCGCTGGCGGAGCTGGACGGACATTGTCCAGCGGTGGGGTTTTATTGGAGGCTGGTGTTTGTTAATGCGTCGGGGCTGCCGCGCTGCTGGCGGAGAGTCGGCCGAACAGAGAGGCTGTTGTGCGGCTCTGGCTGAGCTCCACTGTCCCCTCCGGCCAAACGACCATATTCACACTTCTTTATAAAGCCGTACGAACTGGGAGCACTCTGTGTGGCTGAATAGTCACTCTACCTCTTTACACACTCCACCTTTTTTTATTTTTTTATTTTTTTTGTGAGTTCACAGTGTCAACTGAGCTGAGAGCAATTGTTCCAATGAGAGTGGTTTTACTTTATTTCCATCACTCCTTCCCGTCCGGCCTTTCCGGGCGGCTGAATGGCGGCCTCCACCCCTCCTTTCATGGTGTCCTCTCGGCTGCTGGAACAGCGACGCCTCGGCAGGGCCCGGGTCTTAAATAAGGGCCTGAGGTCTGACACATGTGGCCCGTGAACTGACAGCGGCTTTGTGACAGAGGCATGAGGGGCGGGGGCCGGGGGGGTCCGGGGGGGGGGGGGGGGGGGGGGGGCGGGGACACTCGGCGAGGAGAGACAAGCTGAAGGAGCCCCTTGAGAAACAGGCCGGGGCCAACAACCACAACAACACCTCAACAAGGGCTGCAGTCATCCGGCGGAGACGGCTGAAGGGAAGGGAAGGCAGGACAGCGTCCCTCTGCTCAGCGCCGGCCGGCCGGAGGAGCGACAGCGTCAGACGGAGAGGAGGAACGCCGAAGGGAGAGACGACACATGACAGAGAGCCGCACACAGGAGGGTTGACGGGAAAAGAGACTATAAGAGTGCTTTTGGTCACAAAGAAACTTTTCTTTATATGTCAGCCAAACAATCAAATGAAATCTGACAAAAAAAAAAAAAAAAAAAAACGCCTCGATAAAGGTGGTGTGTAAAATGCTGTGAAGAAATAGGAAAAGACAGGTGAGAGAGGAGCAGAGAGCGGCTTGGAAGTGTTTCTTGTGTCACAACACATTGTTGCATAAACCACAGCACCTGTGAAAAGGCCAGCAGGGAGATAAACAACGCTGAGACAGAACGGGAGGAGGAGGAGGAGAGAGGCTTAAGAATGATGCAGCTAAATGCCACCGAGAGACAAGAAGACAAAAAACCAGCTGGGGTGGAAAAGCAGTCGTCTCATGTTCAGCTCAGACAGGGGGTCGGTAAAACAGGCAGAGCATGGAAATGCTAGCAGTGATGACGGTGATGTGCTGCACTGGGAAGACGGGAAGAAGAGGATGGTTTTCCAGCACAGCAGACAAAGAGAAAGACAATTACTGGAGAGGATTTTACAGGGAGCAGCCTTCCCCCCCCCCCCCCCCCCCCGCCCCCGCCCTGACTCACTGTGCTGCTCTGGCCCAAACCCAGCTTAATCCTCCACTTTACCTCCATCTCAGATGATTTCACAGTTGTCACTGAACACTGAATTTCCTTTTTTCTCTCCCACAAATGTTAACTGGGGTAAAAGCCAAGATGGCGCCGTGACGGTAAACTGGCCGGAGGGGAGGATGCGTGTCTCCTCCACGGCTGTTAACATTCCCAGCTACAGCGAGCTGAGACCCTGGCTGCTGATTAGCAGGTGAAAACATCCAGAATGGGGCTTTCAGACCGCAGACAGCCTGAAGAGTGTTCACAGCGGCTAACTTAGCATCACAGCCATCAACATCTCAACAATATAACAAGAGGTCCTCTGTGTCCTCAAGAGTGGAGGACTGTGGAGGACTGGAGGTCAAAATGCTGTCCTCACCTGTCCTGGACCAATCAGCCCATGTCCACGCGTGACGAGAGGACTCCTGGACCAGGCTCCCCGTCTAATTACAGCTAGAGAGGTCGCTGTCCTTCCTGCAGCTAATGTGGATTTACCGACACTCGATCCTGCTTTAACACGCCGTGGAATCTATCCGACACAAAGGGGGGGGGGGGCGGGGGTTCATACAGCTGTGTGACATGGAGACAACAGCCAGTAGCTAATGGTTAAAGGCCGCTGAACGTTAAATCCCCTCTGTCACGACCGCAGTCGTCCCACTGAGTCCCTCCTACAGCTGCAGCACTGTTTTGTTTTCTGCAGCTCAGATCTCTTGAGCTTCATGCCACCGAGCTATGCGGCTGGTATGCGGACGCCCCGGGCACCGCGGCGGATCGGGCTTAAAGCGGGGTCGGGGTAACTACACCGGGGCAGCGTTCCCGGCATTGACAGCAGCATGTGTTCCTCAGGCCGCTCGCCGCTGCATGTGGAGGGGCGAGGTGTGGCAACGGCCAACGGCCCCGGCTCAGGAATGCACGGGGCAGTAAAACGCTACACGGCGCCATTCATCAAGAGCACCCGGGGCGCAGCAGGGGCACAAATATCAGCGTTCCCCCCCGCACGCCCGTCCAGCCTCAGCCTCCCTCCCTCCATAACTCTCTCCCATGTGCCTCGCCGTCCATGACTGACCGGCATCCTGGCTGTCCCTTCCTGATGTGCTTGTCACTGAGCGTTTTATTAATAGCTCTGTGAGTAAACCATTTGAGGTTTAGCGTAATGCCACAGAGGCCGCGGCGGCGAATGCCAGAGGGGTCACCTCTGGGACAGAAACGCCGAAAACGAGCGGCGAGCAGAGGGGAGCAGCCGCAGCAGCTGACGACTCCAGACCTGGCATGCGGGGTCAGAAAACAACCGAAAAAGGTTTTCAGTTACGGCTCTGAGAGCCGGCTTGCTAAACGGCACTGCAGTAACCGGCAGATAGGCCATGGCGGTAATATATGAGTCAACATTTGTGTGGACTAATGCGGTGGATTCAATAAAAAGCAAGTGCCTGTGACCGATGAGAGGAGGTACAGTCCATATACACCGCCATGGATCATTTAGCCCACCATCAACAGAGCAGGGCAGCGTGGGTAACATTTACTGGGCGAAGGTGTCTGTGTGTGTGTGTGTGTGTGTGTGAGTGTGTGTGTGTCTTCAAATCCCGAGAGTAAAAGCCCCTCCAAAGCTTTTGATGATAAATCCAAACATTTCCGTCCAACTTAAACACAACATAAATCCGTCCTCCCAGTCCGTCAGGAACAAACAGCCTGGCGGACAGATTTGAGGAAGAAAATCCAGGAGCAGCAGCCAGGGTTCGATTCTCCGCTCAGTGTCCGTCGCCGTGCCCAGCGCCATCAGCGCCATCAGCGCTCGTCTCGCTAAAGCTGCTCGACTCTCTGCCTCCACCTTCTCCAGTTTCCCAAACATTCGTCAAAAAACTCGCAGCAGAGCTCCAGATGCCAATAATACGCAGCCACATGTGCTCTTTCTATTATTTTGGAGACTCCCATGGATGTAGGCTTGTCAGAATGATTTAACAAAGGGCCGGGATGAGAGCCGTGTGGAACAAGGTGCTCCAAGCGAAAACAAAAAAAGGAAACAATGAGCGATAAGGAAGACTGCACAGGGAAGATAATTAATGAATGGCTGCATCAAATAATACAAGCCGTAACAGTGGGACCTCTTGTCCTACTTCTGCTGCGAATTACACACACACAAAGACGCAGACACACACCGAAATAAAGAGGATGGGGGATGAATTAAGAAGTGGTTCCGAAAGGAATTTAACAGTGATTTACCAAGTGACGCTCCCATGAAAGTGTCATAAGGAGGTAAAATATGGAACAGCGTGGGTCACAGAGCAGGAAAATGAGAACAGAGGAAGCCCAGCACACGCATATATTTCTACACACCCGCACTGCGCATGAAAGAGAAGAAACGCTGGTAAAACCTCGAAGTTTAGGTAGGAGCGGGATCATTGTGGTTCAGGGATTTAGTCCTGCAGAATGGATTTAAGAGTTCACTTCTCTTTGTACGGCTGTGTCAGCTTCTCGGGGCCAAGGGGGGAACAGGCATGCCCCCTAAAAAAAAAAAAACGGACAGAGCCAACCGGTCTGCAGAATGGAACTATTTTATATGGAAATCCTGACACCGCGTTTGCATTAGAAGTGCAAGTCGGACCGGGCAGAAAAATGTACACTGGGCAGATAATAAAACCAGCTTCCAGAGCCGCAAATTTACTAGAAAATGTGATTTGTGAATTAATATTCAAATATATTCCGTTCTGCGGTCTGCCTTGAATTATGCGAGGGAAGTTGTGCCAGCGTCCAGAAAGTGCCTTATTTTCTGTGTCAGGTAATTGAGAGCGGTGATGTGAATAAGAGCGCTGGACGTGGCGAAGGCCTCGGCGTCGACGTCTCACTGAGGCCCGGGGAACAACTATTGTTCCATCAAGGGACACAAAAAAAGGATTAATTTAAATTTGGTTTACAATGCCATGCCTTTCAAGTTAATCCATCTGGCCTGTGCCCCGTGTTGCCAGCGGCTCCCTCCACTCCCCATTCACACCGCCGGCGCTCTTTGTCTGCAGGAGGGCGAAATGTCAAATCCACCGCTGCACGGAGCGACCCGGGCTGCAGACATGCCGAGACAGAAACCCACAATTAAGATGGAGCAAACACCGCTTCGACGTTTGAAACTGGAATAATTTCCCCTGATTCTTCGACTTCAGGAGAATCGACCCGTCTCCATGTTCCACTGTCAGAGTTGGTGCGAAGTATTCAATACTTACACTCCTGCACGCAGAGTGAGACGCTCTGAATGGTAATACGCTCAAATTTCAAATCACGCTACATGCAGAGGAATTATGCGAGGCGCTGCCGTAAAGCGGCTTTAACAGATGGAAGACTTGGCTTCACATTCACTCCAAAAAAAAAAACAAAACGCTCGTGTCCTTCCTCCCTTCCTGAGTCTCCTGCACTACCTGGCACCCCTGCTGAGAGCGTTAGGACGAAACTCCACAGAAATCCATCACTTCCTTCCCGTACCTAAACTCCAGAGACTCCAACGGCAAATTTTAGTCACCATTTATTTGTTTCCATGCTTTAAATTATCCCGTGAAAGCCTCCCAACAGTCTGCATTTTCCTAATATTGAGGCACTCAAAAATAAAAGCATGAATGTGGTTAATCGTGGCTCTCAAAATGGAACAAATAACAGGAAAAAAAAATCATAATCCACCCTGTCACCTCTAAACTTAGTACTCACACACATTGTGATGGTTTTCATAAAACTATCCTGAACTTTTTTATACAGCTCTGGTATACAGCTTTCAGGAAGCTGCAATGACCCAAAATCATAAAGTCTAATTTTACTACATAGTGGTTTGGAGGAGGGAGCGAGGGGGGGCTGCGGGGGGGGGGCTGACGGAGAGCCCAAGGGCACCAAGTGAAAGACGATTAAAAAACACTTTGCAACCCAGCGCTGGCCGAGGAAAACAGGGCCGCCGCTGCTCTCCTCGCGTCTTCACCTTCTACCTGCTCCGGAGGGACGGCTGCTGGCCGGCCGGCTCTCCCCCCGAAGGACAGAACTCTGCAGATACTGCAGAGGACGTCTGCAGGGCGAGGAGGAGGACGGCAGATACAGATGGGCCTTCTGAAGTCTCCTGGCTCTTCCCCAGTTAACAAGCCTTTCAATTAGCAGGCACGGCCATCCGCACCAGCAGACACCCCCAAACACAGGGACAGGATTCATTTAGGCCCGCGCTTAATTAACGCTATTCATTTTGTTCCCGGGAGAGCCGAGCAAAACATAGATAGCATATACAAGAGAAAGAAAAAAACCTAACAACAAAGACTAAAGAGTGATTTTAATTAGGACTGTTTTGTCAGACCGGTCCTGCGTCTCAGCTGACGTCCTAACGGCGCCACTTAAATCCTCCTCTGCATTAATCACCCGGCTCGCTGATGAGCACATGCACACGAAATGTCAATAAATCTGCACAGAGACTCAAACATGGCACCAAATCTCCGCATTTTCTCCACTTAAAATCAGCTTTATTCACATGACGGTATCTTCTGAGCCCTCGGAGTTAAAAAAACTAAACAAAACAAAAAACGCAGCACAGCTAGCCCGATACAAAATACTAATTAACAAAACAGTGCCTGATATTTTATTTAAACGTGTTGATATGCTGTGCACAGGCTTTTCAAAGGCGAGAGACTAATGATGCCAGATGATTGCTGCACAGATATCACATTCATCCAGCTTCAAAAGCCGAGCGACATTAAAAACCTCCGTAAATCCAAACAACCCTTCATCAGAATGTTTTCAGAAAGCATCCGGAGCCACACGCTTGTTCCTTTAGCAAGGCACCAGGTGATGAGTGAGGAAAAAGTTTAATTATTAAATCAAATTAAGATAAATAAATGTTACAGAGCCTAACAGAGTGCACAGTCCCCATCACAGACTGGGTTTTTTAGGTCAGCTCTCGGCAGTATGGCAGGGATTTAACTAATATTCAATTACACACTGACTTAGTTTTAATATAAGCCAGCAGATTTAGCCGTCACTCAGCGTCCGACGGCGTGCAAAACTGAAAATAAATGGCCGCAGTGTTGTGGCGGTGTCAGATGTGTTTAACCCGCAGAGCTCTGGCATCCTGGTCACACTTCCTGGGACACAAGCGCGCTGTCAGCTCTGTTTACAGGGGTTTTTTATCACGCTCGTAAAAGCGCTGGTTTCCTGGCCAGTGTCAAAAGTCAGACTCTTTTCTCTTTTTTTTTTTTTTTTTTTTTGCACACTGTACAAACCGCGCCGGGACCTCGACAATGTTGTGATTCTTCACCGACGATCTGGAAACTTAAAACCTTCGTTAGCAGAGGAAAACACTGTGCAGCTAATGATTAGTGAACTGCATGGCCCCCCCACACGGTGAAGAGGTGTATTGAGGTAGACAGCTACGCCACTCCCCCCCCCTTCACACACACATTCCTCCTTCACCGAGTGTGTCAGGAAAAGTGGGGCCCCCTCTGTGGAGCCATCTAAGGAGTGCTAATCCACCGCCGGGACATGCAGAAAAGGGGACGACCAAACATAAATAAATAAGAATGAGTCCAGTCTCTGTCTGCTTTTCCCGTTTCAATCAAGCGCCGGGATGGAAACCAGACGGCGTGGTCACATTCAGGGGTCAGCGGCGGCGCAATTAGAAGGCCCTCCGCAGAAAACAGGAGTGATTATTTTAAGCCCTTAAAGGGCGCTGCCTGCTGGCTGAGAAGTGGGAAAGTGGGGGGAACAATCCTACCTTTGCCCCCGAACTGCTTTTTCACTCCGGCACGCTGTCAAAATGTATAAAGTTTATAAACAGAGACAGACGGGATTAAAAGCGTAAGGAGGGAGGTCAGAGAGAAAGGGACGGAAGACGGAGGACCTCCGAGTCTCTGATTGATTGAAACCGGTCAGAACAAATGCTCAGTCCGACAGTTTCCGTACAGGAGGAAGGCTGTTTTTACAAACGACAGCAGCCGGGCCTCCGGGAACCAGAGACGGATCCTGAACAGAAGTGCTCTTAAGGGGTACTGCCATCAAAGCGGCGCGGCTGAAGATCCTCCATTTCCACCGCTCAACATGATGCACTCAGTGGGTGAAATCCGGACCGCTCTCTGCCTGACAGGATCCATGTGTGAGCAGACCCGCGATCCCACGTCTGGCTCTTCACCATTTCCCATTATTTCAGACACGAGCTCCTCCCTCTCGGCACACACTTGGCTCCCTGACATGACTGAAGAGTCTTTCGGAGCCCTGCTCTACTTGTGAACCCGGGAACTCTTGGAGTATTTCATTAAAACCCTGCTTGATAGCGCCGTTCATTTGATTAGCGTGATGACATGCAGCCGACTTAATGCTGCACAGCTGAGCGCTATTAGCGCTCCACCTCGATCACCTTTCACTCGTCACCCAAAGTGTAATTCCATCCCAGGCGACACGCATAGCACAACAAAATTTCATTATTTCCGTGCCAGTCCCTGCAGTTTTCATAAATGTGCAGTGACACTTGCTTGGATCCGTCTCGGAGGGATAATAATAACAAGGGAAGGACAGCTGGCGGACATTGTTGCAGCGGTGCAGGATGAATGTTGGGCAATATGAAGGCCGAGGTCGCTCTGTTTATCTTGTTGCAAGTTAACAACCGTTTGATATCCGTGTTAGATTCGAATTCCTGACCCAGAAGTCAAACAGTTCAACTGACTATACTGGAGATGATTTCTCTTCTACTGGTTCTACCGGACGGCCAATCACAGGCCGGCGCTGTCAGCGGGACGGAGCGATGCCCAGGCTCATGACGAAAAGGTTTCATTTGGAATCTGCACATAAGCGTACGCACAAATACACGAACACACACACTTGAGCGGCCGCAGACACACACATCTTCGCTGAGAGACTTTCCCCCGGGCCTCATACGTCTCACTTTGTTCCACAAACTCGCTTGTGATCGCTCAGAGAGAAAAACATTAGTGAGCATCTGTTTAACATAGTTCTGCAGCAGTTCGGCCCACCAGTCTCCCAGCCCGGCTTCAAAGTTCACAGACGAACATATTCTCAGCAGCATTTAGCAACCGAGAGCAGACAGGACAGACCGAGAGGAGGCACCAAACGGTGGCGCATGAAAAAAATAGGCTTGACTGCGCACGCACACACACACACACACACACACACACACACACACCACTATGAGGAATGCATGTGACCTAAAAACTGAATTCTGTCCTGCTTTTTAGATTTTGCAGCTTAGAAAAAACTCTAAGGGTTTTGCTGAGAATAAAAAAAACTGCTGCATGTGGAAAAAAATTAAATGCTAAAATACTAATATATTGAATAAAAACTCGGCTTTCCGAGGAATTAAATAAAATATATGACCTTCACTGCCTTTTCAAACATATTTTAAGCTCTTTGCCCAATGAAAAGCTGCTGAGATGGAATTTATTTTCCTTTGCTCCATTGAATTCCTCACAAAAAGTCGATGGCTCCGGTATTACAGGTGTGTGTTCAACGCATAGTCTATTTCCATCCCGAAAACCTTTTGTCTACAAGCCAGACTGATGGCCGTTCTCCATCTGCGGCTGAGAGGATTAGCAGGCCGGCGAAGGGAGGGTCTTATCTCACCTTGCAGAGATAAATCAGACGGGGAAACAGCGGCGCTCGTGCACCGCTCGGGGGAACGGCGAAAAAAGCCACACACAGCCTCCCCGCCAGACTGTTTGTTTAAAACCCGCTTTAAGGGTTTAGTCCGCAGCGTCTGCCCTCAGGAGCAAGTGTCCAGCGGTCGCCGGCTGCTCGGAGCAGGCAGGATATTCACCTGGATCTCTTCAGTGTGACAGTTTCCAGACGGCAGGAGACACAAAAAAAGTCACGTTCCTGGAGAACCTGGCCTCGGTTTTCTTCGCCCGACCAGCCGCAGAAATTTAGCAAAATCCTCACATCCTCTCACACAGTTGCAGATAAAGCAAATCAAGAGCGGATAACCAGTATTTATTCTGCAGCCTATAGCATGTAACGGTTATCTCCACTACAACAGGGCTCTGCCTGCTGGCGTCTCCCTCCTTCTCAAAGTGTCAGAGCGAATGTTACACTGCTTCTTACAACTTTATGGTCAAGATGAATAACAGTCGAAGCTCACAATGAATATAGTTATAGTTATATGAGGACAGCTAGAATAACATCTGTGTGTCTGGAGGACAAAGATGGCTTTATGTGGCTTCGCCTCGGGGGAAATCGCTGGAATGGTGAGCAGAATGAAAGGAAACCATATTTTTTTAATACAACTCAGGCTTGAAAAGGCTGCAGCAGGAATTCTTTTCGTGGCCGATGTGTAAAAAGTGACCAGGTCTGAATGGAAGCAGTGTGCGGAGGATTTGTTCTCGCAGCATTGATTTGCGACAGTCATCACGGAGACGAATCGCTGCTGCCTGCGTGCGTGTGTGTGTGTGTGTGTGTGTGTTTGTGTGTGTCACAGGAACAGGAGCAGGCAGGGAAACGCTAAAAGTTACTGCTAAATGTGTTCGGGTTAAACCGTCTCCTCAAAACTATAGGAAAACGCTTTTTTTAATGGCAAGATACATGTAGAGGCGATGAGGTGTAAAATGCTGCATGAAATTAGAAAGAATTGATCCGCAGGATTCTCTCCATAACTATTAATTACAATTAGTTTCATTTGAAATGATTACCTGATGAGATGCACATTTCAGAGAGAATAGGCTCGCAGGAACTGTGATCGAGTCAATGTGCGTAAATGATAAAATACGCGGACCCAATGGGCTGAAGGTAAGGGTAATTATGGTGCTGGAAAGATACTCAATGTCATTATGGGACTACTTTAACAGCTGATTAGATCAGGAACTCCCATCAGTGTGATTCATATGTGGCGGCGTCTCTAGCTGATAATGAAGACCGATGGGGGAGAGCATGTTTAGAGAAAAGTGGAGAGACGGCGCTGAGGAAGGGACTTCTTTCATCTTTAAATACGCTCATTATGTTTTTTTTTTTTGCATATGAAAAAGTTCCCCGCCACACAGAAGGAACCTCCTCAAGGTGACCTCTGGGGCGTGAAACATCAATGGATCAGGTGCGGGCCAACTGTTCTATTGAAGATGGGAAGTTGAAAGCAATCACAGCGACTTCAAAGAACCGCTGGCAAAACACCGAGAGAAAAAGGCCGCACTCATAACGGCTGACATCAATCAATAGTGGTCGAGGAAATGGATTCTTTTTATTGTTGACCAGAAGCGGCGCCGGAGGGGAATCTGGACCCTGCCGGAGTGCGATCGCCAGGCGTACCGAGCGGGAACACCGTTTCAGAGCGAGGCCACGGCGCAGCTGTCAGGCCACAGCGGCCGCACAGCGCCTCGCCACTCAGGACAGTGTCTGTTTGCCAACAGCAAATAGCCGCCTCTGGACCATTTAGCGCCATCTCCTTTACTTTTCTGCAAACAAAAGCCGGCTGCCACCGAGACGACACGAGCCCTTCTCAGAGGCGACCGCCGCAGCGCCAGATCAAACACGGCGCTGCATGTGGAGCGAGCCCGAAGCCAACACAGTGAAGAAGTCTCAACTGACCAGAGAGCACCAGCACGGGGAGGACTCACGTCCCCTCGGTTTTGCTTCATTTACTATCCGAGCAACTGCAAGGAAAAGAGTCCGCTGGTCATGAAATCCAGTTTATGAGGCATTGTGGTTCAGCGCACTCCAGGATCGCTGGCTCTCTCTCAACGCTGAATTCTCAGGATTGTAATTTTAGATTCACTAAAGTATTCAATGAAGTAGATTTTAGCCTAACAGGAGAACCCTGGGCATGAGTCAGATAACCAAACAGCAGAAAGACAAACTATTTATTCTTCTGGGGTGTGTCCTACGATAAAGGCTGAAAACTGAATCTTATTTTAATGTACCATGTTGAAGTCATTACTGTCGAGAGATGTCCACGGAGAGAATTTAGAGGGTTAGAAATGTTCAAAATATGAAATGAGTGTAAGTTTGTTGGGAAAATAGAGATAAACCCTCACAATTCCAGAGAAAAACGTACTTTAGGCTGCGACCTTAGTGTCCAAAACATTCAAGATTTTTCATTCTTTTCAACATTTATTCAATTATTATTATTTTATCCTATTGCAAACAATTTAAATTACATAGATTTCAAAGAGTAGATTTTGGATGGATGTCAAAAACCAGTGTTTCAGAAATGTAATGACTACCTTTTGGTTATATTTCGAAATTTAGTTGATAAATATAAAGAGACTTATAAAGATAGACCTTGAGTATCTCAGAAAACAACATAGTTGAATACAAGACTTGATTGATGATCAGACATGTCATTTATTCATTTTGCTTTCAGCTTTAAAGCTGCTGCATTGTTGATGAAAGTCAGTCTCTTGTTTAGAAAAGCAGACATGGCTTGACAAAAGGTATTAAGCAAGATTTGAAACAACTTCATCCCGCGGCCAATTCAGAGTCACCAATTAACCTAAAACACATTTTCTCAGACTCTGTGAGGAAACTGGAACTCCCAGAGAAAAGCCATGCAGGCACAGGCAGACCATGCAAACCTCGCTTTGAAAGATCCTGAAACCCAGACTGGAAATGCGAGACGCTGGCTGTGAGCGCGAACCACTGCACCGCCGTGTGGCTCACAGAGGAAACCGTGGTGTCCCGATCCAGGAAACTCACTGCTGGGCCTCGGAAATCTGTATCGCATTTCCCAGTTTTCTGGCAAGTGGGAAACAACACACCAAATAACAGAAAGAAGGCTGAGGAAAGCCATGTGTGTCTCTGTTTAGCAGATCCGTGATGACCAGGGTTTAGCTGAAGGGAAGACATGGGGGGGATTGGTCAGGCGAAAGGAACAATGAGACATGTTGAAAATAATAAGCTCCAGGCACACGTGTACACAGTCGTGAAACTTTTAACTCTTAATGCACACCAGGAAAACCATTTTAGTTAAACAGAGTACTATGAAATGGCTCAAAGCCACAAAGCTGTCTGCAAGGAGAAGAAACACCGAGGAGACCGAGAGAAAATCCTCGGCTGAAGAGTCGGGAGTGACTTAAGGGAGATATCTCAGCTGGCAAGAGCTCAAACAACCACCCGATGCAGACACATGTAGCTGCGAACACACACTCACACACACACAAACAAATGTCTCACACACACACACACACACACACACACAGACTGCGGGGCGTGCTTACAGCAGAGAGAGCTGCCAGCTGTCGGAGATCTTTGAGGGAACAGAACACCACCTGTCCCCTTATCTTCCCCTCGCGAGCCAAGCGAGACTCGCCGTCCAACTGGAACCGCCTCCTTCTCCGCTCTCGTCCCAAAGCTTAATGGCAGCTCGTCTGCATTTTTCTCTCTGACAATTTATCCACCGCCTTTGTTGTTCCTGCCCATCTCTCCTTCTGCGTGTCGGATCTCAAAGAACCAGATTCTGGGCAATTATTTGGAATCAAGCTCAGGCTCCTGTGATGAGACTCATTTAAACCGTGTACCTGTTGGAGAAGGAGCCCGATAGGGTGGAGATGTGGTTTGAGGCGAGGGGCAGATGTTTCTTCTTGCTGTTTCCTGACAGGAATTGGGCCATGGTGTGTGTGGCGGAGTGTGTGAGACGAGGTGTGGGGTCAGAGTTTCTCTCTCTCTCTCTCTCTCTCTGTGTTTACATTATCTCACTCCATCACCCCGCTCCTCTCCGTGCCGTTGTTTTGCTTTTGGTTAGCCGAGTATTTGGGCGCAGACAGATTGATAGAATCCAGGCTGAGGCACGGGCAAAGTCCAACCGCAGCTAAACCCCGTTTTGCTGCTCTGGGTGTAAACAGCCGTCAGCAGGATACCCCGACGGCACCGTCAGGACTCGGCGTGATGAGCAGCAGGTTTCAGGCCTGAAACGCAGCGCCATCGGTCTGAACGGGGGGAGCTGGGGGGAAAAAGCAACTTCGCAACAGTGCTGTGATGGAGAGACCCGCTTCAGCGGGAGTTTTGGTTGGAGCTGTTGAAAGTAAGGCAGCGTTCTCTCCATCTGGGCTGGAAGACACGGTTTCCAGGTGACCGGCCATCGGGAAAATGTATACAGAATGGAAGTGCTAATGGGGCAGGGCCCCTCTGAGAAACACACACACACACACACACACACCTTCCTCTTCATAATGTTCATGCACTTCAGCCTGGGAAAGACGAGTGGAAGGACTGAGAGCCGGTCCCGGCAGCTGTCTGGAAGTCGTGGTCTGAATGGTCGCGGCCAGGCTGGTGCTTTTCAGACAACCTGAGGAGCGCTACAGCAGATGGAGGTCACCACTGGGCAGCGCGGCTAAAATTAACCCGGCGGCTTAGCATGAATTACGCCGGGCCCCTGGGCGGCGAGCCTGTGTCCCACAGGAGGGAGCTGGGTGCCGGGCAGAGAGCGTCGGGCCAGCAGGGACGGGACCGCAGCCGAGCAGCAGCTTCTCAGAACCAGCAGGGTCCCCGCCCGTCTCCGAGCAGCTACTGCAGCTCCTCCGAGGGTGAAAGTGAATTTACATGGCAGTGGTGAACCTTGGGTAATGTGATTAAATCCTGGCAGCACACTGAGCGATGATTAACTTATTCCCTTCCCTCCCTGTGCCCTTCCATGTTGCTTCTTGCATCTTTGTCAGGCAATCAATAAGCTATTATAGCTCCAAACAGTGGGCTAAATTAACTTAGGGCTCCACCTGCAGAGTCGGCACTCTCCGCTAATCCCATTGGAAGGGAAAAACGCAACTGGACGCAAAGGCCATGCACCGGGATCGCCACATCACACAGAGAGGAAGCAAAATAGGCTCTGAAGACCAAAGATTGAGCATGTGATGTCTCATACGGGCGGTTGAAAGGTCAGGACTTTCAGACCTGCTCTTTGAAGAGATCAACACTGAGCTACAAGCAGAATACTGGTTGAACAAGTGCTGGAAAGGAGCCTCGGCGAGCGTCAAACCCTGAGCTAGTGCAGGGAATGTAGAAGTCTGGGAAAAAGATGAGCTCTCCCCCTCCTAGCCACTGAAGGGCTTTCTGTCCCATCCATCAGATGTGATCCAATCGGCTAAACAGAGCTGAGGCACCACCGACAGATTAGAATCTGATACGAGTGTAAGATGGAGAGTGAGAGGGAGAGGTCTGGAAGGGAGAATAGAAATGTCACCCTGGAGCCGAACAACAGCACTATAGACACACAATACCGGGCCTCACTGAGTCAGATGTCAGCTATTCCAAACTTACCCACAGCAACACTGACTACTGTTTGAAATTTGAATGGATCCTCTTTAGTTTTCTCCGTTTACACATGACGTCCCCCTGTCTGTCTTTTATCCCGCTCTTTGCCAGTATATGGTTACATGGAGATCCCTTTGTGTCCTTGCCACACCCTGTTTGGAAAGGTCAAGCAGGCACAAAGAAGAGGTGAGGGTGTCTCTGTTCTATTCACTGCTCAACCAAGTTGCCTTCTCCTCACGGTCCTAATTAGACTATTGTACATGTTTACAAACCCTCCATTGAGAATGTATATGTTCACTGCTCATGTAGTTAAGCCCGGGGTTCATAAACAACATTCCCCAAGTCAACAAAATGTGACAGACGTCTAAACTCGAGCTTTCAGATATGAGCGGCGTACTTCTAACGTGGCCCCGCTGCTCATCCATTCCTCTTCGTGCGATTCGTCATTAGCGCACGTTTGGCATGCTAATGAAACGAATGCCTTCGTTTGTAACGCGACCCGGCGCGCGGACTATCCGGGGTTTAGACATGAACTGCCGGCATTACAGGAAGGTCAAGACAGCAGAATGAACGACACCCGTGATAATGAGCAACAAGCTTCACTCATGTGGTTCCTATTTTAGTGAGCGCTCTGGTGTCCATGACATGCAAGGAGAAACTCATTTTCCCCCACTTGGTGCCTTAATGATCCAATTAGCTATCTCGGCAACCAAGGACAATTAGATGACAATTGAATAGCGGCATGTATCCCCTGTTTGTGTTTGTCATTGACTAATGGCAGGCCTGAGACGGTCCACCGTCAGCAGCACGACGACTGCATTTCTTTAGAGTCAGATAGCAGAAGCCAGATCGTTATCAGTGTTTGGGTCGACTGCTTGCCTCTCCAGCTCTTCCTCTCTGTCACGCTCCAGGCTCACACAGGAGCTACAACGCTGATAAAATTTCAGGTGTCTTTTTTTTAAGCTCCCATTTTTCTCCTTCCTTCTCCTTCACAGAGGCGCTGGAATTAAAACTTTGCTGCTTCAATCTTTCTTTCTCTATCAAGTCATGGGTGACACAGTTTGAGAGAACAACGCAGTGGATAAAAGACAGAAGGTGAAACAGAAATAAAAATGGGAAGGGAGGCAATGTCATATTAGAAGAGAAGAAATATATCACACAGTGTTTTCTGTGTTATCAGTGCTTTGAATGAAGGGAATCAGATTGGCTGTGGCTCCAGGGAGGTCACTACAAACCCACAGACCTATCAACAAACACTAACATCCTAGAATATCCCCATCCCAATCATCCATCCAGCCACCTTTCATTAGGGATGCACCGATCCACTTGTTTTCACATCCGATCTGATAACTATATGCCACCAGTGATGCTGGTTCCAGTGTATATGCTGTAGCAAACCGCCAAGCTTGTCTTATTAAAAAGCCCTTTTATCAACATCACTAGATAATCAAGCAGACTAGCTGTTTTACCACAGGTAAACCTGAAGGCTGGTCATCTAGCTCATCCAGTTTGACTTACTTGTAAACTAGATCTCCTGACCATTTTTTGACCAATTAGATGACTTGAATTGTCCCTAAAGCATCCGGAGTGTCTCCAGTTCTAACGGCTCTTGATGGAGTTTTCGCTGAGAGTCCGAGTGGGCGGGCGCTGCTGTCTTCATGGTCTGGGGCAGACTCTGGGATGGATTCGTGTCGGTGGCTTGAACTGACGCAGACAGTCAGATAGATCGTCTATCAATTAGTTTCATATCGGACTGGATATCGATGTTGGATCCGGTCGGCCCCCTCCCTGTCCCTCATCATTTTTGTCCACTGCAGGGTTGCAGGAATGGAAGAGCCAATTGCAGCTGACAGCAGACAGACCCAGGGTACGCTCTGGCGCCGTCGCCACTCCATCTCAGTTCAAACGCAGAGAGACAGATAGATATACACACTCATGCCTTTTGGGCAATTTATAACCACAAATTAACCTCAAAAACATGTTTTTAGACTGTGGGTAAGAACCAACATACTTAGAGAAAACCCAGGAAGAAAATGAAAAAAAAAAACCTTCCCCACTGAAAAGGTCCCCAGGCCCAGTATTGACCCATGGATATTGTCACAGTGTGGCAAGCGTGATAACCACTACACTACTCTGTGTACGACTGGGCTTAAGTCTTCAGTAGCAGAGCCAACTGCTCGGCATGGCTCTCTTTTTCTCACTCTTCATGCATTCATTCATTCATCCCCTCCCTCCTCTGTCCTCTCTGTCCCTGCCTGCAGGGCCGGACTGCGGAACCAGAAGTTCCTGATCTGTACTTCATGCTCTCCTGGAGTCTGCAGCCAGTGGACTGGCTCCTTCTGTTCCCTGACCTCGACCAGACCAGCAGCGAGCCGCTAACTCGGATCCTGCTTCTGCGGAGGAGACGGAGCTGTCCTCGGCTCGCCCATGTGGAATCGCTGAGTAATTATCTGCAAAAAGTACCACGAGATGTTGTAATTGGCGACATAAATTAAGGTGTTTTCAACTAAACTGTGAAACAGTTTCCTCCTTACTTTTTGCTGTGTTTGCCTTTAACTCAGGAGCAGAGAGCAAGGGGAGAACAGTCCATCAGAAGTTCCATGTATTCTCGAGGTAAGTGGACTGAGCGTTGCCCCCTGAGCACACTTTTCTAACTTTGCCCAAATGCTGTCTGAAAACCCCTCAACTCCCAGTCTCCAAACTGCTTAATCCCCCCCTAAGTCCGTCGTCTCGGATCGAGGAGCATGATAGAAGGTTTCAAGCGAAGGCTTAGCCCAGGTTTAATAACCAGAGCATGTCCACAGAGCAGAACGCTTCGTCATATGACCAGACACCAGAATGCGGGCACGTATGCACGCACAGGACTCACACACACACACACACACACACACACATAAACACACACACGCCCAGCCTCTCCGGCCACAGGAGGGGCTCAGACCAAGAGGAGATTACACCTCACAACAAGAGTAATACCCAGGTCTCTGCAGAAGAAGTGGAGATTAGAGTCAGCAGCATACATTCATCTGGTTCACACGAGTCCTGACCCAGCTCACTGCCAGCAGCATTTCTCTCACACGGAGCCCAGCTGGAGACAGAGCCCGCTAATATGACGACAATTTGGTTTAACTAAGGAAATTCATTGCATAAAGTTAACCCTAGAAGCCACACAAGACAGTTTGGTGGAGGAGGGGAAGTGAACGTACTCAGGTTCTCCTGAGTGGTCGTACAGCGCGACCAGACTCGAGTGCTCACAGACTCTATCTTATCTGCTCTAGACGGGCACTTCATAACGCTAATATAATACTTGACTATCTTGGGACCGAGCGCCCGCTCTATCCGTGCTCCTGCTCTGCAGTACGGCCAGAGGCAGGGATTACATAGAGATGAATAAGCAGTCACTGTGGCGACACGGGGAAAAAAAAAAGGAAAGAAAAATCTCTGACGCACAAGAGTGTGGGGAAATATCCAGACACCCAGACATCGAGCTGCGCAGCAGCTCTGCTATTTCAGAGACATCCTGATGTATCTGGGGAATGTCACTGTACGTAAATGAATGCACTGGAAAAAAAAAGAAGAAAAGAAATGAAACAGGGGAAAGTGCTTAAAGTGGACTCTATAAGTCAGCATTTGCTTCCTTGTTAACAAAGACAAGCCATTTCCTACATGAGTGCACACTGAGATGAGATCTGAAAGGCAAAAGAGGAGCGTGTCAGAGTGAAGCAGCTCTGTTTAGCACATCTAATGCCTTACATTCTCTGTTTTTGCAGAGACTTATCACACCAGTATATCTTTCACACTGTCAGACTAACTGGAGCTGTGACTTCCATGTCCCCGCTAAAAGGCATGCTATTGACTAAAGCTCGATGTTTGTTTTTGTGCCTTAATTTCTCCCTGAATCGTAGTTTTGACAGCCTGTTAATGCAGATAAGATACTGAGAGGAAATCACATGAAACGAGTGCTTTGTTTACAGAGCCTTGCTTTGCTTTCCTCCAGGAGGAATGGGACAGAGGGAGGGATGAAAGGCTGTTTGATGTACTTTTGGAGGACATGTCTGTCTCGTCTTCGCTGGACCAGCAGGCCGTCAGAGACGGTTGGAGCATGGAGTGACTGACGGGCTTTGAGGAGGCTTCTTTACCCATGTCTCTACACCTGCCCCTTTATCTCCTGTTGTCTTTTTTGTTTTTTTTGCAGACCACTGGGCTCAGCATTGCTCACCAGACCAGTGCTGCTCACTGACAGACTGACGGAATCGAACATGAACGCAGACGCAGAGCGGTGCACTCTTCAGTGCAGACAGTCTTTTTTTTCTTTCTATGTAAACGAATTCATTCATGCTGGACTCGCTCGCCCTGCAGGATGTGTGTTGTCTCTAGGCTTAGTGCCAGTGTTTGCTGTAAAACAACACAAAGCGCAGAAAACCCCAGTTAAGAAGCTGTCCTGTGTCCCGGTGCTGGCTCTTATCTCCTCCTACTCCTCTCTTCCCCGTGGTGAGCGTTTTCAGAGCTTGGCCTCTCATATTGCCAGCAGTATTAGTTTTGGTGGGGGAGGGCTGTGTGTGCGTGTGTGTGTGCATGTGTGTGTGTGTGTGTGTGTGTGTGTGCGTGCATGAGGCACAGCATGCGTGTTTGTGAAAACCACGTTTCAAAAAGCCCAAAATCACTGTGACATTTGACACATTTCTACATGACTGAAAGAGACAGAAGCATCTTTCTCCCATCTCTGCAGGCAGCTCTGACTGCGGGGAGCGGCAGATATATTTTGGGTCAGTTCTGTCAGCCAATGTTTGCCAGTATATGTCAATCACATATGTAGTCAACATTGTCAAACCTTAAGCTACATGTCCAGGAACAGCGTGCTATCCGACGCGCCACACTGTTTTTCTAAGAATGTTTTCGCATCAGTGGATCGCTCCTCGCAGAATGGCATTTAGCTATCGACTAACCACGGCAAATGGATACTCCGTGTTTAATTACATGGATTGCATTGATTTATGCAAACTGCCCCAAGTGCAACTGATGCTTATTTCAACAGAACACATGCAACGTGCATGATAAACATTACTCTTTGGAAATGAAGAAAACTAATTAAAATTAGTGTGTTGAAATTTCTCCCTGGCGGAGAAGATGAAGCTGACAGTGGCGTGCTGCAGGGAGCAGTCTGACAGCAGCCGCGAGGTTCCAGAGCGCCGCAGCTTCACCATTAACAGCACGGGACAAAAATAGGCTTGAACAACACCACGCACCCAGAAAGTACCCAGAACCAGACGCTCTAAAAATAAAACGTGATTTGTTGAATTTGTCTGAAGGAATCTGTTTGATAACCGTAATCGGGCAAGTTAAACTTTTCACACTGGTATGAAACGCAGACTCTTCGCAGCCAGGTGAGCTTCACACACACACAGACACACACACACACACGGCCCAGCAGTCCCACGCCTTCGGCCACATGTTGACTCATGAAGCGGACCCTGGCTGAGCCGTTTGCACCAATTTGCTCTGAGCCTCCCTGAGACAAATAACCGCCACAGCGCCGAAACACACTCAGCCTCCAGTCCCCTGGCATCCTGCCAACACACCCACTGCCACTTCTGCCGGGGTTTAGGCTCTCTTGTTCACATACGCTTTATTGTATTTTATTTTTTTGCCCTCCTTTCACTTCACCTCATCGTCTCGTTTTACACTGAGAACTTCCTAATATCTGCTGAGATGAGGATGAAGGCTCGCAAAAAGAATAAAACACCTTATAAATAAGAAAAAAATACTGAAGAACTGGAGGGAAGTTTAAGTGGTTTTGTGCGACACAGCTACACTTGTAATAAAGTAATGAAAGTCAAAGACCGTGACAAATAAATAATCACTCCGAAGAAATGAAACCGTTTCAATCAGAGTGCTTGTTCCAGTTGGGTGATTAGACTGAAGAGACGAGAGGACAGAAAGGAATTTCAGATACAGTGGGATGAGGAGGGGGGGGTGGGTGAGCTCTCCGGGAGAGGACAGATGTGGAGCAGGAGACGTCCGGCGTCTCCACGCCGGCGGGAGGCGACACTGCTCCCTTCAACCCGGCACATGGCAACCGACTGTCTTCCGCTGTGCAGATGACCCCGAGGGCTGTCAGGATGAACCCCGCTGCCCGGGACACATCTGATGCCCTGAGACGCCCCCTCCCCACCGCACCCCGCTAATCAGAGAGGCAGCGGGTCCAGCTGGCCGCACATGGTGACGGAGGATCCACAGCCGCCTCCGGATCAATGGGATGTTGAGATAAACTTGGCGGAGGGGAATTACACGCAACGGTCCAAGCTGAGGTAAACATCCCTTTGCTTCTGCTGTTAGTGGCTGCAGAAAGTAAACCCTGGCTCTGGAGAGAGGGATCTGTGAGTGGACACGAGGCCCGGAGCCAAACCGGTGCGGCTGGACGGCGGGCCCCGAGGTTATCGCCTGCTGAAGTGGAGCAGCGTGCCGTCCATTACCTCACTTCACTATCTCCACACTCAGGAAAAGGGAAAGAGGCTATTCATAGAGGCTCTCCGCCTCCTGCAGAGCGCCGGGTCGTGTCACACAGCGTTCAGCATCCTGCCGTTCCCATATTTCAGTTACTGATAGATAAATAAAAGTAATCACTTTGCTTTGTAACCGAGTCTTTCCTGAAGCTTTGTTTGAAGACACAAGGCAAACAGGATTGGTGGTGAACGCATTAGCCCCGGCTGGGCTCTGAGAGCCGCGCCGTGCACGCCGTGCACGTGGTTAATGATTAACCAAACAAACTGGGTTAGCTCTCCCAGCCCGGCAAAACACAACTTGTTGAAACTTGGATTAAGCTAACCGTCGCTGGCGAGTAAGAGAAACGGTAAAACAGCCAGTTCCCTAAGAAAAACATCTGCAGAAAACAGTGATGCTTTTAAGCTTTTCAAGTAAAAACGTTGAAGAGGCAGAGCAAGGCAAAGTAAACACAATTAAAACCATGACTTCCTTCTTCGGGGTTTCATTGGAAATTAAAAGCCTTGTTCCTTGAACGCCGTCCAAGTCTACGACGTTGAGCTTACAGCAGCATCAGTCCAGGGAGCATCTTTAATCACAAGCAGGAATATAAAGTGCTGTGAAGCGTTCTGATGCTCTCCTGCCTCAGATTTATGGCTTGTAGTTTTTTGTGTGAAGTTTAAATGCAGCCTTGTGGAGAAGTCTCGGGGTTTCTTGGCCTCCTTTATGCTGGACTGCAGGCTTCCCATCCCGGTTGCTCTGACAACATAATTATATGTAGTTAAGCAGGAGCGGAGCGGCAGAGAGGGGCGAGGGAGAGACGGCAGCCCGGCGAGGAGGAGAGCGAGGAGGCCGGAGCGCCGTGGCTTGTCATTACGGCTCTGTTTGAACTTTATACAGAATAAGCAGCGCAAACCTGATCCCCGGCCAACGATGCTCGGCTGCTCATTTTTCCCGCCGAGCGCCTTGTTTTTCTACTTAGAAGAGCCACCACAGAAATAAACACTGCGTATCGTCCACTACAAGGAGAGGGGGGATATTTTTAGTGCTGTGGCCTCTGGAAACGTGTAAACCTGCCAAACTCGCATGCTAACGCATTCCTGCTAAATTGTGCAGAACTGTCAGTTTATTGCCGCCAAGCATGGCTGAGAAAATACAGTATATTACAGGACACATGAGGACAAGGCTTCATCCTGACCACTGCTGAATTCCTGAGGAGGTTTGACTCCCTGACAGGCCGAAACAAAACTGGTGTCGATTCAAAAGCAGAGGTCAAGGGAGACACAATAAAAGCGTCTCATCAGGAGGAAAATCCAAAGAAGCACAAGGAAGAAGAAAAACCAGGCTCAGCCAGATCGAGCCCGTTCAGCCCGCTTCACACACACAACAGGCAACATGCAAACTCCACACTCGGCACGCCGCGACGTGGCAGTGCTAACCACTGCTCCACTGCGCCGCAGGCTCCAAGAGATTTCACACAGAAATATGAAATTAAAGGCAAGCAGCACAAAGATCGGTATCCTGAAACTGTCAGCAGGTCATCATGCCCGGCCCAGCAGCCCTTCACACGCACGCACGCACGCACGCACGCACGCACGCACGCACACACACGTGCACGCTCCTTTCTTCCCCCATCTTGATTAGATTACAGTGAGCGGCTGGTGACAGCCTCTGGGCACGCTGCAGGAGTGGTTGATATCCGAGCGCTGCTCCGCAGCCTGCAGTCTCAGCCAGTCAAGAGAGCAAAGAGATCATGTATCTGAATAGCCGCCCTCACCAAGAAGCAAAGCAGCCTTAAAAAAAAAAAAAAAAGAAAGAAAGAAAAGAAATCACGGGAACAAATATGTCAACACTGATCCCACATCCAAAAAAGAAAAGACTAAAATATTTAGGAAGATTGTTTCATTCTCCCGTATTGAACGCCCGCAGACTGCCAAATATTATCCTTGCTAATACGTCTCAGAGTCTGGTTGTTGACCCTGGAGATGCTTAAATCCACTTTACATCAAAGCCAGTCAGTCTCGGAGTGTCGCAGACTCGACACGGCGTCTTTGATTTACTCCAGCGAAACGAGTGGATAGCACTTCATTAAAAGATGACTAAACACAGATGCAATGATTGCATTCCTCGCAATATTAAACCTCATATCTATCTCTCTGACAAAACGTAGAAACGGGGCCAAAACAGAAAGGGCTTTGTTCCCATTGTTGGCCCTGACCACCTACCAAGGGCCTTTACAGAAGCATTCACCCCAGAATGATCAGGCCACTTCTCCCCCAAGGCTCCACAGGCCTCTGGAGGCTGCTGGGCCAAACACATCCTGCCCATCTCCTTAGAGATTATCCAATTCAATGAACACATTGACCACAGAACACTGGGAGAAACTGGAGCCTGCTATTCAGCCGCATCCGAACCCCGATGCTGCCATTCAAGACCGCAGAAGAGAGCAGGAAGGAACAGGAGGACGTGCTGCACTTACTGGCTACTTCCAGCGAAGCGTTGTGACTCACGGCCTCTCCCAGGTAGTTCCGGGCAACGCACACGTAAGAGCCTTCGTCGGGTTTGCTGCGGCGTCCGTGCACGATGCGCAGGAAGAAGAGCGAGCCGCTGGGCAGCAGCATCCGCTGCGAGCGGTAATTGTCCCGGTCGGTCTCCACCCGCTCGCCGTCCTTGTACCACTCCACCGTCGGGGTGGGCCACCCCTCCGCCTTGCAGTTGAGCGTGGCCGGCTCCCCTTTGGAGACGATCAGGTCGGACGGGTGCTCCACGATCCGGGGCGGCGTGTCCTCCTGGCGCAGACGAGATCCTGAGAAGACACGACGGACACCTTCAGTCATTAAACAGGCGGCAGACGAGCCGCACATCTCTACTCACTATCTGGGGTTCAGCAAACGTCTTACCCCACATGGTCAGGATTACTGCTGCCGCATAACGATTTTAACCCCCTTGTGTGACAATATATGAACAAAAAAAGAGTAACAAATGTATTCATAGAAAGTATTTATTTCAGAGAAAAGTGGAGGCAGGAGTAGCAAAGACCACATGAACCCGTCACCCTGTCATTACGGGAACATCCTGCTCCGGTAGCGGCGCTGCCGCGACGGAACTCTGTCATTTCTCTGATCAAAGAGCACGGCAGGGAGACGACGGCAGCCGTAAACAAGGCCGGGGCACACCTTGAAGGTAAAAGGAAATTAAGTGATAAGAGATAAGATAAAAGTGGCTTCCTCACAAAGAAAAGGGGACGAGAAGAGACTCTCCTTCAGGAAAGGCTGCACAGACAGCAGCAGTGCTGCGGGGGTTAACACCCCATCGCTATCTCTGGTCATTACTGCTGCTCTCTGACCAGTCAGCTGTGGCTATCAAACCTGCTTTACATGCAAATTAGCTTCCTGTTGTTAATTTCTGAAGGGAGGAACTTGATGGCTGTGACTGCTTTGTGTGCCTTCACACAAAAGTCAGAGAGAGAGAGAGAGAGAGAGAGAGAGAGAGAGGGAGAGAGAGGGAGAGAGAGAGAGAGAGAGAGGGGGAGCTCTTCCCGCTCCGGCGTATCTCCCAGCGTCAGTCTTTGGAGCCCATTCAGCACCAATTAAAGAGAGTTGAGTCTAATTGGAGGCACAGGCCTGCAATTAATTTACCCAGCATCCCGTGAACTTGCCACACGGCCTCATGCATGTGCCATGCACCATCCCCCGCTACCCCGTGGAATCTGCTGCTGAGGAGGCATCTTCCTGCGGGCGCTACGTTTTTCGGGTGGAGTCAGCGTAATTAGTGACAGCTCGGTGGAAAGATTAATCGCTTCCACGTGCGTGTGCAGTGTGGTCAATGGAATATAATTAATCCAGGATTCTGATGAAGGGCATCATGATTACTACTTTCCAAGGCATTCCTGAAACTAACGCTCATGGCAAGCAAGGTCTGAACTCACTTTATTAGAACTCACTTTATTGATTGCAATGATCAGAAACAGACTAACGCTTATTCCAGTTAGTAGTTTTCTATAAAAAGGTTGGCTCACAGCCTGAATTTACTACAGCTTAAGCGGATTATATGCAAAAAAAACATAAAAACATCTGTTTACAAACTGGAACATTTAAATTTATATGAATTGTTGAAGTAATATCAATTCAGTTAAATACTTTTGCACAATGTGGAAAACAAGTGACTAGTGAATAATTTAACGTTGCACAGGACAACAATCAGCCTTTTCCAGTAACATTTAGTCTGTCTAGAGCAATTACACTGAAGCTAATCAGTCAGTAACTAATGTGACAAATAAGATGGAGTCTTTAATAGAAATCCCGGTAATTCAGAAGCTGCCAGACACTGTGTGGATATTAAAAAACATATCTTTAGATTTAAGTGTTTCTCAGAGACACAGAGGAACAGATGGGGAATTAGAGAGCGACATTTCAAGCCTTGAGCAAGAATGAATTAGTCTAATATCTGGCACTGAATAAAGTTTATAAAAAATACATATCCTTGCTTCTTTGCGATCGGAGCTGAACGAACCACTACGAGGATAATTAACCCCCATTTGTAAGCCGCTGCCATCGCAGGCGTCTGAGTCTGTAGCCCGTATGCTAGCCAGGAGCCCAGAGCCCAGCCGCCGCCGCCGCTGCCGCCGCCACGCCGCCACTCCCACCCACCGTCCTCACCCAGACCAGGCAGGCTAATATGTTTTATTGAAGAGGACTTTGAAGCGCGGCGCCGCTATCTGCCCGGCCCGAACCCTCCCTGATTTACAGAGTTCCTCTCTAATTTGAAGGGGTCTGAAGTTTGGGCTTTTCTGGAGGAACCATTAACTATTCAGATGCGGCCCACTGCGAGGAGAGCGGCGCGGCAGGGCGGGCGCCGTGTTTGATCAGGGACTGTTTACTGTAGTTCAATACACAGATCGGCATGGTTAACATGCACACGCAGCGCACAATGCACACCGTTTCCTGTTACAGAGCGAGGCTGACGAATGAATATTCAGAAGTTCATACAGCAGCCTAATGAGCATTGTGTGTGTGACTGGTGAGACAGGGTGTGAGTGGGTGCAGGCATGAATCAGTTACAGGATGCTATTATCCTCGTGTTTGTGTGTGTATGTGTGTGTGTGTGTGTGTGTGTGTGAGCTGATCCCCACAGACACTGAGAGCGACCCACGTTACTTCAGCTCCATTAACCCTCGCCAGGGGAAGAAGACCCAGGCGGCGTGCGGGATTATTCTGTCGTGGACGGACGCTGGAGTGTCTACCGCTCCACAGGTGCATTACAAGCCACCGACGCCAAATCCGAGGCGGATAGAGGGAAACGGCGGAGCACACACTCCACAGCTAAACTCCGCTGCTCATCATCTCTTTCTCGCTTCACTTTGAGTCATCCAACCCTCCCTTTATTTCAAAGCGCTGCCCTTCCTTCTCCTCCGCCGCTTTCAACCACCCTCTCTCCTACTCTCTATCCCCCTCGTCCCCCCTCTCCGCCTCCAGACAGAGAATGTGAGATGAGCTAATGCAATACACAGCCTCACCAAAGGGAAGCTGGGACTTCTACTGCAAGGATCTGATCGATTGGAGCCTGAGGCGAGATTCTCCTTCTCCCTCAACCCTCTCACTCGCTGTGCTTTTTCTCTCTCATTTACTCGCGTTCGCTCGCTCGCGCATGCACAAAGTTAAACGATGCTTGAGGGAGCCTTTGCTCACTGTGGAGGTAATTAAGAAAACCAACAACTCCCGGTGACTTTTCTCACTTCTCAAAGCAATCTCGGTAATGAACAACAGAGCCCAACAGCAACAAGGAGCATGTGAAATGGAAAAGCCTCAGACCCTTCAGACGGCCGCCACCAGAGTCCAGACCTCGACGCTGACCCATACGCCGTGTGCATACTAACACCGTGCGGCCTCTGGGCGTGCGTTCTCTCTGAGATGCTCTTCAATCACGGCCAAATACGACACGAGGAAGACGGCTGAGATGCTCCTCGAGAAGCTGACGTCCTTCAGCTCAACATCTGATCAGATCGTACGTATTGATATTGTGGCTCGCAGCTTCATATTGATCGCATGTCTTGGAGCTTAACTTGATTTTTATCCCGTTTTATACATTCGTACCGTAAGTCTATATTCCACAGGATGAGCATTCTTCCTCAATCTGATTAGGAACACACTGCAGGCATGAGAGCCAGACTGCTGCTTGGAATGCAGTCGATGCAGTGCGACCTACTGAGAACGGGATCCATGTTGCATTGCACTTTTCTGGAGTAAATTATTCAAACTATTCCTTTGACGCTATCAAATAGGTATAATTGAAAGTGAGCTGCAGCAGGATTTAATTGAGAATATTTAGCCAATACAAATAGCCGTAGCTCTGCGGTGTCCCGACGGTAAGATGGCCGGGAGGCGGCGATCGATTTAACTCTTGAACGCAGAGAAGACTGTCCGGCTGAGAGCAGCCTCAGGACGAGACGGCAGCAGACCCAGGGTCAGTCCTGAAACACAGCACTTCTGCCCTTTCCAATTAAAAGCCCATGTTCCCCCACAGGCTGCGTCATGTGTACAGCATCTTTATTGCTAATCACTCTGCGGCGTGCGAGTAAGTTCATTACGGAGGACAGGAAGAAAGATGGAGGGGAGCAGAGCGGCAGGCCACAGAAGCAACCGAAGCCAATCACGTAGCTGCTGCAATCAGTTCAGGTCCAGTGCTCTCCCTAACCCAAAAAATAAACCTGCCTCTGTCTCCTGCAGTCCTTTTCCACGGCCACTATCTTGGCAGAGTGTGAGGAAGAGGATGGGAGCCAGGCTCTGCTCCTTTATCCAGAGAAATCACAGGGGAGAAGGACACCGAAGCAATTTAGATCTGCTGTCAGAGCGATCCCAGGAGGCGGAGACAAGGGATAATGTGTCTACTTTCCTGAATCACAAAACAACTCCACATTACCGGAACATTAAATCTAACTCTTCCCGTAAAGGCTTGATTTGAATTAGCGCTGCTTTTTATTACAGTCATGAAAAATGTGGGAAATTGAAATTCCACCCATAAATTCGCTCAAGGTCGCAGAAGTCATGCAATCAATGCAGACGCGGAAATTAAGAGGTGTCGCGGCGGCCTGGGCTATATCATTACACCCCGTATCAAGTGTCCAGCTGAGCAACGGCACGGATATAGAATATGGATCAGTGATAAGGAACACAGTAGGGCACTCTCTATCTACAGCCCCATTAATCTGTGATTAGGGGACTTAAGAGGGATTTATGGCAGAGATAAGAGCAGAGGGTGTGTCCCTGGGGGTAGCCAGGCGGGGACTGGAGCCAGGCCTGCTCGGGACGGGGGCCGGGCCGATAAATGACTGAGCGCACAAGAAAAGGCAGCCTTTTCTGTTGAATTAGAGGAGATAAGGGAGAGCGGGGGCAGCGATAAGGAGGCAGCGACGGAAACAGGGAGAAAAGGCGAGGTACTGTACTCCTGCTGATCAGATGACATTAACAGGAAAGTGAAACTGAAGCTTTCACCGTTCCAGCCTCTGAATCCCACCCTGGAATGTGCTGCATGAATGAGTTTGCCAGTTGCATCAGATCAGCCCTGTTTTTAATGCTACACAAGGCTATCATTTACACTCCTAAGAGGCAGGATTAGAGGCCTGCTGTGTGTGAGTGTGTGTGTGTGTGTGTGTGGAGATGCAGAGGCGGGCTGATCGAGGGGGATGATGGATATCTTTATGGGCCTTTTCTCTCCTCATCTCTTTGTCTCCATTTACCAAACAGAGCAGGGTACAGTTACCTCGGTTGTACCGCGGCAGCGCCTCAGAATAGAGATCGGTTTCTCAAACATAGCAGCTCTGTCCAAATGATCTTTTCTCTTTTTTTTTTTTTTTTTTTTTTTGTTGATCCGAGCAAACTTGAAACTGATTACCTACAAGTTTCTACACAGCTCTACATAACAACGCTGCACAGTTTATTGAGATTGGATGTTATTCAAACTCCTTCAATACTCCCGGAGTCGATGACAACAGTCCCGCTGATAATAGAGAGAAATATGGCTTCTGCAAACTGCACTGTCGACACAACACACAGCTTTTGTTGTTTCAGAGCCGCGGACGATGAACAAGGTTGACAGCCTCACTGAAAGTCTCCGTGATTCTGCCATTATTGATCCATTCAGCTTCCTGATTGGGCATCAGACAAAGGGAAGGAACATGTACAAAGTAGGGCTGTCAAATGATTGAAATTTTTAATCAGATTAATCACAGTTTACAAATTAATTAATGATTAATCACAAATAATCTCAATTTCCAACTATGTCTAAAATTTACCCTTTTTTTTCCTGTATTGCATTAACAAAAAAAAACGACAGGACATGATTATATATATTTAACACGTGATGTGTTTTTTATTTAAGGCTCCAAATAAAATAAATATTCAAAAAACTAAAACATGCACACCATAACATAATGTGTGTGTGTGTAGTGTATTTAAATGTGCTCCGCGCTGCACGCCGCGCCGCTCCGCACGCTGCACGCCGCGCCGCTTGTCATGATGCGCATGCCTTAAACTGCGTTAAAAATTTTTAATGAGATTGATTACATAAATTAATTAACGCCATTACCGCGTTATTTTTCACAGCCCTAATACAAAGTTTAAAAACACAACTTGTTAAATGCACTTAACTAGCGGAGCTCTTCAATTGGCTTTAACTCGGCCAAGTAAAGAAACGTGTCAGTAGCAGATTTTCATGGCTTTTTAAATGATCCTGTGTCTCATTAATCACGTTTGCTGATGATACCAAAAACAAGCAGCGCTCCTTCCGTCGCCCCGGGCTCGGGGTTCCGTCAGAACGCTGACGGCTCAGCGGAGGGGCTCGAGGCCTGCAGCGCCGGTCCCAGTTCCCGACCGCCTCAGCTGGGAAACACATCCGAGTTCTTCCCCAGGCAGGGCGGCCCGGGCTGCGAGCGAGGCGGCGCTCCTCCGGGAGGCAGGGGCCCGTCCTGCTCTGGAGGCCCCCCATCTAAATCTCAGATAATAGCAGCAGTATTTCCACCTCAGCTCCAGGCTGTTCGTAAACCTGACACATTCTGGAGACACCCAGCACCATCGCAAGTCTCATAAAGGGCTCCTGATGCCCACAAAACCCCCATAAGTCAACCGAAGACAGTAAATCTGCCGAGGAAGTTAATAATAGATGAATAGTTAATTTAATTTATCAATATCACACACTGACTTTCTCAATTTAAACATCCAGACTAATTTTCATGGAGGCTGTCAGAGAGAATAAAAAAAAAAAAAAAAAAAGAAACATGACAAGAGGGAAATATATTAGGGAGGAATGAATTTTCCACAGAAACCCAGGGGACACAATTGTGGATGAGTTGTGGCTCCTCCTGATGCCAATCTGCTGCAGTCAATGTCATCAGACACAAACAGAGGCTGTCAAATTCTGCAGAAGTCCACGAGGGTCGAATTCATTCCTGCAAGGTGCGTGCAATTCCTATCTTTTATTATTCCAAATCACCGGGACGAGGAGGAAATCCAGCGGAAAAGACCGGGATGCTTGTTAGGAAGCCGCCTGTCAAACTGGCTCTGGAGACCGGGCAGATGGGCCGGGCAGAGCAGGCGGGATGCAAGCAAAGAGAACGTCTGTCAGAGAGTGTGTGTGTGTGTGTGTGTGGGAGCAGACTCTTCGGTTGACCCCATAGCTGTGGTCAGGGGAGAAGATGGAGCTCACACACCTCGTGAACGGGCAGAGTCAGATGTCCTTCACTCAGCAGAGCAGAAACCTCAGAAACGGAGCCTGTAATTAATATGAAGCCGGCCGCCGCGCTCAGGCCTCCTAATGGCAGCGCGGCTCAGTCAAGTCTTCAGTTTGAAGAGATTACTGCAGAAAGGCACCAGGGAGCGAGAGCCGGCAATTACTCCTTGTTTTTGTTTTCAGACATCACCGGTTTTAATGAGGTTTGACCAGCACGATCCTCGTCGTACATCAAAGCTCGCCACGCCAGCAGGGCGGGAAACCAGGGCTAATTGAATACGCCGGCACATTTATTTCCCAACAGGGGACAGTGACGATCGCTCTACTGGCTGCTCCCTCCACCACACAATGAGCATTTTGTGTTTTGTTGAATGTTTCTTGCATGCGCAGGATCGATCCATCACACTTTGGCGTGATTTCAGGAGGACGACATGCAAACTCAGAAAGCATCGGCCTCTGCTCATAGTGCTGGATATCTGTTTACACCGATGAGCTGAAAGGTTGAGCTCTAAACAATGCCTCGGCCCTGATCTGTATTATCTGGATTAAAGCCACGTTTCTTCTAAATCTAATTCTTTTGAAGTGTCTAACATTCTTTCTGAATATTACGAGGTTATACTTGGTCTTTGTTCAAATTATATCATTTTGTATATTATATTATAATCAAATGTTTGTTAAAATGATATGATCATCATCATTAATATCATTAGCCCTCATCACATCCATCAGAACCTCTGAATTATCGTCTGTTTCTTGGACTAACTCAGTGTCAGACAGATTGAGAGCGTCTAGACATGAACCTCCCGAGAGAGTTGGGAAATTATGTTTGAATGACAAAAACGTGTTTAGTACTTGGGACAAACAACTGTTTGGTAAATGCACGCATCAGCAAGACGCTCAGGTGAGAACAACACTGAGAGGTTAATGTAAGGAAATCTGCTTAACGTTGCCTTGATTCAATTTAAACCTGCCGTCTGCTCAGTCCTGCGCTGACAGCAGTGCGGTAACGTGGTCGGCTCTCCCCAAGGTCACTCCCCGCGGCGTGTCCGTCAGGGAGGCGGGGAGGAGCCGGCGAGGAGCCGGGGACCAGCGCCGGCCACGGCGGGGATGGCATGTGGGCCCGACGCCAAGAAAAAGACCGGCTCTGACGAGACGCCGACGCGACCAGAAAGCGCCTCACGCTTTCTGAATGTTATTTATTTGATTGCAGCAGCGATGCAAGCGTTCCGTCGCAGCAGCGTTGGGTTACAGTTCCCGAGAGCCGAGCCGTGACCTTAACTGCTTATGCAGGTTATTCGAAACGCTCGGCCCGACCACATTCTGCAGCAAACCTCAGACAGCTGGGTGCTGAAGGAGAATTTCATTTACGGCGTTCGGCCGTGGGCACAATGGAAATGTCTAAGTGCAAAAGCTCGGCGCATTTCCCCCCGCTGCCCTTTGGGTTGAAAGGGTAAGCGCCGAACGCATAGCACCGGCGTGTCAACGTGCACATAGCGCATAGCGCTTCACGTACAGTCACCGGAGAGGTATTATTAAAGTGAAACGTGGCTCCCTCAGCGTCGGCCGGGACTCCGTGGAGCCATGTGGCAGAGTCCCAGAGACAGCAGCATGTGCCTGCTGAGTGGGGCATGGCGGCGGGCCAGCCAAATGGAGCACAAATCGCCCCAACGCCGCCAAACCTGGCCTGGAAAAATTAAACCGGGATGGAAGTCCTGCCATGTGATGCACAGTAAATATTTGGTTAAAATTAATGAAGGGGCAAAGTCTGCCAAGAAGGCTTTTTCGAGTCGTCCGCAGAGGGGGGACCGTGCCCAGTCTGGCATTAAAATGAAATTTCCTTCTGCCGACAACTGCTCGCTTGCCTGTCTGCCTTCCAGCACCCACTTACCACGTCCTCCCCTCAACACACACACACACACACACACACACACACACACACACACACACACCAACTGTCCAGGTACACAGTGTATCCAACCAAACGGCTCGCTGCTGTGCTACAGCTGAAAACCACATCCGCCATTCCCATCTGCCACATCTCTGCATCTCACCGGAGGAACACTTCTACAGACGTCTGAGGGGGAGCGGCTGGTGTCGGCGCTGGAGGAGGGATCAGGTCTGGGAGGGCAGCTCCGGTGACAAACGCTGACGACGTGATATCTCTGTCACTTCTCTTTATAAATGAACAAACCCGCTCAGACGTTCTGGAGAGCTCACAGTGTTCACAGTATTCCATTCATCTATTTTCAGCAACTCTGAAGAGGGTTTCATTCTGCATTTTCTCTGGAAAAGGACAAAATCTGACAACTGAATTCAGGTTTAAAGCTCTTGCTTGACTAAATTTATTTCAAAATCCCGTCCAAACACTGAGAAAAACCGCTGCATCTTGTGCAACAAAGAAAGGTACATACATGTTAATGCTGCTGAAGAGATGCAATCATTAAACCACGAAGCAGAGCTGAGGATGTAAATAATACGCTGTGATTGGAGGAGACAATGACACCAGATAAACACCGCCTGGTCAAAAGGAATCACACGGGGTAAGCAGGGTGTAATTTATTCCCAAACGCAGTCAAACATTTTCAAACGTCGCCTCCTGAGCCAAAGAAAGGTGAGAGGACTAAAGCCAAGTGCGTGTAGGGAAATGTTAGTGAGGCTGAAAACCAGAAATTGAAGTTTTACGGTACGAAGCTTATGATTAAGACTCGCTGACGGACGGGCGGCCCGGCGCAGAAGCATTGCTGTGTGTAAACCCTGTCTGTCATGACAATTGTTATTCAATTAAAGCTGCCATTGTACAAACATGGAGGAAGGATGTTGGTGGCAGAGGCTGATGTGAGCTGAAGGAGACTGAAACGCTGACGGCGGAGTGATAAACAGCTCTGCAGCTCTTTCAGAGTCTGAAATTATCGTTGACAGCTTAATGAAAAGCAGAAACCTGAGAAGCTTACCATATAATTCAGAAATGTTGCTGCTATTCAAAGGTTGAGAGGCGTTTTGCATCTTCTTTAAACCAAAACTGGCACCATCAACTCAATGGAAATGTCACAAATTCGCTGAAATTAGGCGAGTCTGATAGCAGACAAGGAGCAAAGTCAATCCGACTCAGAGAGAGTGTATTTGTTTACATGCTGTAAGCAGCCGGTCACCATGGTTACGTCTGAAAGCCGGGACGCCGGCAGCACCGCTTCAATAATGAATTTCAAGGTCACCTTCTCATTAGTTATGTTTTTCAGTGCTTCCCCTTAAATGGAGTGCTCCCCGCCTACTTTTATCGCCGTCTTTTGTGAGACGGAATTCGCCTGCAGGAAGCCGCACGTGACGCCGCCGATGCAGCTGCGGATCACGGCGGGCTCTAAACGTCCCCACACATCAGCTGCTCCGTGGGGAAGATCCAGATCTCTCCAGAAGTAGGAAACAAATGGGAAATATTGTCTGACGGTGACGGAAACCCTTGTCACCGGAGGGAATCTTACTAAGACAGTATTGCTGAGAGGGGGAGGAACCGAAGACATTAATCAACTAATTAGCAGTCTCTCTTTTAACTGCTAATTTAATCTATTCCTCTCAGCCTCTTTAATGGTATTTTCCCCTGTCAGTTATAACCAAAGAGAGGTTTAGCATTTCAAAAGTGTATCCAGGCCTTGAAATGAGAGGGTAATAGAATGGTCACAGAGGCTGGGAGGAGGCCCGAGCTCCGGCAGCCAGAAAGAAAGGAGGGCTACAGGCAAAGGCTGCCTTCAATGCCATCTCTCAGCCTCCCCAGTGGAGAAAATGAAAGGGAGGGAGGTCGGAGCCTTTTTAAAATGCACGAGGCAGAGCACCCCACGGTCGTACAGCCTCACCACCGCTCTGGGCGAGTCCTGTGGGACTTCCTGAGCACGCAGAATCTGGATCCACCAGCTTCAAAACCCAACCCTCAATGCCACACTCCAGCTTTTCTTTACTCAGCACCTGCAAAAACCAACCTCACCTCTCCCCAGATGTCCACCTTTAAAAGAAAAAAACAACAACACCAGCGCTCCTGCCTCGCCACGTTCCACCACCACCGCCCTCATCAGCACGTTTGGCGCCATGAGGGACCGGGAGGAATATGCAGCGTGAGCACAGGGAGCCAGATCAAGAGTATTCCCAGAGCTGGTGTATCATGGTATGTTTGACTGCTCCATCCTCCCCTTCACCCCGCTCGCCCCCCCTCCACACCCCGGGGTAGCCTTTGTGTAGCTGCACTCCTCCCCTCGCCGCTCCTCACACATCCTCAGTCCTCCCCTCCTCCACGCCGCACAATGCGGCCTCCCCGTCCCCGTCCCCGTCCCCACAGGCCTTTCTTTTCTCCCAGTGTGCCGCCCTGCTTTATCTAAGAAAGGCTTTGCTCTGACCAGTCACAAAAAAGGCAAGTCTTAAAAAATTGGGCCAGAAAAAAAAGAAAAAGCGGGGGATGGGTAAGAGGATGGAGCGATTCTTCCAGCCCCCGTTCGCCACCCCACACAAACACAAAACCCCGCGTCCGCCTTTTCTTCCTGCTCACGTCTATATTACCGCCCTCGCCGGGGAAGGCGGGATCCGATACGAACCGTGATGCTCTGGACGATCAACGCATCTCCAACAACGAGCTCTCGACGTGCCTCTGAGGCGGAAGCGAAGCTGTGGGAAATCTAAGCGAGCCGACTGTGATGTGGGC
The DNA here is from genome assembly GCF_902148845.1 of Salarias fasciatus. Taxonomy (NCBI): domain Eukaryota; kingdom Metazoa; phylum Chordata; class Actinopteri; order Blenniiformes; family Blenniidae; genus Salarias; species Salarias fasciatus. The sequence continues at coordinate 38,263,168 of NC_043758.1, read as the reverse complement.
AGAGAGCAGACTACCCCGCTCATCCATCACCTCCTGAGCGAGCGGCAGCAGGGGATGTTGGTCCTCCGCGTCGACTGTCACCAGAAGACGCATTAACCACACCGACCCGCGAGTCCAGCACCAGCACGGTCCAGCCTGAGGCTGCAGACCAGGGGTATTATTAGAGGAGATGGCTTAACTCCGTCTAGCCATGCCGCTTTCTTTACACACCGTGATACATGCTTATTCAGTTGATGAAGTTGCTAAGTTAGTCGTATTAACGTTAAAGGAAAGCAGCGAGCGCAGCAGCTAAGTCGCGCCGCATGTCAAACACCAGCCGGCCGACACAAAGGACACCGGGACGTGTCCGCAGCTTTATGAAGATATCAAAATTCCCTGAATCGCCGTGCGAGACACGCGTATCGGCGGAGCTGCCGCCGCCGCGGCAAATCGCTAACCACTGGCGTCGGATGGATTTGTTAATTAATCCAATTAAGCGGCGCTTTTAGGTCATTAAATGAAGAGCGGTCGGGGGAAAGCAGATCACTAAGAGTCGCCGCCTAATTTATCTGCCCTCAAACAAACTGCTTTGAAATGTTGATCTTGTCAGTCATTAGCGGCTCCGCCACAGGCCCCGTGACCGGGAAGACGACACCAGCGGCCCTCGCACAGTTCTCCATGTGGCTACGCTAGCCTAATCCGGGATTTCAGGGGTGTAAACCCTCCATTTGATTGGGATTAGGATCAGATTAATGTGCATTAGTGGAAGTTATGGAGAGACGGCGTAGTTTTTCTGGACACAGGTGTGAGGCTGTGTGACCGCCGTCATTTCTCACATAGCATCGGTTCAGGAGGCTAAACTGCTAAAAGGCGGCACGATTTTGAGAAGCTTGTTGGAAAATCACATCTGAACACCACAGTTTTATAAAGGAAGGGAGTGCGTGAGATGGATGAGCGAGGCGGCTGGCTTTAATGGCGCTGCGCTGCGCTCGGGGCATGTGAGCGGTCCCGGAGACAGAGACGGCGCTCACCTGTGGTCGGCGGTCATTAATTGGCTCTGCAGCCCGCTGCGTCCCGTCATGCACCCGAGATGTGGGAGGCGGAAGGGCTCCGCCATTTATCAGCACTTATGAGTCAATTTGTCAAGACCTCCACAGCTCGGTGCAGCCGGGGCTGCGGATGATTACCGGGCCGCTGCCCATATTTTTATCAGCACCGCTCCCACTCTCTCAACACAAAAGCCTGACACACACTCAGGCGATACAGTTTAGAGACAACTCCGATTTGAGCTGAAATTACACTGTCACGCTGGATATATGTCAACCGAACGGCCATTCCATCCAGAGCGCCCTGCTGGGCGTGAGCCGCCGCTCTCCCTCATCTAAACCTCACCTCCGGGGTGAGCAAGAGGGCCACCAGGAGAGATAGCTGCAATTTAGTGTACGGCAGGAGGAAGATTAGCTGATAACAGGGTGAGACGTGACAGATGGAGGTATCCGTTTACAACCTTAAGACGGAGCAAAGTAGCAATACGCAAGCCATCACGAGATCGGCGGGGCAAAGGTGGCCTTATCGCTCTCCCTCCGCCGCGATGGAACCAACCTTTGGAGGCGTGCGCTCTCACGGCGGCTCAGAGACGTTACCAGACACCATCAAGGTTTCACTGGAGGGAATGAAGTTGCTCACACACCAATTATCAGCAAATATGAATTCCTTTCCTGGCGAGTGGCGTGAAATCTAATTTTCCCGACACCGGTGTTTAATCCGGGCTCGTCTCTATTAGGAGGCCCGATTCTCACGCCCCCAGACATCCTCGCGGCGAGGCGTAACCGGACACCGCTTCGCCTCCGTGCGCTCTCTCACAGGACCGTTACTGTCCGGCTCGGGAAACAGATCGAACCCGCCGCCGCGCTCTCACCTCTGACCCTACTTCCTGTTGAGGTGCGACACTGTTGCTAAAACCCGGGGTGGTGTCTGAGGCGCCCGCCATCGCCACATCCCTGCCTCCGCACCAAAAAACAAAGAGCCGATTCATGAAAGCAGCCAGAAAACACGGCCAACATCTGAAAGAAAGACTCCGACTCTAAATATGGGCGAACATGTGCCATCAGAGCCTGAATCAAACCTTCAATAGTGGAACCTGAGCTTTGGGAGGGATTAGGGTGGGTCTTGTTGGAGACTTAAACCATTATGGGCTGAGTACGACTGAAATCCTTCACATGTCAGACACATCTGGAAACAGACTCAGGGCCTGGACCAGTAAGCCTTAATGGCTTTTCAGGTTTAAACTTGAAACTAATTACACCGACTGCAACTTCAGTAATTGTAAATGTGTGTGTTGGCCTCCATGTAACTTCAGCGCGGCGCTGTGGTTCCTCTCTGCCGAGAACCTTCGCCAATCTTATTTCTTTAAAATCAATCCTCTTAATGTCTGCCAGCGACACGGTGAGCACCGGCGTTTAACTGACCTGGAAAACCCCCACCTGACCTGATCCGGAAGCTCTATGAAGGCAATCATGTGACGGGCGAAGACGAGCAATGTGGAAGAAAATCAGCTCTAAACAAAGACACGCCACCAAACACGACGCCTGAAGCCAGAACCACACTTTCAAAAGGCAAATACTGTTATCGATATGTGCCGTTTGATGAGCAGCATATCTTTAGTTTGGAAAAAACCATAATAATAATAATAATAAAAAGCTGCAGTCAGCATTAATGTTGACCCAGAGGAGGAACAGTAACATACATGGAAACATCTTCCCAGAGGGGCTGCAGCTGTCTGCATGAGCGATGATCGCTGCTCTCCACACTGATCCCATATGGCCTCAGCACTTTGAGTGTGTGTGTGTGTGTGTGTGTGTGTGCGTGTGTGACTTCATGTGTGCTCAGCTTTTAGAAGTCCGACAAACCCCTTCAGCCTCAGTGTTGACTTTCCTGGCTGTGAGGGAAATGTTCACTGTGGCCCGGAGCTGAAAACGCAGACCTCTTCAGAGGAGACGAGACTTGTAGAAACCTTGAACAAAGTGTGTGTGGCAGCAGTCATGTAGGGTTACATGAGATTTCTTCAACTGGCCCAAAGTTCAGTAAACCACAGCACCATTTCAAACGATCAGCGAGTTTGAAGGAACTGCAATCCAAATAAACACCACTGTTTCTCCAACGAAAAGCTCCCAGGTCACTTACCTGAGCAGACACGCAGTATTCCTATCAGAAATACAACTCCAATGGAAGTTGGAGACATCATTCAACGCCTCTCCTCTGAGAAATCCTCCTGTGTAATCCAAATTATTCAAAAGGCAATTCAGGCATCTGCTCCCTCATGTCAAGACGCACGGGCAAATCTCAAGATCCACGCTTGGAAAATGAAGTATTTTGGTTTTGTGAGTCACACACACACACACACACACACACACACAAAAAAAAGAAAAGAAAGAAAGTGTGTATGTAGAGCAGTCCCACGGCAATCCAAGCGAGTGTGCTTGTTCTTCCTGGTACGGGTGAAAGAAAAGGTGAAGAAACGGCCCCAAACGGGCAGAAACGTCAAGACGCGCTCGGTTCCCAGCTGAGCGTGCGGGACCTCTATCCTCTCTCCGGTCTCATCCCGGTCCCGCTCCTCCGGTCGACCCGCCGCTCGCGTCTGGATCCTTCCAGCTCCGCGTGGAGAAAAATACAAAAAAAAAATACTGATATTCCCACAAAGTTGAGTCCAGGAGTGGAGGAAGGAAGGAGAGCTCCGCGCGTGCAGTCACATCATTTCAGTCCGGCTCGGAAACTTTGCGAGTTGTGTCCCTGCTGTCCTCCTTCGCGCACGCAGCCGGACGCGCGATCAGGACAACTTTTCCATCACTTTTCTCTGCTGCGACTCCGGAGCGCGCCGTGCGTGCGGTGCGCAGGCTGAGAGAGAGAGAGAGAGAGAGAGAGAGAGAGAGAGAGAGAGAGAGAGAGAGAGAGAGAGAGAGAGAGAGAGAGAGAGAGAGAGAGAGAGAGAGAGAGAGAGCGGCGCCGCGCACTCGCGCTCCCAGCGTTTCATTCAGAGAGCGGAATGCGTCGCGGGTCGGTGTGCGCGGCCCCCGCTCCCCCTGCGCGCAGCCGGCAGTGTTTCCCGGAGAAAGACGCGTTTTAACCTCTTCCCGTCCGGATCCGCGCGAGCGGCGGCGCGCCTCCTCCGCGCGCACTGCCCGGCGCGGCGCCGTGCGTGTTTCTCTTAAACTGCAGAGTTATTATAACTTAATACGGGGTTTGTTTGGTCTCGTGAGGTTTCTCAGCTCATTAATATTTCACCACGAAAAACTAATACTTAAAATGTAATATTCTATATTTATCCCAAGATTTGGATGATACAGCAACATTCTCATTTAAAAAAAAATGTTTTGTTTTATGTGAAGTGGTTTTCCATCTGACAGTTTAGATTTATCATTTTAAAACATATTTTTGTACAAATCCAATGCAAACCCTCCACTGGTGCATTAGGACGAGACATTTGCTTCAGTATTCTATGATTTCAGTGAAACCCAGATCTAACATTTTCCTCTATGTGACACAAAGTTGAAACTCATCCACAGAAAAATGTTTTTCCTCTTTTCTTTTTTTCTTTTGGCTTCAGACTTGAAGTTGGGCTTCTTCAGATGCTTTTTCAAAGCACTTGAAAGTGGAGCAGTGGGCAGGTTTGACCTGTCAGGTGATCGGGAGTGTGGATTATAACTTTATAAGGGTGTGCTATGTTTTTTAAAAAATAATGTGGCAACAAAAAGAAAACCTGAGAGCAGAGATTCCTCCTGTGTCTCCTGTGTGGATTTGTGGCCCAGCAGCGCCCTCCAGTGGACGCAGTGAGCAGCGCAGCGCCTCGACACCTGGAGAGCAGATCTGCTGCAGCGCTCAGATTAGTCATCAGGCTCAGCTTCTCCTGCTGCTCCTGGATCGTGTTACCGATGATCCCAGCTCAGAAACGCTCCATTGTTCTCTGCTCCTCCGGTTCTGGCTTTTATTAGGCTGCGGTCTGTTTGCCCCACGATGCTGCTCTGCTGTTTGCTTCGTGATGGGATGTTTGCATGTGTGGACCCCGGGGACGGTCTGCAGAGGCTAATAGTCAAACAGGCTGTGGAAACAACACTTCATATAACCGTGCTCATGTGGCCACATCGCTCATTCACATCAAATCAAAAGTCTATTTTTAGCCTCCAGGCTTCGAATGGGCCTGTTCGCTTTCACGCTTTACAAACTGCTCCGATGTTTTCGTGAGTAACTTCCTCCACACAGAAACACTAAGTCCTATTTCTGCTTCAGCAGGGCATAAAGAACACTTAGCATGCTAATATGAGGAAAAAAATAAAAAACACAAAACAAAAGAAACTCATAAATGCACATTATGTCAAACATCAGCAGTTTTACAGATTAAGGTATCAAAGCCAGGGCCACTCGCTAAACAGATTTTGGTAAATTAAAATATACAAAAACATTTCTTTGTAGTGTCATCACATTTAGAAAATCGGATAACTATTAAAACAAAAGACAACATCTTAAATAGTTGCTGTGTTTAAGTTTTCTTGCTGTAATTGTACTGAGACGTTTACAGGCCACTTCTGAGGAGTTCAGTGCCACACTGTAGCTCACACTCACGCTGACACCCAGCCTGTGTGTTAACCCCTCACGGCTTCACCTCCGCCTTCCTCAGCACCATTTGACGGACAAGTCCAGAGAGCAGAGTGTGTTTTCCTTTGTCCGCGGTCCGTGTGTGTGTTACATTACGGCCCGACACGCTCCGCTCTCCGCCCGCCTCCCCTGAAAGCTTTTACAGCCTGGATCTGGAAAGTGGCTGTTCGGCTGAATACCACCAATTAAATAGTAAAATTTCCTCCAGCCGGCGGCAGAGAACTGAACATGGAAGCAATTATTAACCGAGACCACTCTTAGAAGCATCTTCACAGGGTGTGTGCGTGTGTGTGTGTGTGTGTGTGTGTGTGTGTGGAGGGGCTGATTGCTACGAGAACACAGGCGCATGTTGAGTGTTTGATGTATCAGAGCGACGGAGAGAAGGAGGAGCAGCGATCAGAGGTCACTTATCCAGACTTGATGCCTTTTCTCATCGCAGCTGTGCCATCAGGAAACATTAAAAACACAAATAATCATACAGAGGTCGATGTTACTGGATTACTGAAGTGAAATATGCAGCCTGAGATACTGAAATGCCGCCACAGACAGCGAGCAGAGAAGGAGTCGTCAAAGTTTTTCCCTGCTTTTGGAGGGACGTTCCGTCATGCGGCGTTCTGTACTCACTGTGGAAGACGTGGCTGCATTTATGGGAGAGCCTGGCGGTCTGGTGGTTCTGGTGCAGGCCTGGACTATGAGGCAGCCGTTTGCACCAGTGAGACCTGTGCACCCCGGCGAGGCGGGGCGGCCGGTCCGGACCGTGGTGGTCTTTAGGGACCCCCAGCATGACCAGCATGGCGAACAACAGCGTGAGCAGGCAGGCAGTCTGCATGGCGAGGAGCTCCGAAAACACACGCACTGCTGTCGTCCCGGGAAATAACGTCACCTTCCACAGACGCCCCGATCCAGATACTCCTCCAGGAAACCCGACGCAGGCGGCGTCTCCAAAAGCCTCGCAGCAACAGACTGCGAAGCCCGCTGCACTTCCCACCACTCCTTCATGCTGCCACCTTTGAGATGTGCCAAAAACATAAACCCCTGCAGTCTTGGCTAGCCTCTTAAATCCAGAGACAATGACCCCCCCCAAGAGGATGATGGGATCCTAATGAGGGCAAACTTGGTGGACAATATGCTCGGTGGAATCCAGTTTCCCCGCCTGGACTCAATGGAGAGACTGTCCCTCATCTCCCCGGCCTTTTCTCTTCCTTGATATTGAAAAGGAGTTTGTGGACATTCTGTCTTTTCTTATGATGTTTCTATGCATGAGGCGAGGCGGGGGTTCCTGTAGGCCACACGCTGGCTTTCCTTTCAGATGTGCTGGCCCCTCACAAACCCCGGGCCCTGCAGCGGAGGGGTGACGGGGTGACGCTCGGGCGGGGCGCAGCACATTCCCCGTCCCCTGACTAAGACTATTTAATGGCTTTCATTCCCGTCTCACCAGTGAACCAAACAAGACGGCGTAAAACAAAACCTCCCCCCCCCCCGAAAGATCCCCCCCGGCGAGAGGCAAGCACAACACTCTTTCAGAGAACGCTTTTTCATCTGCAGAAAGTGATGCGTTTTGGGTGATTTCACACTCCACAGGCCAAAGTTTTAGCTCCTGAACACACCGGGGCAAAAACAGAAAGTTGCAAAAGCTGGAGTCACCTTGGACGGAGACGACGGCAGCTGCAGCATCTTCACATTCTCCACACAGACTCTGAGCGGTGCGCACACCGCCCGTTTCACCACTCACGTCCTGTCCTTCAGGTGTTTGGAAAAGATAAAAATAAAAACGTGAGCTAAAGGGATCGTGTGAATGAGCTCTTTTTGCATTTTCCAGTACGGTCATAAGCAGCTGCGGGGCGTCTGTTTTCAGGCTGTGATCCGTTTCACCGTTACACAAGCAGCCTGTTCGAATCACAGGCGGCGTGTTGCAGGACGTCCTCCGACGGGCACGGTGAGCGCTCCCGGCCTCGCCTCATGATCACAAACAGGCCCGAAGTTACATAAAACAAAGGTCAGAACACTGGAGGAACCTCGGCTCACCGCTGTTTTCTTCATGTTGAAGCTTATAACAAAAGGACAACTGAAACAAAGCCACATATGGAATGGCAATCACAGCACGAAGCCAACATTTATCCATCTTTTATGACATATGGAAACGTGTTATTTTTACAACTTCCCATAGGAAGTGAGTGTGGCGTGAGTGATTTGTGTGGGTGGATATATCGCGTTAAATAAAGATTGCTTTGTCACGCACTGGGCTTACAGTGAGAACAGGATGATTCTCAGGCGCCGTGACAGCTTGGACAGTCAGACCAGAGGTGACACAGAAAGAGTGAAAGACGAGAGGCGATGTGAGGAATGAGAGAACGGGCGGCCCGGCGTCGAGAGGAAGTTAGATCATGCTGGTGCGACGGCATCGCTGACGGACAAGGTGAGAAAATCAGCTCCTCAAGGCTGTGCTGCAGAGCTAGCACAAAAAAATGACACAACTACACAGAGAAGAACGTAACACAATCATACAGTTCAGTTTGAGCTCGGGCCGTTTAGCGGTGAGCAGTAATCCCCCGGTGTGCGTGGCTTTTGTCTGGGTCCTCCAGTTTCCCCGCACAGCCCGAACCCGAGCGCCGGACTGGAACAGGAAATTGCCCCGAGGTGTGAAAGTGAGTGTGTGTGGTTGAGTGTGATGGACCGGTGACCTGGTGCATTCAGCCACAGTCAGCGCGGATCAGCTGCGGTGAGATAAAGCTCTGCAGAAGACGGTTCAGTGTGGCCTCAAACGCAACAGTCAGAAACAGAGCGACTGTGGATCCGTTTCCCTGCGACTGTCCACCGAGGACGGAGGTTTGGCCCGTCGGCTCGGGGTGAATCATTCTGGGCTCCGTCCCAAAACAAACGGTTAAAGCAGCGAGATGAACCTGGGGAACAAGCCACAGAGTCTCTTCAATTTGGACGAAAGCAGAAAAGTTTTTGTCGCTGTTATGCTGACGGCGTGCCAGCGTGGAGGGAAGGACAGGCTGGATACAAAGGCCTGTGTGAGAGAAAAACAACCCATCAGCAGACGGGTGAGAGCGCTCTCCTCCTCTCTATAGCCGCTCTGTTCACTTCTCAGACACGATAAAGAAAAAAAAAAAAAGACAGGGACCCAGTGAAAGAAGATGACAGTGAACCGAACAAGCGCGGCTGTGTTGAGGGAAGCCCCCACGCCCGGCGCTGCTGCAGCAGGGAGCGGGCGCAGGACGCCTCTGCCGGCTCTGCAGGACAAAGCAGGACGAGGCGATAAACAGGCTGTTGCTTTTCCGCTTGCCTGCACCCGCTGAATCCCTCTTTCCCCGTGTCTTTTAATGGGCCTCACATTAGCATCTGTTTAGCGTCAGCCTCGACATGGCCTGTGGAGGCTGATTAAAATAGCCCAGCTATCGCGTAACATCCTGGCAGCCGCATCAAAATACAGTCAGATGTTGGAATATTCGCCGCGGTAGAGACGGGAGAAGTGAGCATGACTGTTCTCCACTTCAGAAAAAAGCTTTTTACCAGTTGCTTCTGTTCAAAGTCCCACTTTGTGAGCCTGCTGCCTTTGGAAGAATCCAGAGCCGAGGAGGTTCGTAAGAAGCGTCAGGGCGTCACGCACGACTGCATTTCTACAACATGGAAACAAGACGTGGGCGAAATCAGACGGTATTGAAGCGTCTCTGCAGTTGTCCTTGGATGTTCTTCTTCCCGCTGAATGACCCCAGCTTCACTCCTTCCCTCATAAAAATGCACGACACACACCGCATTGTGTTTCATGGCTAATTGGCTTAATTGGTTTGGAGACACAGAAGCTTTACGGACTGACGGCCGGTTCAGAGACACCGAGCCAGGAGTCTGGTCCTCAGCCAGTCAAAGCCAGACAGCAGCAGAGCAGCAGCAGAGCCACACTTCCTGGTCAACGCTCTCCATGAGACGCAAGTCATTCTGAAGTGCTCTGGAACTGTCATCTGTTCCAACATCCATCATTTTCTCCTGTTCAGTTTCCACTACTGCAAAACAGTAACAGTGCTTACAATAAAACAACTCATTTGGAAATCATTGGAAAAACTACGCAAAATGCCACGTTTTCATTAAATAAATAATTCATTTGTTTCCACAGCAAAAACACGAGGCACAGCAGCGCTCTGAGAGTAAAAGCTGAAATTAGTTTGAGTATATTAGTCACTGGAATTTGATGTCAATGCAAATAGTTGGGCTGCTTTTGTTTAATTACATGTATGACAACGGTAAATCTAACTGAGTAACAAATCTGACAGATTCACAACAGGGAAGCCCAGATGAATGAACGCAGATGATTTTCTTGTAGCTTTATGTCATCTCTACATTTCTTAACGTTGTTCAAGCATCTGCTGTTGTGATGCGTTTGATTGTAGTGGTGTTTTGTTGAAGTGGGGTGATGGATTGGACGGCAGCTGTGCACGGAGCAATCATTTGTGATCGGGCCAGTCAGATTTATGGACTGGATCTCCATGCCCTGGTTTCATTGTCCAAACACTACTGGTACCATCTGGAGGTGCAAATGATATTACAACAGCAAGACAGAAATACCCCGACGTCGTATTTTATGAACTGTGAACACGGTGGAAGGGACCGTCTGTATATATCTGATTACATTAGTGCATGTGGACAGTTCTGGATGTTTCTCATTGTACGTTTAGACTTTATTGTGTTTAACACAACGAGATGACAGTCATCAAACACTGTATAAAACACCAATGTTTTTAAAGCCGATTCACAAATCAGTAGTGAAAGCGACAGCTGGGGCACAACAATAAAGACAGGTGCTTTGTTACAAAGCAAGTCATTAAAAGAAGAGTTTATCAGTTTAAAGTGGCGATAATCAGAGTGGTGCAAACAGAGACACGTCTGCTGAAAAACTCCCACAATTCTCTGAAAGCAACAGACACTATTTATGTTGCTTCACCAGTATAAGTTTCCTTCCTACTTTCAGAGATAAACCGCAGGGTGCAGCTATAAGTATTTATTTTACTTTCGCCGTGCAATCAGATTCAGTTTTTCTACAAAAAGCTCCAGGCAAGAAACACAATTTCAGCTCTAATGGCACTTTGGCTAAAAGTATTTCCCTCAATCAAAACCAGGAAATATATCATCAGAACTTTGAACTAGCTTTATTTGGTTAACGGCTAGTTTGTTTATCTGCGCCTGAGGAAAACAGCGTTCCAGCAGGGTGCACGGCCTCATGGGTACAGCGAGCACGGGGGGTGTTTCAAGATAAACATATCTGTGGACGCATATTCAGAAAGAAACTCCCTCTCTGCAGCGGGGCGTTAGCTATTAGCACGGCGGTTAACCTCTCGGACCGTGAGTGTCTGGGAAATTTGTCACGGCGTAGCGTCCAGCTGTTCAGTCTGTCACAGCCAGAAACACCAAGTGTGGTCACTCAACCTTCTGGGCTGCGTCAAGGTTTCACATTCAAATCCATGCTTTGTTTTTCTAATCTTACATTTTCTGTTTCACAGTACCGAAGACAAACCAATCAAAGGTATAAAAACACACAGATCATTCTGATATTCCAGACAAACGTCAGCAGCAAACCCACAGAGCCACAGAGCCCAGAACTGATGGCTCAGTAACAGATTTCGGTGTGAGATGTTTCCTCCAGAAACTTTCCAGAAGTCCGCTCAGAATATCATTCCTCCGTTGTTGTGGTTTCGGTGGGACTTCAGCGCCGACCTCGGAGACTGATCTCTCTCCGAAGGCCTTCAGCGGGGAAGAACGCGGCGGCTCTGCTCATGCTAAAAGCATTCCCCGTCCTTCAAATAAAAAGCCCATTCTTTCTGTTTCTCTCCCCGGCGCGATCAGCTGCCAAAACAAACGGGCGCTGTGATGAATGTAATAAATATGATGGATGGGATATGCGGCGCTGCTGGCCTCACACCACGCGCCGGAGTGCAGGCAGCAGGTGCTGCTCAGATTTACTGCCCCTCCACCCCCCGCCTCTCGGTCCCGGCTCTCACACAGACCCTGAGCCCTGCTGAGACCCCGTCGCCCTGCGGAGCCTTCGCAGTCCGGCTCGGCTCGCTCCGACTGACGCAAGCAGGATCCTGCTCCAGCGGCATGACTTTGCATGAATCATTATCGCCGCTAATAAAACCGGCGATGATTTTGTTTTCTTTTTTACGGCTCGTCAAGTCGTCAGTCAGCGCTGACAGTTATTACAGTCATTCCTGGAGGGAGGGGTACACAAGGCTCTCGGTGAGGTCCAAACACTCTTTATGTGTTTGCTCATAAAGATGGCTAATTGGTCTGAAAGCAAACGCAGCGCTGCAAAAGTAATGGTTGCTTAGTGCGTGTGTGCGTGCGTGTGTGTGTGTGTTTGTGTGTGTGCATGCATGATGGCATATGGCAACCCAGAAGCTTAACAGCGTACATTATACAGTGTATGTCCGGGTGCTTCTATTAGATCTGAGGGATCAGGAATGAGAGTCTGGGTGATCAGGACGGAGGACTTCTGTCTCTGGACGTCACCGCCAGCTGCTTCGCTTCAGTGAAAAGTCTTCCAGGGACGCCAGGTTTAAACTCCAACTCTCGGAGAGATTTCTTTGGGAGGCACACCGGCATGCATGTCCCGGTGTGTGTACATGTGTGACACGAATACAAATACAGTGTGTTTCTTACTACTCCAGTGACAGTCACTATTGTGTGTGATGTGAGTTACGTTTGAAAGGCAGATTAATAGTTAAGAAATAATAAATGTATTAGCATTTCCCACAGTGTCTTCATCTGTGTATTTTTTTATATTAAATTGTCGTAAAAATGTTTTACATGCATGCCAACAAAAAACATTTCAACAAAGCATACTGTTATTGAACTAAGTGTGGTAAATAGCAGTGATACAGTAAGTGAGTTTGTGGAACTTTTTTTAAACCCATGAAGTACATTATTACAGATGTTGGTACCAAACAGACCGGCCCACCCCCTCCTGGTGGTGCAGGCCATGGCAGCCCCCCCCCCCTCCCTGAGTGACACTGCTGAGAGACATTTACCTGTGTGTTTCATGCTTCATGGATGTTAAGTTTATGGAAGATGAAGCACAGTAAGATGTTCCTATTTAGTGTAAAAGGATCAAAATGCTTTGTAGGCTGTTTTTACTGAAACCACAATGAGATTCTGTCCATGTGAAGCCTGGAGGCGTGTTCAATGCAATGAAATGTTCTTCATTGGAACCTTATAACGAGTCATTTGTTCCTCTGTGGCGAGTTTGGAGTTTATCAGAGACTGATCTCTTCTTTTCACACATTGTTTACACAACGTTAAGGATCTCCTCCATCTTCGTCTCAGTCTCAGTCAGGTTAAAGATGGTTGGATGATGTGGGTTTTACAGATGCTGTTCAAGTTGTACTCTGTGAAGTGGATTACACTCCTTTTTTGTTGGAATGTAAAAGTATTCATGCCTGTCTGAAGTCTTCTAGTTGTTCACGACCTGAAGCAGGACAGACGTGGTGAAAGCATGAAGACATTCCAGAAAGTTCCAGGGAGGCTCAGTGCTGACGCCAAGCTTTGTTCTTCTCCAGGATCTTTTTCTAAGTTCAACAAATGGTTTAGAAAATTGGAGTTTTAAGGCACCGGGTTTCTTCCCTCCCCCCCTGACCTGCCACCTTAAAGTGGTGGGGGAGTTTGAGTGCCCACGTGATCCCAGGAGCTATGTTGTCCGGGGCTTTATGCCCCTGGTAGGGTCTCCCATGACAAACAGGTCCTGGGTGATGGGCCAGACCAAGGGCAGGTCAATAGCCCTTATGAATATATTACAATCGAGGCCCGTGACGTCGCCCGGTATGGCGCAGCCGGGGCCCCACCCTGGAGCCAGGCCTGGGGTTGGGGCTCGCAAGCGAGCGCCTGGTGGCCGGGCCTTTGCCCACGGGGCCCGGCCGGGCTCAGCCCGAAGGGGCGACGTGGGCCGACCCTCCGGTGGACCCACCACCCGCCGAGGGAATCGTAGGGGCTGGGTGCAATGTGGATTGGGTGGCAGCCGACGGCAGGGTGCCCGGCGACCCGATCCTCAGACACAGAGACTAGCTCTAGGGACATGGAATGTCACCTCGTTGGGGGGGAAGGAGCCCGAGCTTGTAAGAGAGGTTGAGAGATACCGGCTAGATATAGTCGGGCTCACCTCCACACATAGCCTGGGCTCTGGAACCCAACCTCTCGAGAAGGGCTGGACTCTCCACTTCTCTGGCGTTGCCCGCGGTGAGAGGCGGCGGGCTGGTGTGGGTTTGCTTATAGCCCCGCAGCTCAGCCGCCATGTGTTGGAGTTCACCCCAGTGAACGAGAGGGTCGTATCCTTGCGCCTTCGGGTCGGGGATAGGTGCCTCACTGTTGTTTCGGCTTATGGGCCGAACAGCAGTGCAGAGTACCCGGCCTTCTTGGAGTCCCTGGGAGGGGTGCTAGACAGTGCTCCGACTGGGGACTCCATTGTTCTACTGGGGGACTTCAACGCCCACGTGGGCAGCGACAGTGAGACCTGGAAGGGGGTGATTGGATCGCATGGCCTCTCTGATCTGAACCCGAGTGGTGTTCTGTTATTGGACTTCTGTGCTAGTCACAGTTTGTCCATAACGAACACCATGTTCGAGCACAGGGGTGTCCATAAGTGCACTTGGCACCAGGACACCCTAGGGCGGAGGTCGATGATCGACTTTGTTGTCGTGTCATCTGACCTTCGGCCGCGTGTTTTGGACACTCGGGCGAAGAGAGGAGCAGAGCTGTCGACCGATCACCACCTGGTGGTGAGTTGGATTCACTGGCGGAGGAGAAAACCGGACAGACTTGGCAGACCCAAACGTGTTGTGAGGGTCTGTTGGGAACGTCTGGTGGAACCCTCTGTCAGCATGGTTTTCAACTCCCACCTCCGGGAGAGCTTCTCTCATGTCCCGAGGGAGGTTGGAGACATTGAGTCCGAGTGGACCATGTTCTCCACCTCCATTTTCGAAGCAGCTGCCCGGAGCTGTGGTCGTAAGGTCTCTGGTGCCTGTCGTGGTGGCAACCCCCGAACCCGGTGGTGGACACCGGAGGTGAGGGCTGCCGTCAAGCTGAAGAAGGAGTCCTATCGAGCCTTGCTGGCTCATGGGACTCCCGAAGCAGCTGACGGGTACCGGCAGGCCAAGCGAACTGCAGCCCGAGCGGTTGTGGAGGCAAAAACTCGGGTCTGGGAGGAGTTCGGGGAGGCCATGGAGGAGGACTATCGGTCAGCCTCGAAGAAATTCTGGCAAACCGTCCGGCGCCTCAGGAGGGGAAAGCAGGTCTCCGCCAACACTGTTTACAGTGGAGGTGGGGAGTTGCTGACCTCAACTGGGGATATCACAGGACGGTGGAAGGAATACTTCGAGGACCTCCTCAATCCCATCGCCACGTCTTCCGTGGAGGAAGCAGAGGCTGAGGTCTCAGAGGTGGACTCGTCCATCACCCAAGCTGAAGTCACCGAGGTGGTTGGTAAGCTTCTCGGTGGCAAGGCACCGGGGGTGGATGAGATTCGCCCTGAGTACCTCAAGTCTCTGGATGTGCAGGGACTGTCTTGGTTGACACGTCTCTGCAACATCGCGTGGCAGTCGGGGACAGTGCCTCTGGATTGGCAGACCGGGGTGGTGGTCCCCCTGTTTAAAAAGGGGGACCGGAGGGTGTGCTCCAACTATAGGGGGATCACACTCCTCAGCCTCCGCGGGAAAGTCTATTCCAGGGTACTGGAGAGGAGGATCCGACCGATAGTCGAACCTCGGATTCAGGAGGAACAATGCGGTTTTCGTCCTGGTCGTGGAACAGTGGACCAGCTCTATACCCTCCATAGGGTGCTCGAGGGTTCATGGGAGTTTGCCCAACCAGTCCACATGTGTTTTGTGGACTTGGAGAAGGCATTCGACCGTGTCCCTCGTGGTGTCTTGTGGGGGGTGCTCCGGGAATACGGAGTCCGGGGCCCCCTGTTAAGGGCCGTCCGTTCTTTGTATGACCGGAGTAGGAGTCTGGTCCGCATTGCCGGCAGTAAGTCGGACCTGTTCCCGGTGCATGTTGGACTCCGGCAGGGCTGCCCTTTGTCACCGGTTCTGTTCATCATTTTTATGGACAGAATTTCTAGGTGCAGCCAGGGGCCGGAGGGGGTCCGGTTCGGGGACCACAGGATTTCATCTCTGCTTTTTGCAGATGATGTTGTCCTGTTGGCTTCATCGAACCAGGACCTACAGCATGCACTGGGGCGGTTCGCAGCCGAGTGTGAAGCGACAGGAATGAGGATCAGCACCTCCAAATCCGAGGCCATGGTCCTCGACCGGAACAAGGTGGCTTGCCCTCTCCAGGTAGGTAGAGAGACCCTAGCCCAGGTGGAGGAGTTTAAGTATCTTGGGGTCTTGTTCACGAGTGGGGGACAGATGGAGCGTGAGATTGACAGGCGGATCGGTGCAGCGGCTGCCGTGATGCAGTCGTTGTATCGGTCCGTCGTGGTGAAGAAGGAGCTGAGCCGAAAGGCGAAGCTCTCGATTTACCGGTCAATCTACGTTCCCACCCTCACCTATGGTCATGAGCTTTGGGTCATGACCGAAAGGACAAGATCCCGGATACAAGCGGCCGAAATGAGCTTCCTCCGTAGGGTGGCTGGGCGCTCCCTTAGAGATAGGGTGAGGAGCTCAGTCACCAGGGAGGAGCTCAGAGTAGAGCCGCTTCTCCTCCACATCGAGAGGGGCCAGCTGAGGTGGCTCGGGCATCTGTTCAGGATGCCTCCTGGACGCCTCCCTGGGGAGGTTTTCCGGGCATGTCCCACCGGGAGGAGACCCCGGGGAAGACCCAGGACACGCTGGAGAGACTATGGCTACGTTCACACTGCAGGCTGAAGTGACCCAAATCCGATTTTTTTGCCCCTATGCGACCTGTATCTGATCTTTTCCTGACAGTCTGTACGACGCAGATCCGATTTTTTCAAATGCGACCCGGGCCACTTGGATATGTGGTCCTAAATCCGATACGTATCGGATCTTTTGCTATGCGACTTCAGTCTGAACGGCCAGGTCGCATTTATCCGACCTGCACGTCACAATATGGGGCACTGAAGACGTGTGTCTTACCGTGAGTGTTAAAAAAAGGCGCTCGCAGACGCACATTAAGGGAGTTCTTGTCATCCGAAAAATATTATTGAACTCCGTATCATTAAAGCCTCTCATCACTGTCCCCCCACTCCTGACTGCGTTTCTCTGTTGCTGCCGCTGCCCCACAAAACGCCATGGCCAAAAACTTGGCTCTCTTCCTTCTCATTCGCTAAATTCTGCAGCGCCAGGACAACGGGGAGGAAAAATAATAATATCCACACGCGCGCTCTCCCTCTCTCTCTCTCCCTCTCTCTCGCTCCCTGTCTCTCTCTCTCTCTCTCCCACACACACACACAGAAGGAGCTCGGCGCGGCTGATTAGAAGCGCAGCACTGAAATGATTGCTCACTATTCAATTGTAAGAATACGTGTTTGATCAGTTCTTAAATGAATCATCGACGCTTGAAAAGCTACAGATTCTGTATGTTGTTTGTGAGTTCAGCAAACACTGAAGCGCTGCTGCGTGACATCGTTCTGTCCTCTTCTGCGCATGCGGGACACTTTTGGGTGGTATTCCGTTCAGACGGGAGATCACATACAAGTCGCATTTTAATGAAAATGTGAACGAACTCGCAAAAAAATCGGATTTCACAAAAAAATCCGAATTGAGCATTAAGCCCTGCAGTGTGAACGTAGCCTATGTCTCTCGGCTGGCCTGGGAACGCCTTGGGATCCTCCCGGAAGAGCTGGAGGAAGTGTCTGGGGACAGGGAAGTCTGGGCATCCCTGCTGAGACTGCTGCCCCCGCGACCCGGCCCCGGATAAGCGGCTGAAGATGGATGGATGGATGGACGGGTTTCTTCCTATAAAGGTATCAGGAACATAAACTGCAGCAGATGAAGCACGTCAGACGGTTCTGCGCCGCGCCGCAGTAACGCCGGCTTCCTGCGCCTGGCGGAGTGTTTGCACAGAGCCACTCTTATGAAAGCTCTGCGAGCCACCAGGTCTTGTAAACGTAGATGAGCCAGAGCATTTTACTTCTCCCCTTTGAGCCGGTGAAGAATGTGACCCATTTACAGGAAAACACTTATTATCCTTTCCCTGGGAAATTAAGTGTGTTTGACGGGGCAGCAGCAGCTGATCATTAGCACTTAGCAAAACCCCATCCAATCTAATTCCCAATTATCAGGAGGACACTAGAAGCGTGAATCTGAATATTCTAATTTAATTTCCCGCTCGCAGTCTTTGTGCGCTCGACCCCTGCTCGTTCGCGCTCGCTCCCATCTCAAATCGGACCCCCTCTTCGCTCCAGTGCCTCTTGACCACATTACTTCACTTGCCATCCTGACAAGAATGGCTAATAGACCCGTTTCCTGAGACGGGCTGAGGCTAAGCTGTGGAGATCAGGGAAATGAAAAGAGATTGGTTGGGGAACAAAAAAACTCCGGCAGCAGAGGCTGCGGGGACGCTGCATGCAGGGCATTAGTGCATGCTTACGACTAATTATATCTCCAGTGATATCTCCTCCAGGCGTGGAGGCTCCCTTTGGTTGCACTGATAGGAAATGAGTGCTGTGGCTGCACTGGGATAACATCGCAGAGTGCAGCACTGCCTTCGCCTCCTGCATCACGACGATCGCTGCACTAAGACACATGAACATAAATGACTGTGGTATAGACGACGCCGTGGTGGCTTCTGGGTAATATATGGCACCGTGACACTGTCAGGGAAATTGGTTTTCAGGGTGGAGACTCAAGGCCGGCGGAGGAGCCTTGTGAGGGGAGCGAAGGATGAGTGGAGATCAGAGCTCTCCATCTCTCATGTGGTAAAGCTGTCAGCGCCGCACATCCAGATCCCGACGAGTCCACCTTCACACGGGAGAGGACGACACAGCAAACACCGGCCCGGGCCTGCAAACACCGCAAGCAAACACCAAGCGGAGCAGACAGAAGACGGGAGCTCCATTTGTCACCCGTTCAGATTCACATGTGACCAGATCTGGATTATTACCAGTGTGACCAACAGTCTGACAATTGGCTGATTTTTGATTCTAAAACCAACATTCCACCAAATTCCACACAATGCATCTGGATTTGGATGATCCAAATATGGTAAACATGATATAAATACACGGAACCCTTTTCTTCCATTTGGAAGTGCAGTGATGGAGAGCCAGAGGTCGAGCTGCAGCCGTCTTCTATACATTATTCCGGAGAATGAAGAAAACGGCGTGTCTTTGATCAAACTCTGCATAAACCTCATAACGCAGTCCAGTCTAATGGATGCTTCAGACACTGAAAGCGCTGTCAGGTAAAACTTTCTCAGTCAATTATCTTGACCTTAAGCACAGCGGTGTGAGAAGGAGTGTAACAATATCTGAGATACAGACAGATTGTATAATGCTGCACCATTTCTACATCCCGCCGTCTTTTTGTCACTCGGCAGAACATCTTTTCTGTCTCCACAGTGCGCTGATGGACGGTTTCTATTCTGCCTATTAAACCCTGTGATTGTTCGGCGGCGTTGACCTCAGCGCCTCCGCCGCTCTTCTCCAGATCAGACTCTGTTCTCGCTTCACCCGTCTGTACATTCATCAGTGCGGCTAACAGTTTTCGCCGAGACGTTCAGGGGCGAGGAGGTAGAATGCAGCGTGAAGGCCAATCAGGGACGACTCGGTGGAAACCTTCAGGTCCCGCTCCTCCTCCCTGTCTTTACTTCCATAACCTGACAAACGGCGGCGCTCTCTGAAGCTGCCGCCCTGTGTGAAGTGTGACGGACGCCGTGTAGCTGTCAGCGCACGGCTCTCTGAAGCAACGCTCTTCCTTTCATGTAGAGGCAGAAGAACCAAAGACCCGTCTCCTCGCCGTGTGTGTGTGTGTGTGTGTGTGTGTGTGTGTGTGTGTCTGTGTGTGTGTCAACAAAGTGTAAGTGCAGGAGTCTGAGCCGCAGCCTTCACGCAGGTCACTCTCATTCATTATGAATGTGAAGTTCTGCGCAACGCGCTTTGATATCGGGAAACAATTTAGCGCCGGCTGACAGTCGGCGTCTCGGGGGACCAATAAAAACACTTTTAATGTATTGCAAACTCCAGGTCAGCATGTGGCTCCTTATAAAATTCACAGTTGGCTGTATTAGTCCCAGGTGACGAGCATACAGCACATTAGCGTGACACGGCCTGAACCGTGCCAGCTGGTTTTACTTTATGATCAGTAACAGCAAAGAGAAAGCATCAACGGAACGGGGATTTATTCCAGATACGCTACAAGAAGGTCGGGCAGGACGAGGGAGTAGTTTCATCTCTGATTCACTGACCGACGTCAGTCATCTTCATGCACAGATGGGATTAAATGGCCAGATTAAAGATGGACTCTTGGCGCCGTCCACCCGACAGATTCATCATTTTGGAGACGAACACTAAACGCAGCGAGGCAGACGTGTCTTGATTTTCTTCTTCAAATACTCATTCAGGGCCTGCCAGGCTGCTAAAAACCACAAACTCGCAGTTTCAGCTGACAGTCTGGAGCAGACGGCGTTTCAGTTTCAGAGTCTGGAAACGGTCTGGGCTTTACGTGATCCGGACGGCGACTCTGCCTCAGTCTGTTCAGCACCTCCAGACCCACCGCACACTGGGATGCACCTCAAACAGACTCAGCCTGTTCAGTCAGATTTCCCTTTTTTCCCCCGGTGATTTCCTGGAGCTGTGTGAGGTCCAGTAAATCACCTGGGGGGGGGGGGGGTCTCCAGGCAGGGGCAGCCCACTGCGAACACCTTTTATCCTCACTCTGGAGAAACGGCCCGAAAGAAGCCCTCCAACCAAAACACAGGCGTCATCAGGAGTGTGTGTGTGTGTGTGTGTGTGTGTGTGTGTGTGTGTGTGTGTGTGTGTGTGTGTGTGTGTGTGTGTTTGTGAAGTCCCTCAGGTGAGAAACCCATTTCCAGATTTCCTCTCCTCTGGAACTCTCCGTCTGCTGAAACAAAGTAACATCCAGCTTTGTGTTCCAACATTTTTCTTCTTTAAAACATGAAACTTCAGCTGCGGCAGGCAGACAGGAGTAAATCTACCGTACCGCATCAGACGCTGATATTTACTCTCTTAAAACAAGGAAAGTCATGTGAAGCACCAATATCCCATAAACTCTGACACCGTCTGATATGTCTGTCCCTAATAAACTGGTAAACTGACCGAGCAATGTGTCATTTTCCCTCCACTGGACGGGATAAGCATCCGATCCCTAACATACTGTATGTAGAATGATACAGAAAATACCACAAGTATGGAGGTTTGCGTTAGCTGTGACGTCCTAGATTTGATTTCTGGTTATACCAAATTCTAAACGCGCCATAAAGCAGAACGAGGCTGCAGCTCAAACTCGTTTTAAGCAAAAAAGTTGTTTTTGTTGTAAATTTCTTGATACATAATGACTGTTAGTGAGCAGAAACCTCCACTGCATTATGGGATAAAACTTTATTCCAGGTAACAGTTTGCTGAAAAAGCAACAAATTTAATTGTAATGTCAGCTGTGTAAATCACAAGAGTAACTGGGAAAGTATATTTCAATTTTAAACAACATAAGAATTGGTGTCAAATGTACAAAAAAAAAAGTTCTGCTCTTTAGTGCGAAGTTATTTAAGTTATGAGTGAAATCTCCTCGATGTGAAGCCGTCTCTTGGGACATGAACACATTTTAAATCATCTTAACTTCTGGTTGGATGTTTTAATGTGAGGAAATTTCAGAAATGTGCTGTCGCTGTTTGTCGAATTTATGCCAAACAAACTTGGAAGAGCAGTTTTTTTTTGTGAGAAACTGAAGGATAATGTGCTTGGAGAAATAAATGTGCACGTACTACGAAGCTCAAACACATCAGCAGGTAAAACCCTTCTTCATTATAATCTTCCTAAAAGCCTCAACGCATTGAAGAACTTACTGACCGGCTTCAAGTTTACTGATGTAACAAACGAAACAGAGCAGACACACACACACTGCCCATCAGGCAGGGATGAAGCAGGCCGTTCAGCGGCGAGTGGAGGGAGTGTGGAAGTAGGAAAGCAGCGGCAGTACCTGTGTAGCCCAGAGAGTTGTCGTCCTGGTGCTGGCTGGTGGGAGCGGGCGTTGCCCCTTCGCCGGCCCCCTCCTGAGTGACTCCCGTCTCTGTCAACAATAACACCAGAGGCACTGAGAAACCAGACGCATTCTGCCCACTGCCCGCGGCCTCGGCCCGGACCCGCAGCCCTCCGCCTCCCCCGCACAGCCAGGCCGCCAGCATGCCGAGGAGCGGCGGGCTCCAGGGGACGGTCTGCAGCCTCATCCCAGCGAGCAGCGTCCACAATCCCAGCTCTGGCTCCCTGTGAGGCCGGCGACGGATCGCTGGTGATCACCTCACCTCAACCATATCAACAGCTATGAGTGGCTGCACCAATAAAGAAGCACATGGGCAGGCCGGGGGGGGGGGGGGGGCCTATGCATGATTGACAACGCCGCTGTGTGCGTGCACACACCGTGCACACAGTCCCGATGCAAACACAATGATGCACCATTAATTGCTAATCAGGCCCCTTTGATTGGGCCGGGCTGTGCGTGTCTGCGTCTCCTCCGGACTGACAGGTTGAGCGTGTGCGACAGGCGGCGTGGAGGGCGGGACGGCGGGGGAGGGGTGCAAAAGAAAGGCCGGAGAGGGCCGGGGCGTGCATGGGTTATCGGGGCGGCGGGAGGCCAACTGTGCCGTCAGGACGGCTCGGTGGGAAATAAATCGTGCCTCCTCCCTTTGTGTGCCACTGACAGGGGGCTCATCTGAGTTTGTGGGGGGGGGGGGGGGGGGGTCTGGGGCGTGCACGTCACTGGGACCTTAATTGCCCCGCCCCTTCAGCTAAGTGAGTGAAGTATCTGCTCCCTCACTGAATTCTGGCAGCACTTCGGATATACAGCGCACAGGAGAGCACTCTGATCACTGGAGAGTGAAAAGAAGGTGAGCCGGCGTGTCCCCCCCCCCCCCCCCCCCCACCACTAGAGACTTGACAGTTAAACTCTATAGACTCATTGCGTACACAGTGATGCCCCCCCCCCCCCCCCCCCCCCCCCCCCCCCCCCCCCACCCCGTCACACTTTACACCGGACACTTTAATCATGCCAAACACAAAGACGACGTTCAGCCCGCAGTGCTGCAGTTACTGTGACGCTGCAGGAGCGTCACGCCGTGCCAGACCGATCAGCTGTCCATCCAGACGCAGCGTCCGACGAGCAACACGCCGGGCAAGCAGGGCATGAGGCCTCCAGAGAGTCGTGCACATGGATGGAGCGTGAGGAGACACGTGATGGGACAGAATGAGACATGAAACGTCTGACGTTGCAGCTTGACACCAGGTTTCACTCTGCTTCGAGAGAGATGCAGGTTACTGGCTCCGATTGAGAACACAAGCAGAGAGAAAATGAGCCCAATGTGTTTTCCTTCTGAAAATAAATACAATTTGTGACTTATGCTCCTTTCATTTCCTTTTAGAAATACAGAAAAGACAGTGGTATTGATTTTAGTCAAGGATGTGAAGCCATTGCTAACGAATCACGCCTGAACCCTCATCATACTGCACCTGTCTGGAGAGAAACTATTCTAAAAGCACGAGGAAGACATTTAGCTGGTTTAGCTGAAAAAATCTACATGGTAAAATATGAGGATTTCATGAACATTCACGTTGCGCTTGTCCCTTTATTACACCCGATGCTCTTCCTGCCAGCCAGGATTGAGACATGGGTCGAGCCCGTGTTGATATTGATCTTGATTCTATTTGCTTATTCCAGAGTTTTCAACCACATCTCACTGTCTTCATCTGCTGATTAAGACACAAAAATACTACTGATGCCAACAGAAAAAGTGATTTTTGAGCTGTTTTCTATTTATTTCTATATTCACATTGCCCGTTATAATAAATGTTATTCAAGCTGTTTGCTGAATTCAGTCAGCTCCGCTGTGCTGGCTGTGTCTCTTGTCTCCTCCTGTCTGCTCGGCGGGATTCTCTGGGTGGTCCACAGCCAGAGACCACTTCAGAGCTCATTAACAGGTGGAGTGTTCAGCTGCCCCGGGGTCATCAGGACGGAGAACCGGCTGCACCACGCCGCGCCGTATTTTTTATCAAAAAAATACAAAGGCAGAGTCCAGAGGCGGGGCTGCAGCTACGTTTGGTTTTTCGGGTTGTTTGCGGTGCTGCGGCCTCAGCGGCGGCTCGCCGAGTCACTCGCAGCTCTTCACAGATTTGAATACAGGAAGTGGAGATGCTCGCTGCTGCCGTGGTTATCGTATCACTCCGGCGGCGGCGCTCCGGCCCTGGCAGCCGTCCACGTGACGGATGGAGTCTGACTGCGCAGCTTGTTAACAGGACTGACTGATTGCTCGCTGTAGGACACGTTCCTTCACACAGGCCGATCGGAGAGACGGCACATTTCTCCACCAGGCCTCCAGTAACTCCACTGATTGAGTTCTTGGAAAACGTTTGCCGCTAGCGTCTGTTTACTTTTTTTTAGCCTGATGACAGAAAAAAAATATGACTCGCCAACAAGAACGCTAATTATGGGGCAGAGCCAACGAGATCTGACTTCTTTCATTTGTTGCCTCGTTTACAGCAGGTTGGCTCTCCTGTGAATCAAAGGACATAACGTTCAGAATTCCTCCTTCCTTTCCAGGCCCGGGTTCAGTCGGCTCCGCCGTTGTTCAAGGCGGACAAAGGAAGAAAAAGTAGCAGAAAAGCCTTTTTCAGCAGAAGCCGGTCTGTCTGCTTCATCTGTTTCCACAGCACCGTGACACTCATTTCCATTTTGATTACACTTCTTTTTTTTGTTTTCTGCATGACTAATGGAGTTTTAATCAGGCCTTGAGATAATACACACACACAGCGAGCACATGCTGCTCGGGAGAAGGAAAGAAAAGGAGCAGAGTCGTAGCGGCGAAGCCGTGTTGGTCTGCAACTCTCACAGCAATTTAAACTGATGTTAAGAACAAACGGCCAATATTTAACCGCAAGCTTCTGCGGTTCAAGTCCAAAGATGAGAAACACGCTGAGGAGACAGAGAAAACGAGGGTCTGTCTTTAAAATACAAAAAAATAACCAAGCGAGCGAAAGCAGCGCCGTCGGATGAGAAGTGACTGTGACGAGATTAAAACCACAGCGGAGGAGAAGCTATGAGACGTCTCAATGACAACACGGCGCCCAGCGAACCGCTGAGGCCACCGGCTTTACAGCAAAGGTTCAGCGCTTGGCAAGCTACCGTCACCCGTGTTCCTGCCCAGAGAAGGTATCGATATTGAAAGTAAAAGCATGAAGCTGACAGCTCTGAATGCTTCTCTTTCAAGAGGGCGGCGAGGGGAACGAGCAGCTGATGTGAGTCTGCCGGCGTCAGGTTTTCTTTTCTAACGGTAGGTATTGTATTTAACATTTCTCTGTAGATTTCTTGACTTTTATAGTCTTTTGTCCTTGAAACAAACTTACTCAAAATCACGCTGACGTTCACTCCTGTGTGTCTAGATATCCTGTCCTTGATCATCTGGGATCGATGGATCGTTGTGTTTTCCAGCTCTTTATCTCTCTTCAGTGGTGAATGAGTCACGGAGTCACCAGCTGACCTGAAGCTGGCGTCAGTCGCCGCGCTGATTAGTTTAACACACACCGCCAAGCTGCAACTCTCACATTAAGGGTAATAGTGTGATTATGTGCTGTCAGCATGAAAGGAAAAGTGATTCCCCAACTGGGAAAACAGACGTCAACACCTCCTGTCAGAAGACGGTTCATACGCCGTGATCCTCCGACACGCCGCCGAGGAGAGTCTGTTACTCCCATCGTCTCATTTAAAGCACCTCAACTTTAAAGACGCTACAGTCGCTTCACAAATAAAAAAAAAGAAATGAGGAACTGGCAAAGTGGAGAGTCAAACAGAGCAAGGGTCAAAATATAGAACAATGCAGAAAGTCTGTAAAAATACTCAGAACCTCCTCATGTTGTCTGGCTCATGTTTCACAATGTTTCTCCTTCTATACTTTACATAAATATACATTTAATCATAAAACTACTACAAAAAGCAAAGTTTGTTCTTGACTGATCCACTGAAATCAGTCTTGATGACTTCCTGGAAAGTTGAACGCACAGTTTTGTGTGTATTTCAGTAGTTTGCCTCGCTGAGAGACAGCGGGAATTGAATTATGTCTAAACGGTGTCCAAACTTTTTGCACTGCCATTATGCTTTCAGCAGCTCTTTAAAGCTACAGTATAACTACGAAAGAGGACCAATTAAGTTTGGATTCTGTCTCGTTTGCAAGAAGCCAACCGTAATGAACGTTAACGTCATCGGATTTTGCAGACATTTTCCACTAAAGATGTTCTTCACAGTTCCAGTTTCCCTGCTGCAGCTGGAGGAAGCAGACATTCTGCGTCCGCTGCGACCCGACCTGCCAGGCTGCCAGTGAGTGAACGGATGAACGGGAGGCCGTGCTGCTGACAGCAGCACTGAGGTGGTGTAGTGTTGTACGTGATCCCAGACACAGTTACAAAACCCGCGGTGAGTAAACGCGTGTGTGTCAAAGCGTGTTACAGCTGGAGTGACTCACCCGCCGGTGGATGAGTGGCTGATTGTTGTTGAATCAAAGTGTAAATCTGGAGGAACCCTGCGCCAACTGGCTCGCTGACCGATGTGCTTGGAGGGCATCAGCGACCAACCACAAAGAGAGAAACAGGCCGGCGGCTCCATGATAAACAGAGCTGATTGGCTTGAAAAGGGGCAACGTTTTACAGAAACTCAGAGCCAGACAGGAAGCCTGAGCGTCAGCAGGTCAGGCTGCTCTCAGGGACGATCTGCGGCTGAAACAAGGACAGAACTCTCAGCGAATGCCTTCTTTCTTCACACGCATCTAAAAATGTGATTTTCAGTTCATCAGCACGAGTTCAAAGCAATCCGAGCGGAGGCGAGCGACACCCCGGGCTGCCAAAGGCCCAGACGCTCGTCTCCGATGACCCCGGAAGACATGCGCCGGCCACAGGGACAAGGAAGAGTCCCCGAGGTGAGGAGAGAGCTTTTAAGATCTCCGGGCCGCGGCGAGCAGCGTCTGAATGCTCCTGCGTGTCCGTCTGTTCAGGCGTCTGACTCAGAGCGCTCGCCAACGACCACGCCGCCGCCGAGAGAGCAGTGACCTCCTGTGACCTCTCACTGTAAAGCTGCGTCTCGCCGCCGCCCCGCACGGACCGCCGCGTTTCTGTCCATGTGTGGGCGACTCCAGTGGAAAACCGCAGCCTACACTTACTCTCTGACGCTGTCTCTCATGAACGTCTTTAAAAAAAAAAACCCACAGCCCTTTTTACCGCCCCGGTTACCGAGGAGAGGAGAGATAAAAGAGAGGAAAACATCTGCAGAAGAAACTGGAAGCTGAAGACGAGCCGAACGAGCTGAGAGGGCAGCGGAGCAGGTGATGCCGAGCTCGGCTCGAGACCGCAGCAAATTAATGACAAAATGCAACGATGCTCCACCGCTCCGCGATAGCGGTAATCAGACACACGTGGTCGCACACACTCACACACTCTCACACACACACACAGAGTCATGTTGGTGTCACTACAGGGGACTTCATCAGGACTTAGTCTAATTTACTGAAGATGACGGTTCTTTCACTCCTGAGCGTTTCAGGATGTTGCAGCTGATTTTTCTCTCCTCCTTATTGACTTCATAAATACGCAGCTAACTCATGACAACAGTGATCTCCGCATTGCATCATGGGAACGCCTGAGGTTCCAGGTTCGATCCCAGACCTCACATTGTCCTCATGTCAAAGTGTCCTTGAGCAAAACGCTGAGGTCCAAATTGCTCCCAATGGATAGATTAAGGCCCCGTATGGCACACTGGTGTGTGTGTGTGTGTGTGTGTGTGTGTGGATGAATGTAATGAACGATGTAAAGTGCTTTGGGGACGAGAGGAAAGTGCTATATAAGTGAAATCCATTCACCATTTGAACACCTGGGAGTAAAGAGCTTCCATCGGAGGGTGAAACAGTGAAGCAGAAAAGCCCGAAAGCCGAAGTGTGAGACTCACTGAATGTTAAAGGAAGTTATGCAGCAGAAATGCAGAAATGATCCTGCGTCCACAAGCTGCATAAAGCGCTTTGTGTAAAACCAAATCCACCATTGCTCAGTGCTGATGGCAGCATGGCGCTGTGTGTGTGTGTGTGTTGGCGCATGGTTTGAACCAGAGGGAGGAACCTGGGGATTCTGGGAGTTTCTAAAGAGAAGACTCGCCCATGATGTAGAAACCTGCTGACATGACACCCAGCGTTCGGTTCACACCAGGCTCTCCCATTAGTCCCTTTCATCCTACAAGCTGTGTTATGGCCACAACAAAGGAGCAAACACTGGATTCATCTGGGTCTGGCGGAGCGGGCCCAACAGCGCCGATGACAGGCCGTCCTTTTATCACGCGTTCCTCATGTTGTCAGCGATGCTTTGCAGAGAAAGCGGCAGACAGCGGAGCAGCTGCTGACCTTTAGCGCCCAACAGCGCCGGGACGGGCCGATATTTACCGCCTGCGAGAAGCCAGGCCTCCTCGTTTACATGTCAACATTTTTACGTGCAAGATGCCGTGTTTGGAATTTGTGCTGTTGGCGCGCGCGCACACGCACACACACACACACACACACACACACACACACACACACACTCTCTCTCTCTCTCTCTCTCTCTCTCTCTCTCTCTAATTACTACTTTGGATCTATAATACAGTCTTGACTAACATGTGAACCACAGGGGGCGTGTCATTCTAACACACAACTTGAGTAAAACAAGTGAAGTGAAGCACACACACACATCGTGTTCTAATGGGCGACATCACATTTTTGTACTATGAACCCAGTTTCAGCCACACTGAGGTGAACTCCGGGTCTGAACATGGGTGGACTGACGGCCTCAGCCTCTCAGCGTTACTCATAAAAGCTGTTTTATGAGTCTCAGTCAAAGAAAATACAGCAGAAATGAGACAAAGGCTTATAGACTACGAGGAAAAGAAACCAAAAGATGAGATTGCAGACAAAGTAAAGATGAGACAGGAGCTCAGATAAAGCCATCAGCACTTTCTCGGTCTGGTTTTGAAAAAGGAAAATACAGAAAACACTTGAGCGATGCTTCCTGCTCTGTTTCCACTTCCAGTGAACAAACTGCTGCAGCCTGAGCCTGTGAAGGGAGGACTGTTTCCCCTCGAAGTTCCTCAAAAATGGTGCTATTAAACAAGTATACATCATGTAGGAGTATAGTAAAATCAGATTACATTTTATTATATGAGACAGTAAAAGTCCAGCGCTTCAAAATAAAACCTCCTCGGACAGACTCTGCCCCCGGCGGACGGCGCTCGGCTGCATTTTCAGCGTGGTTCGAGGTATTTCTGCTCAGTAATGACTTCAAGGTAACAATCCTGCTCGTTTTTCTGTGACTGCCAATGTCACAGTCCAGCCGCCATCTGATCTGAAGTCAAGCAAACTGAACAAACAGCCGGCGCTATCTGCCGCTCCCAGCCTCCCCCGCCCCCCCCCCTCCGCCCCCACGAACACACAAGCGCTCTCATTCCTCCACGGACTGGTGCTTGTCAGGGAGAAACATGTGTATGCTAATCCAGCGGAGCGCACACTACCCGTCCACAGGCCGAGATAAACCCACTCTGCTCTCAGCGCCTTGTTCTGATTAGCTCAGATGAAAATGAGGCTCTGAGAAGAAGTGTGTGTGGCGGGGGCCTCGCAGGCACGAAGCCAGGTTCTGAGTCACGTCAGCACTGGCAGCTTCAGCAGCGAGGCTCGTTCAGAAGTGTAAAGAAGCACATGAAGACAGTCCAAGTCTGCAGGCTGGCATCAAACGCATATCTTTATCTTCTTCCACGTTACATGAGTTTACATCTGGAAGGAGGGATGGAATGTCAGCGAGGCCGTGGCACGGCTGTGACTCAGTCCCAGTGTGTGTGTGGATATTCACACACTTCACAGGAGTGTCAGGCAGGCCTTTGTACTTTACGATGTCATGCTAGAGGAGAAATCCCCCGGATCTGCGTTTCAAACCCTTCTAAAATGCAGAAGTTGTTAGCAAGCCAGCTGAGATGAAAGGAAGTCCTGGTCCGGGCTCTCGCCTTCGGCGTCGTCAGAATATTTGTGTTGCGCTCCGAGAGAGACAAACGATGTGTTAACAAGTATAAAGATGAAATTCATTAGGCTGTCAAGCGAAAACAGGGCTTAGCATGAAGGAAATGTAGTGTGTATCACCCCGGGCAGGTTCTTCAGTCAAAACGCTCCGGGATGAAGGCGGGGTCATGATTTACAGCGTGGGAACTCAGTCTGCATCCCGACACGCCGAGCCATACGTTTCCCTGGCGGGACTCAAACCAACAGTCATGGAACGGTGAAAGATCTTCTCTTCGAACTCAAACCAGGCCTTCAGACCGCTTTCTGCCGCGCAGGTGATCAACTGCAGCCTCATTAAATCAGAACCTGTTTCCACCTGACATCCTGCCAGGGGGCCAAACACAGCGCGACAGGCTGTGGAAGGATTCATGATATTTCATTCCTCATTTGCTATAATTCATGTCATCATCTCATCTTATGAGGGAGGTTTTAAGAGTTTAGTCTGAAGGGCGTCTGGATTCTAACGCATCTATTAGCGATGAGTTTATATCATTACGGTGAGTAACAGGCAAACCCTCCTGGTTGGTTTGAGATCCACGGAATGAAACGGATGAATCGCAGCTGTGGAATCCAAACTCATCTGAAAACGGCATTAGGGGTCCGTTCCTCTCGCGCTGTGTTTTCTTAGCTTCCCCTAAATATGCCTCTTTTCTCTTCCACTAAAATCCAAAGCAAATCTACAGTTTTATTATGTCTCATTCGCTCATAACAATGATTGAATATTTTTTCTGCCGGTGCTGAATAAACCGGGGTCGGCCTCGGTCTCTGATGTTTTTATGTCGGCCGGAGCGCGGCGGTGTCACATGACACATGGGAGCGCCGAGGCAGCGGCGGGCCGCAGGCTGCGAGAGGCAGCTCGTAAATCCAGGAAAGGCAAGAAACAAAGGACAAAGTGCGAGTCTCCACACCTCCCGTGGAGCCGCGGAGCAGCTCTGCCTCCTCCCGGCCCTCCGCCGCAGAATCAGCCGGATTTATTAGCGGCAGGTGACTCTCAGCCTGATCCTGGAGCGACGCGCTCCAGGATCGCCACTGAATCACCATCTGTTTGTCTTCAGCCCCCTCCATTTTCATCCCACAGAAAGAGGGCATTTTTGTCCTGAGAGATGAGAATGTAAAAAACTAGCCTCCCAACATGAAGCAAATGGAACTGACCATGGTTCATTGCAGTAAATCTACAGCTCAGTAAATCCCACAGGAACATTTCAGATACACTGAAGACGGGGGAAACAGACATCTGCTGGAAATACGTCCAATACCGCCTTCATGTGGCGTGAGACTGTGCTCTGTCCTCCTCCATCCCACTGTACTCTGAACACCGCTGTGACTGCAGAGCTGAATCCATGACCGACATGAGCATGTCTCATTCCAGAGCTCCAGTTAGCAGATGAATAAACGAGGTTTTATGGCGCTGCGCCTCTCTGACTCATATCCCTGTGGTTCCCTGTTGTTCTGCTCTTCATATTGACTTTAACAGCTTGGAGAATATTTCTCTGCTGGCCTCGCAGTGAGGCGATTATGTTGCAGCTAAACACAGAAACTTGATTAAAGTAAAAAAAACAGAATACCTGAAGGAGATACAAAAATCAAGAATGCAATCTTGTGCGGTTGTGCAGAGACACGGCGACACTGAGGCTCAGCTTATCACCGGGGGTGAAACTGTAAACCCGACCTTGGGATTCTGCTTCCCCTGCGATGCCACCGGCCGTCGCCCTCCGCCCAGAGGAAATCTGCTCTGGGCCTGAGTCGTAGAAACAGATGGCTTGAATATCATTCTCCGCACAGACGCAGGACACAAGCTCCGGGTTAACCAGCGTCTGAGGAACGGATTTCCTTCACGGCCGCTGATGCTGTTAAACAGAGCCGGGGATTGTTGTGAGGAAATGATGTGTGTGAACGCTGAGTCAGCGGCCGGCGGATGCTGATGCAAAGATCCTCCTCCACCACAGCCGAGCGACCACTGACACAGCTGGATTGCACTTACGCCGACGTGCTTCAGCCATGCAGACGGAACGACTGGAAAAGCGATTGAGCTCATTTCCAGCAGCGTTCTGGGGGAGAAAATGTGTTTCTGGATTGCTTAAAAGCTGCTGCGGGACACGCTGAGAGACTGCGACATCAGCATCAGGTTCAAGCTGCTTGTAAAGTTATGTATTCATTTTCCATTAAACCGGTGTCAAGTAGCTGAGGCTGCTTCAGTTTGGCCTCAACGCCCAAGAAACGGAGCAGGACTGACTTTGTGAGCATCATCAGCAGCAGCAGCAGCTCCTCACCCTCCACTGCCGTCAGTCACATGACCGGACTGAGTCTGAGACAGAAACTACAGGAGCGACCCCGGCGTGAAGATGCTGAGCTCTCCGGAGGTGTGAGGCCTCTCCTGCAATCACCACTTCATCAGCAGCGGGGAGGGAAAACACATTTGGTTCAGTCGTGGCGAACAGCAGACTGACCGCCGGTCTCCTGTCCCTGATCACTCCAGGAAACGATTCACAGAAAACCAAACACAAACCCGTCTCATGGGCGAGAAGGAGAATTGAAGACCTGACAAATGATGCTTTGAACTGAATTCATTCAGTCAGACTGTTTTTTTAAACTGTCTTCTGACTGTTTTCCTCATAATCATCAACAGAAGCAGCCTAAAACTGAAGGGACGCCACAGAACGCGATCGCTGTTCGGGTTTTGAGTTTTAGCTCCATCTCCTTATGTTTAGCATCCTGAAAAGCCAGAAGTGTCATGATATTAAATAATCATGAGAAAGGTGGGCGTGTGCTCATAAAATTGAGATGTGGTGAAGTTTGTATCCAACGCATTTCTTCCACTTCACGTTGTGTTTATGTGAAATATAAATCACCCTCTCAACCAAAAGCTTCTTTCAAATACATCTACAGGATTCTTTCAAGTGTTTTACACCAGAATTGATTTTTTCCCATACTTTATGTTGAAGGAGATGTGATTCATTTTAAATTTTAAACTCGTATACATTAACAGTATTAAATACAAAACCATAAAGACATTCTTTTCATGTATTCGATGCAGCAGGAGAGAGCCGGTGTTGAGGTGGAGAGCGCAGCGCCAGCTGCTGCCTCGTCTGGATGGCTTTACAGCAGGTTTTGAAAACTGGGATTTATAGTCCGAATTACAAGACGACAACACTTTATTTCTCTGTATCCAAACCTCCAGCTCCTCATCTGTGTGTCCGTCCTGTGAAAGTTCCTCAGCAGCCTGTAATGGTCTCTACTTGTGTTACGTAATGTTATAATAACGGCTCTAATAAACCGCTTTACCACCATGCATTATAGATGCTGGCTGAATGATTTTGCATGATTCTTCTCATGCTTCTGAGGCTCCTGTTGGATAACAGATAATACAGAACAGACGATAAAAACAGGAATTAAAAAAAAAAAAAGAGCCTCGTTTCCACAGGAATATTTAATCCAACCCACCAAAGCAGTCAACAGCAAAGCAAAGTTTCCACAGATCACTGTGAACGTTTATTAGAAATTAAAGGTTTTCATAACCAAGCATCGGGATTAGCACAAAACAATCTACAAA
Source organism: Salarias fasciatus (assembly GCF_902148845.1). Classification (NCBI taxonomy): domain Eukaryota; kingdom Metazoa; phylum Chordata; class Actinopteri; order Blenniiformes; family Blenniidae; genus Salarias; species Salarias fasciatus. Next base: position 38,229,771 of record NC_043758.1, on the reverse strand, counting down.
GTACACATTCCCTTTGTTTTATGTGCATTGCTTCACACTGCAAACGTGAGCCGACCTTTTCGTATCGACGCTGACAGAAATCCCCGCACTGACTGAAGGTTTGGCAAATAGCATCAAAGAGACGGGCGTCACGGCGAAAAGGGCCGAATACAAATCAGAAGTAAAGGCCTGCCATTGTTCTGCTCATGTCACTTGTCAGAGATACGTCTCCCGTCCAGATGTGAACGCCGAGGCTTTGTCCGCACAAACACCGGCCTGTAAAACGGTCGAAGTAAAAGTTGCGTGAAAAAAGGAGAAATAAAAGATCAAGGAGTGGTGCCATTTGATTTTTAACCTTCACAGACCTGCCTTAGCACTTCATGACCCCTGACCCCGCATATCCTCTGGAACCCGGGATCCCTGTGAGTCGGCTCGGCCCACGCCTGTCAGAGCCTCATATTTATAGACCATGGCTGATCACGGTGTCCACCTGCTTTTTCACTTCTCTCAACATAAAAAAGTTTCAATTCTGCTCATACTTCACAGCACATGCAGCAGAGGGGAGTTTGTGAAAGCGCGCATGTTAAAAACTGCAGAAACCTCAAGTTCTGACAGACGAGCAGCTTCGGTCGACGTATACAGCTCTGAAGAGAAACGCTGGTGGGCTGCACGCCAGATTTCACACTCATGGCCTCTAGAAACGATATGTTGGTAGAAATCAAACCTCTTGAAGATTTTGAAGCTGTTTTTTCCAGTAAGTTTTAATATGACTGTGTCCTTTAACGCCTCAGCCTCAGTCAGCCTGAGCAGGGTTATCAAGAACTGTGATCGGAAGAGGAGAGAAAACTGACGGAACATAGCTCCTCTAATACTAAAATTAACAGTGACAGCCGACTAAAACTCTGAACAACGCCGCTCTGCAAGCCAAGGACAGCTGTTTTTAAAAAAATATGCATTCCTTAAACACAGCGAGGCATCGACAGTGATCGTGCTACGTGCCTGAAACCGTCTGCTGGTTCTGTTTCTGATGACTGTGTGTCTGTGGTGAGGCCTGTCTGGACTCCATCTGGCCTCTGACCCAAACCACAGGATCCAGTCCGCACTTCATTAGCGCTCATTCCTTCCCTTCAGTCGCCGCCGGGCCGGCATGCCGCTGTTGCCATCTATTGGATGTTTCAGTTCATCATATCCTTGCACGGACCCGGGGACCAGGTAGGTCGTCTGGAAGCTCCGGAAGTTTCATTTTAACTTCACACTGCAGGATAATCTGTCAGAGGCGTCTTCCAGCCGGAGCTGCTTTCTGTCACATCAGTAAAGCCGCGCGGCGATATATCACTCCGCTCTTTTACTTTCCTGCAGAGTAAACAGGAAATATTATAAAGTGCACGGGAGGAAAAGTTTCAGCGTGTCTGAGATCAATGGTGCGCGCTGAATGTTTTCTGAGAGGCGGCCAGTCATGCTGCTGTGGATTGTGTTCGCGTCCAGCGTGGAGTAAATCAGCCGTAAATCCTGTAATCTGCCTCATTCATCACAGGGACGAGGCGATGTCAGGGAGAGCAGGACGCCGGGGCGCCGCGGGAGGGCCGGGCGGGCCGGAGAACAGGCTCATCCGTACGCATGGGTACAGAGAAGATGCTGCATCAATTATGGATGGTGGCGTCGCTTTAGAAGAGGGTCAGCCCATCTGCTGGGAGCGGCACAGCAAACCCGCTCCGGAGCGGCCGAGCCGACAAGCGAGCCGCTGGAGAAATCAAGGAAGAGGTGCAGAAAGTCAGAACGTGAAGGAAAAGGATCTTCAGAGGGACAACCGAGCTCCGCGAACACGAGGAGACAACCGGCCCCTAAAAATAGAAGGAGCGATATTTTATTTATCGTGGATGCGCACAGGCAAACCCAGCCGTACGCATTTCGACTGCTGCGGGTTTCTGTAGCGGGCAGAATGTGTGTCTGTGTGAGTCTGGCGAAGAGGCAGAGGAACACATCGGCATAAAACACGAAGGTCTCACTGCGCCGTGGAGAGGAGCCGCTCCTGGCTGAGATTTGGTCTCAGCTGCAGAATAACAGCCGGTGACATTATCGCTTCTATCGGCAGGCGGCCCTCATGCGTTTCACTGCATTCAACATCCAGCAGATGAGTCGATAATCCCGCGCACGTTTCTATTGGAGACATGCTCCCATTCCAGCGGTTATTCCAGATAAAGCCTCTTCTCTCCGTATGCAGGATCAGATAGGCGGGACTAACGTGACCCCGCCGTCGGAGAAGGTTCCAGTGATTCTATCACAACCCGGACCGGGACGCGACTGAAACGGATTCACGGTGGAACGACTGACTCATTCTGGAGCAGCAGCGACAAGCTGTAAACACAACACACACACGTTTTCACCAGCAGAGACCTGTCAGCAAACAGTGGCGTGCTGGCACATGCAGCAGCACATCGGCGTTCGCGCACTGCAGTCCTCTCAGCCAGGGGGAAATACGGGATTTACCAATACCATAAATAAGAAAATCTATATTCAGCACTCAGAGCAATGAACACGGAGATAGATCATGTTCACTGGAACGACCATAAAGGCTAAAACACACATCGTGAAATCCAATCAATATCATAAGAATATGATTAATTTTATTACAGATACAATACTCCCCATCAATCATCGATAAAGCACCACTTTGACCTGTTTCCTCTTCAATACATAAGAATGAATGAACTCCTGTTGTACGGGGTTTTTATTTTCGTCTCTTAAGACTGAGTCTTGATACAGAAGGAGTTGAGATACAGTTCAAAATTTATATTATTAAAAAGAAAACCCAAAGTAGAACTTTCGCTGTAACAAGTGAAAAAGTCACGGACAGCATTTTATAATTCACAGTAACTTTTACATAAAAGAGTTTGAGCAGAGGTTTTTACTTCTCTATGGTTGTGAAAACCTGCTAACAGCCCTGAAACGATGCCAGCCAGCGGTGCTTTCCAGCGGTTTGTGACTGTGGAAAAGAGACTGAAGCCGAGTCCAATAAAAACAGGCTGGTTTTGTTACAGCGCGGCTTCAAGGACTCGACCGGGATTCGCACCGTGTCGGGCTGCTGGGTCGTGAAACCCGAAACACGCCGCCTTTGTGTTTTTGGATGAATATAACCTTGGATAAAAGCGTCTTTCTGAATGAACTGTAACTCTGGACAACTTCTGAAGTGTAAAGTCATCATTCATAAGTTTCTGTACATCTTATTTTTTTTGTTTGCTTAATTCACAAAAGTCAGAAAGTTTTGCGGAGTTAGACCAGTCGGAGGCGTTGTTAATCATTTAAAATCAGAAACAGCAGAAATATTCCAATAGCAGTGTTCAGGAAAAAGGTGAAGCTCCTGAAGAAAATGACATCTGGGTTTATGAACTAGGTAGAAATGTCCTTTAAACACTTTGAATAACATCCATCCATCCATAAGCGCTGCATTTAACTTCATTTGCACCTAGAACAGGCCGTCAGAGTGGCACAGTCTCATTCACACACACATTTACACCGACAGTGGAATTAGAGGAGGCAGTCTTCGACCAGCCGCACTGCGAGGCGGCGTGCTAACCACTTCAAACAGCCTTTGAATACAGGAAGTGCGATTCAGCCGCCGCCGCCGCAGCAAATAACAAGCTGAAAATACTGAACAGTCAAAGTTAAACGGCTGTGGATAACCAGGCCGCGCTGCTGCCAGAAAACTGCCTGAACGTTTGAAACGCGTCCCGGGATTTCGAGCCATAATCTCTGTGCACACCTGTGTTTCCACTGCATGTTAGCTCGGTGCGAGTGCACGTTAATGCGCTCCTCGCTCTCCTCCGCAGGTTCACCCAGAGGCTGGCGGCTTCCAGGAAGGGTGCCACAGATTTAGAGCTCCGGAGCACACCGTCAATTTATCATCCCTGCTGGAAAGGCACGTGCGTAAAGTTGATTCAGTGGGACACTAAATGAAGGAATTCCACTTCACAGAATGTTTCCAGTCAAACAGAGGTGAAGATTTTAGGTTTTCGCTCATAACAACTGAGAAAACTGAAGAAACTCGCGTCTCCATCCTAACAAAACATGTTATCATGGACTGATATCCAGCACTACCATTCCGTTCTGTGAAGAGAAAGTCAGCTTGTCTTTGCAGCTAGCCATGCACGCTTACACACTTTAATCAAAATAAGTTTGTGCAGTCAGTGTTGGACTTTTGCCAAATTGCAATTCTGTCTTCCAGTATCTAAAAATAACACCAAATTCAAGACTTCCAGTGTCATTGCCGTGGAAAAGTGCAAACGATATCACATTTCACTCCGCCCTGACACCAGCCGGTGTCTCCTTGGGAAGCCAGTGACCTGCTCTCAGTTGACTTAGTGCCTTTCCCATTCCATTCCAGTCATTTAATCTTGGAACGGTATCAAGATAGCGATCTCCCTTTAACCTCCACAGAGGGGACCGAGACAAAGGGACATACCCCCACTTCATCACTCAGCGTCAAGCGGCGGTGGCATGCCAAACAATCCCATTAGCCGGCGGCCAGAAGCACCGGGACGCCGGCGCTGTCCCGAAACAACTGCAGCGCTCGGCTCCTTTCAACATCCTCTCCACATCCGTGCACTCGTGTGTCAGCATTTCTAATGAACTCCCAGCTACGCTCGGCTTTTACTCGGAGGAAATAGGCAGCTCCATCACCCTGAGTAGCTCTTTACAACTCAACGCTGATCAATTAATGACTGCAAATGAGACCCAGCGAGATGTTGGTGCGGCAGCGTGAGAGGGAAGAAGAACAGGATCATAAACTATGAACTGCAACTCCAAGCAAATCCAGACGCAGAGAAGCACTCCCGCAGTCGGACACAGATCTGAGATGCCTCTTAAAGCTGGCAACGCACGCCAAGGTTCCCGGGCTCGTATAGATGATTCATTTCAGATTCAGGTGCTGAGACTCAAACAGCGGAGCCACGCACTCTGAAGAGCTTCTCCCGTCTCACCCCACAGGTCCAGGGAGTGAGACGGGAGCGCAGGACAGCAGACGCTCTGAGGAGTTCCAGAAAGAGCAGCAGAGGAAGAGGACAGACAGCGAAGGTGTGGCGGAGGGAGGAGTTACTCACGGCTCCGGTCACCTTTCCACCTCCAGCTTCCCCGGTGCTTCCCCGAGCCGTCGCCCGGCGCACACAGCCCAGAAAGCACCTGCATCAGCACCAGCAGCACCGCCAGCGGCGGCGTCCTCCGGCCCGCCATGCCTGTCTCTGAAGCTCGCATCTGAGGCTACAGCGAGGATCCGGGCGCCGCGGGGCGTCCTGCTCCACTCTCGGTCATGTCCACGCAGCTGGACCGCGGCTCCAGAAGAACAACAGGCGCCCCGCAGGGTCCCTCGCAGTGTTAGCCCGGGGTCACGACACCCGAACCCCACACTGGGTCACACGCTCACTGCAGACGCCCCCTCTGGAAGTTTGAAACATCGATGTTCTTTCTCTCTCTCTTTTTTTTAAGTGCCTGTTGGAGTCGTCGAGGTATTTATTGCAGTGCTGGTTCAGAGCCTCGGAGCAGGCAGCAGACTCCTCTCTCCTTCGCCCGGCGGGAGTCCGGCAGGTCACGGCGCCGCACGGCGACACGGCTCCGTCCCAGGAGCAGCGAGTCCTGTCAGCCACGCCGGGCGGCGACTGAATGAGTGAGGGCGTCCAGGAGAGTCCAGGAGCGCGCCCTCCCCCTCCGCCGGCGTCCAGCCGCCACGCGCCTCACATCAGACCAGGCAGTGTTGATATGAAAATAAGAAATAAATCACAGAGATAGTTCACCGCAGAGCAGCCTTGACTTTGTCAACAGACTGAGAGAGAGGGGGAGAGAGAGAGAGAGAGGGAGAGAGAGAGAGAGAGAGAGAGAGAGAGAGAGAGAGAGAGGGAGGAGGAGGGAGATGTGGAGGAGAGAGACGGAGTGAGACGAGCGTGGGGGGTGTGAATAGCAATTTCTCAAGAGCATTGGCTCTTGCGCTTTTGAACATGATGCTCGTTCACGAGTGTGATTTCAAGCAGCCTGACGGACTGGTTGTAACACGTGGTGTGTGTGTGTGTGTGTGTGTGTGTGTGTGTGTGTGTGTGTGTGTGTTACTGAAACAGGATTACAGTAAACTAATGCTTTTTTTTCTCATATAAAAGAAACAAACTGTTGTGTGTGCACACACAAAACAAACTGCCAGCCCGCTCCGGATAGAAAGAACAGACCGGTTTGACGAGGTGTGTGTGTGTGTGTGTGTGTGTGTGTGTGTGTGTGTGTGTGTGTGTGTGTGTGTGTGTGTGTGTGTGTGTGAGAATTTGAGTCTGTGATTGTTGGAAATTAATACCTGGAACTGTTTATGAAGGCTGTCGGAATAATAGCAGTTTTAATGTCATTTCTCAAGCCTGCCATGTCAGCCTGACTCCACTGACGACGCCACCAAAGCTTGGGTTCGTCTGAGCTGTGATTTCACACCAGCGATGTGTGTGTTTGCTTTGTGGATGATCCATTTGAATATGCCCGATCTGTACGAAAATGAAGGAACTACGTTCACACACTTCATTTGCATCAAATGTCAACTAAAATATTTAATCAGAAGTCTCATAATCTACTACACGCTTTAAATTCCCTTTAAAATGTACACAATGCATGGATCTAGAGGCAGGTGCTCACAGGCTCTCACACACACACACACACGCACACACAACAAAGATTATTTTTGTAAAAAACAAGCTCAGCAAGTCTGGGTTTAGAGTTACAGCGCTCGTTTCCCCCAGCTGCCCCGGCTGTCGGAGGCAGGTGAGTGCAGGTTAACGTGGGGAAGCGGAGGCGTCGGCAGCGCCGCCCTCGTCTCTTTCAGACGCCCTTCATTACCGCTGAGGATAAACGCCACTATCAATGCTACCAATACCAATGAGGTCATCTCAGGAACTATTAGGAAACATGGTAGAGTCCTGAACCGTGCAGACAATGCTTTAGAAAACTGCTGGCCATGTAATCCCGGGTCCTGAAGGACCGCGGTCCTGGAGATATAATTAATCGAGTTACATTAGCCGCTGATGGAAGTCTGATTAAGATAGCTCTCAGATGATTCGGCCCCCCGGTATAATTACCCCCGCGCCGAGGACGGGCCTCTTCAGGCCCTGAGGACGCCACTCCAACACGTCTCGTACCTGTGAAATGTCAGCGCTAATGCCAGGCGCGCAGAGACCCGGACAATGCCCGGGAAATTGCAGTTCAGGGAGGAGAAATACTGCGGCGAGTTCTAACAAAGGCTGCGTTTTACGGCGAACCTTCCAACACGCACGGGTTTAATACGTCGACTGATATGCGAGCAGAGAAAAGAGACCGGATTAATTATTGTGTCTTCGTATTTCATGAGATTAAGGGAGAAAGAAGCGCTGGCTGTACATGCCAATTTCTCCGAGAGGCTGATGTATTATTTACTGGATCCTCTTGAGCCGTATCGAATATGAAAAGCTTGCAGTGTTGCACTTTTTTTTACTGCTTCATGATTCATGTTGCTCCCATTCAGTCATTTCTGAGCTCCTGCTGCTGGTAGCATGCTCAGGATGGGGTTTTAAATGCAGAGACAGAACCATTAGTCAGAGGTACAAGTGTTTGAACATGCTGCATGTTGCTGGTTCAATACCGCCGCTGTAAAAAGGCAACAAGACACACAAGCAACAGCATCAATCGAAGGACCCACATTCCCAGAATTCAACATGGAACGGCCATGAAAATGATCTCCAGCTGAGACTTTCTCGCTTGGCTGCTCATTCAGCTGGTTCTGCGTTTTAAATGCCTCCATAAGCTCACCCAACTTTGACCTCCGTGGATCTAATATGGCTGACGGCACTCACTTTCTCCTACCTTCCTTGCGGGTGTCAGAGGTCGTAACGTGTGTGTTATCTGCGTCGGTGTCTCAGAGGGTCAAACCGCAGCCTTATCTCGCCGGGCTTCACATCTGTCAACAAGTCAGCCTCCATTTCTACGCTCAGACCGACAAAGGGAACAAAAAGCAGCTCCATGATGCGTCAGAAACACCAAACTAAATACATGTATGTGAAAGCCAGGCTGATGTGCCATTAGCTTGACTTATCGTTCAGAAAAAGGTTTCTACACAGGATCCGACGGGCCGATAAGCTGTGAACTCATGAATAAGACGAGCCCTCCATCCTCAGCTACATGCTCAGACTCCAGCTCACCTTTCACTCAGATGAAAACACTTTTACCCGAATGATATCCGCTGGACAGACGTCTCAGAAAACCTGTATTTGATTCAGTATCGGGGATTCACACACGTCTTTCAACCACTGGCAATCTTCCAATTTATCAATTGAGTTTTCATATTATTGGTTCTGCCTTCTGATTTAACACATCATGTCCTTGTGGGCGGCAACAGGAAATGCTTCTCTTTCAAGCAGGATTGCAGTGTTATGTAGCATCAACAGCTTCGGTGTTTCCTCTTGGATCGACCCTGCTGACTCTTCCATGCAGCTGCAGCGCTGAGAGAAACGCTCACCTCTGCAATCCTCCGCCTCAGATCACATGTCTCCACCTCAGGCCTGAGCAGAACAAACGGCTTATGCACCAAAAAAGTCTTAAAACGCCTAATATCACTGGGATGCGCTTGCACGGGCGAAGGTTACAAGTGACGAGTGAAGGGCTTGAATGACTTGACAGAAACAAGACAACCGATTTTAGAAAAACTGACCTGTGTCACAAAATCAGGTCCGTATAATCAAACTGGAGTTGACTTAAGAATGTGGAGACCTTAGTTTGAGCATCACCTGTTTCCCAGACAGCGCGTCATGGGTTTGTCTTTATGTATAAAAGCAACATAAAGCAGATTGCATCTGAGCAGAAGTCGTTCAGTACAGACAGTAAAGCACATTAAATATGTGCAGCTATTAAGATTTTAAAATGCAGCTTCCTCGAGGTTCTTTTCAGGTTTTTTGGTCAGCAGGAAGCTGACGAACAGACAAAGGTCAGTGAAGAGGATGCAAGTACAGTCTTGAAAATCACATCTCCATCTTGTCCCTCTCATCCTGTCAGCGGCGAGGACGATGCTGCGATCTGACAATATCAGGCGACAGCATGACTGACGGCTGCTGCAGGACCGGGGAGACGGAGGACGGGGCATGGAGACGCAGCTTGCAGCGCAGCGAGAGGCTCGGGGAGCCTCACTCACTCACTCACTCACTCACTCACTCACTCACTCACTCACTCACTCACTCACTCACTCTCAGAGGCAAACATATCAAACAAAGACGGCTTGTGGGAAGACGGGCTGCAGTGGATCATTTTGAAAACTTCTTGCGGTTGACTTCACAGAGATCTCCGTCACTGCTCGCGGTTCTCATCCCACCGAGAACTCCCAGCACGATATCTGATCAGACGTGGTCAGAAACAGCTCACAGAACAACGGTCTAAACAATAAAAAAAATGGAGTCTCAAGAACTTTCCTGCAGCGAGTGGGAAGACACTAACAAACAGCCAAGAGAGCAGCTGGTAGAAGGGTCACAGGGTCAGCTGTTCCTCATCTGTGATAAACTCATGCAGTTATTATTCTGGAAAGCGTTGGAAATATTCCTACACAGACAGAGTGTGTGTTTTATGCATGCTTCTTCTTTAACTGTAGAAAACAGTAACTGTCAATGCCTCCTTCACTGCACATTTGATCAGAACCTTAATTGCGGAGCTCTGGAGGAAGACAGACGGAGCATAAATTAGCCATGGGCGCTCCGGCTGCGGCGACACTGTGATGACAGATTCTTCTCATTCTTTCCAACCTGCATTCCAGAGTTCCCAGCCATTCGTATTTCATTACCTCCTCAGCTCCAGGAATGCAAAGAGAAACCGGGATCCTTCAGCGTTATAGAGATGTGGAGAGAGTTACAGCGCTGCGCAGTGACATCTAATCTACAGGCTGTAAATACAGCGCCGGACCGGGATCAGTGTGGAGCCCCGCTGTGTGTGTGTGTGTGTGTGTGTGCGTGTGAGTGTGTGTGGAGAGCGGTAACACTGTACCATGCCTGGAAACACACATCAGTGCATCTGCAGCAGACCGGCCTGCCGTTGGTGAGTGAGTTATGCTCAGTGTGGAGGAGGATGATAAACCGAGCCACGCCCAGCCTCCCCGGCTCGGCCAGGTTACCCCGGCCGCTCAATCAGCCTCACCTCCGGGCCTCTATCTGTCTCCTGCAACACACACACCTCCTCCTCCTCCTCCTCCTAATCAATGAGAAGTCACAGGAGGAATGTGACTGAAGGTTAATGTGTGCAGAAAAATGGAGGCACAGAAATAACCTGCTCACCTTCACTGCAGATCCAAACGTTGGGTCTAAACACTGAAATGGGTTTCACCACAAGCATCAATTGTTCGCCAAAATGCTGCCAATAAGCTCAGAATCATTATTTATTTTCCCCCTGTGGTTTGGGAAGGTTGTCTGTGATGCTATCAATCATTAAAATTGCATGATTGCACGTTTCGGGCCAGCAGCAGTAATCATCATTACTTCTATCTGACTGATGTTTACGCCGAGATTCAAAAGAAGAGCACGGAACAACAAACGGCTCCTCAATTCACCCTGATTTCAGGACACAGACGCCGACCTCTGCCGTTTCCCAGGGTGAGAGTCGTTTACCTCCGTTTAGCCTCCGCTGGGGAGTCCTGCTCTCGTCCCCCGTAACGGCCGCCGTCAGCCGGCCCGCCTCGCCCGCCCGGTGAGAGATTCCAGCCTGCAGCGCCGTCGTCCACACGGCGGTTCACAGCTGCCGTGGCTGCAGGGCCCTCTGGACCGTCACCGCTGCAGCACTCAGCGTCAGGCTCACTCCACTCAGCACATGTCTTCAGGCCTCTCTCCCGTGTCCGTGCATTGTCTCAGTTTCTTCCTAACCTAATCTGCATGACTACAGTAATGGATGAAGCTATGACATTCTGAAAGGATTTTTTTAAATGCTGCTGCAGTCATATATTAGCTTATTAGATTATAGGCAAAATGTTAGTCTGATAAAGAAATCATCAATCAGATTACATTACGGGTAAATTATTACATCCAAGGCTTTATTACAAAGAAAAAGGACAAAATGATAAAATCATTGGGGTTTATTACATTACTGGTTGTTGTAGATCTTGTACACAAAAGCAAGTTAACCTTTACTTCTGTTTTCCACGTTTGAATCAGTTCTGTAATGACAGAGGGAAGCAGAGACCCGGGATCAAAGAGGCAGCGATAAGAGTGTTCAGACGAGTCCGATCCGAGAGGCAGGCCGGTGACAGCGAGACAGTCGAGGCTGCGCTGGTTTAGTGGAGAGCTGATGGCTCTGCAGGGAAAAGGACGGCGAGGACGGATCCGCCAGAGAGTTCACTCAATCAATATAATGTGCTGTGGCCACGTCCAGCAGCAAAAATGAGAATCGCTTCTGTAAATACTGATTTCTCTGTTAGAGATTGAAAATAAATGAATAAATGTTGAGAATATGTTAGTGAGCGTCCATATTGCTGGGCAGTATTTCATTCTACACCATCTGTACACATGGCAGCCTGGACAAGTTCAAAAGGAAAAAAGTGCTAAAAGAAAGACTGTGTGAAGCAGTTATTTGTGCTTAATATGACCTGAAGGAAGCTGATCTTGTCCTCTGAGCCGGGAGTCCTCTGGGTGAAGAGGAGTTTACAGGAGCTGCATCCTCCACCGAGCAGCTGCCACTCCTCGTCACTGCTTCCCCCGAGCGCCGGGGCGATAATCACTCCGCCCTCTGTGTAAAAGTGCTTCATTCATGATTACGGGAGTGTCATAAACGTGGATGTGCACCTCTTAAAGCCCCGCGTCTCCGATTCGACATTTCTTCCTGCTTCCTGCCGCCGGGGGAGGCTCAGCGGACTGTGAGATGAGAACGAGGTGAAACATCTGGCGTCACATAAAAGGCGTCGGAGCATTAAAGGAAGAGGCTCCAGATGTGAGGAGGGTGGCGCTGCGGTCAGCTCCTGCGGTACGGCGAGTGTCCAGCAGGTGGCGGTGTGGGACTCAGTGTCAGGTGAAGGTCCTCGGTCAGTGATTCCTCCCAGAGGGGGGTCAGGATGTGACTCCTCTCCTGAATTAGACCTGCTAATTAGCCCGTCTCCCTCAATCCGCCGGATCTTTTACACCGCAGACTGATGAGGATAAGTTCTTCACAGATTATTTACATGTTCGCAGCACCGTGTCCACTCAGCTTCAAGGACAGAGTCCTGAACACAAGCGTCTGAGAAACACCAAATAGAGCTGTCACTGTGGGGATATTGATAAGACAAGGCCAGAGCGAGCCGTGCTGCTTCCCTCTCAGCAGTTGGTTGACTTTAGTGTTGCTGAGTGAGATGATTCCATTCCATCTGCATCCCATCGTTTATCTGCTGCAACTGAAACTCAGCGTAAATATTTCCAAAGGGCTGCAAAAATTGTCTCCCTCAAACATTTCCACCGTAAAACTGCACTGAATCTCCCCGCCTGTAAAACAATAAAGCCATATTCACATGTAAATCATGGTTTAGTACCTTCTGCTGGGAGATAACGAGACGGATAACCTCCATCTGGCCAGAAGGGGGCACTGCAGACTAACGTTCGTCCTCTGACACAACCTGAGGCGTTTATCCACAACGAGAATTCATGCAGCAGCTTTTTCTGGCTTCTGTCCAAACAGACTTTTAAATATCTTTATTAAAAAAAAAAAGAAAATGCCAGTAAAAGTGCAGGAATGAGGAGAGAAGAGACGGAATAAACCAGAGTTAGATATATCACTCCATAATAAACCTATGGTGGGGCGAATAATATAATATTGAATTTAGATCATCAGGCCACCTGGACTGATGTAGTTTCCGGAGTGTGGGTCTCTTTTCTTTATGATGACTAGACTTTATTTTGCACTGATTCCAGAACAGTCTGGACTCAGTGGTGGAAGTGTTTTTCTGTCTCCCACCTCAGGAGGGCAGTAGAGCGTCGTGCTGCTGCTCTGACTCTGCCTGGCTCCTCCGCTGCTCCTCACTCCTCATGCTGTACTTTTCCTGGTGTTTCATTGGGACTAATTAAAGAGTCCTTCATCAAAAACAAAAATGTTAATGATTGATTTGTTTTGTTCCCAAACTGCTACCAAAATGTCTGCATTGGGCGAGTGTTCGCTAATTGGTCAAAGTAAACACGCGTTCATAGCCACAGCACACACTGACATAATGCTCCCATTAAATCCTGGAGCCTCGGCCCGTTTCTGTTTTCCCCTCAGACGCCGCTATCCGCCTCGTCTTCCCCCTCGTTCCTCCTTCCTCTCTTCTGTGTGAACTGACGGAGCAGTAAGCCTTTAATCCCTCTAATACAAACTTTCAACAGAATCATTTTTAATTGCATAAAATAAACAGTGACTGTGAAACCAGATCTCCTCTCAGGATATATTTAGTTTGGCTGAAGACGGCGGATTAAGTTGAAAAGTAAGCCTGCGAGTGGTTCTGAGAGAAAAGGGGATGAAAGCGAGGAGAATATCAGCGGATGCTGCTTTAACTCCTGTGCAGCGTGGAGTTAGCCAACACCGGGAGAATAATCATATGGAGATGATGGCGGCGGCGGCGCCGTGATTAATGGGCCCATTTTCTTTGCGCAGCTTGGATAGCGGGCCGACTTGGCCCCATTAGGAGGAAGCCTGAAGCCACCTGCTTTAGCTGTGAACCATTCATCGGACAAATGTGAGCAGAAGAAACGCTCTGCTCCCAACAGAGAGAAGGACAACCAGAGAGACGCTCGCCGATCCGGCAGTGGCGATCCGGTTTGCACGGCACCAGGAGAGGCGCTGTCCACCATCCCTCCCTCCCAGAGCTCTGCTTCTATTTTCCTCCCTGTGGGATGGACCACAGGGAGCAGGAGTGGCAAACGCTGGCCGGCCAGCCACACACACACGCACACACACACGCGCACACGCACATGCCAGTCCTCCTCTTAGAGCAATATGCAAATCCACTGTTAAATTTCATTTTTCTAATCCCTTTAATCAGAAGCAGGGGAATAAAGCCAGCTGGTAGGAACCCATGTTAAGATGTAATTAAGCATCTGATTGAATTTCAGTGCATACCAGTGTGTGTGTGTGTGTGTGTGTGTGTGTGTGTGTGTGTGCCAAGGCAGGAGCAGGAGGAGGGGGAGGAGGGGCGGGCTCCTGTACAGCAGCCCGGGCTGTGGGGTTGGGGGGGACACACTGCCCGGCGGCGGGGGAGCTGCAGCTTGCGGCGGGCGCGGTATTTTCCGGCACGCTCCACTGCATGAGCGAACAGCGATCAGAGCCACATTTTTATACATTACTACCAAAGCTCTGGTGTCAATCATCTCCCCGCTGGCACCCCAATGGTTTTCTGCTGCTCCACGCTCAACATACGGCTCCGGAAAACAGACACACACGGCGAGGACGAGTCGCATCCATCAGCGAGTGTGTGAAGGGAAGCAGAGCCCCAGTTGTCACGGCCCATTGTTTGGCTGCTAAGTGAATTCTAACGCCGCCGTTTCCACCGTCTTCTTATTCAACGCGGCTCTGCGATCGCCACACACCACCACTCCTGCTCTCCAGGCGGACTGCACACACACCTGGGAACTCGCCGGGGGGGGGGGGGGGCGGGTCACGAAGGAGAGAAAGGCCCGCAGAGACAGGTGAGACAAGTGGACAGGTCACGGTGCGAGCGCCCTCCCGCCGTCCCGCTCATCCTTCACCCCTGCTCCGACGCCCATCTGCCCAGCCGGCTGCCTGCTGACAAACAGGGTTAAAGGAGCGCCGGACGGCGCCACCCTGACCTCAACGGCAGCGGACACACTTTTAATCTCAGCCGGGGGAGACTTTAATGGGGGTCACTGCGTCGCTGCCCTGCAGCAGACACTTCCTACCCCAGCATGTGCAAATCCAAACATTCCTGTTTGAGCGGTTTGAAATGGTGATTTAGTCCTGACAGTGATCCTCAGCTGCTATTTCCAAACACCGGAGGTGGAAGAGATTCTCAGCTCGAGCAGAAGTAAACATGATCGAACTTCAGCATCTCTTTATCCCGTTCACCGTGACGGCAGGCTGCAGGGAATCCCACTGAACCGAGGCTGAGGACAGGTCGCCAGTGCATCGCAGGACACACACACACACACACACACACACACACACACACACACACACACACACACACACACACACACACACACGGGCAATTCAAGGTCAGCTCATGCATAAGGAGAGCCAGGAGAAAACACACATGTAAGCTAACACCATTATTTAAAACATGCTGTTATAAAATAGGATTTAAGGTAAAAATAAATAAATAAAATACTGCCCTGTGGACGAGGTAAACACTCTGGACAGATTTACCAACACAGTCAGTAGTAAAGTGTTCTATGACACCTATAATGTAGGAAATAAAAGTAAAAAAATGAATAAATAAATCATCAGAAAGTGAATTCCTCCAGTCCAAATGAACAAATGAACCCAAGTGTCGTACTCAAGTATTTCTACTTTGCTGTTTCCCTCCACTGCTGACCACTTTGAGAGCGAGTGCTGCTCTGAAAGCAAACACACACACAACCTGGAGTTTTCCTTCTTTGTCTCCGCCCCGACAGATTTAATGCTGCGCTTTCAGGGCCGCTCACTGTACGTGCAGCACTTACCCACTTCTCTTTGTCCCCACAGAACAAAGAGCGCCGCAACTCTTATGTGTTTGTTTACAATTCATGGTTGGGGATCCACGGCTGCTTTCACAGAGACAAAAGGACAGAGGTAAGCAGTAGTTCAGCCGGCGGTGATGTATGATCAAACGTGAAAGCGGTATTGATTTTCCTCAATTGTGTTTGCTCCGTTTGCCACTATTAAATATGGATTCTGTGCCACTGCCATCTTGACTTTGTCTTGAAATTGACACTCTCTCTATAAAGGGCTATAGCTTTTTCAATAAAGCCCCCGTGTCAAGAGAGGGATCGGCCTGACACGGCCGCCGACTCCGCGTTTGACTCCTCAGCAGCAGCACATCAATGCCGCAGAGGCTCTCAGGTTAAAGCGTGACACAGCCGACTGCACGGAAGAGGACGGAAACACGGGAAATGTGAAATGTCACGTGCGAAAATGACACCGGACAAACTTTTTCTTGACATTAGATGAGACATGAGATGCAGCGAGAAGAGCCGGAGAATCAAACTTCACCCGAGAGGAAACTTTGATTACACTCTTTTAAAGATACAAACATTTTTATGGATGTGAAGGAATCTGAGCGATTGACAGAATAGCAGTTTAAGTCTCCACACGGGTGTGATGGAGGAAAAGCAAACAGCGCCTGTACGAGCGGCGTGGTCATTACATCCATTTTAAAAAAAACTGTTTTCCTGGGTTGAAACAGCTCCGACTGACTCCAGCGGCGGGAAATGGCAGCGGCGCCACAACAAACGCCGTGTGCAGCATCGGTAATGGTCAAACAGCCGCTCAGCGCTGCTCCGGCTTTTGTCTGGAGGTGAATAAATCCAGGTTGATGCCCATCTAATGTACTGTTTAAAGCCATTGCCTGTGACAAATTGCACATTACCTGAGATGCCGTGTCCTTGTAAAGCTGCTCCTGCATTGTAGCCCCTATTAGACACGTTTGTTTGATTAGTGCTGTTTCTGACCATTAATATCCTTCTGAAAAGCGACGCAGCTCAGCAGAAGACTGCCGAACAGGGAAGGAAAGGGAGCAAAAGCTTCATTTGAGGAATAATGGCTTCAAAAAATGACCATCTGATAAGGCACTTAGCGTGAGGGGAAAAGTCCCAACATCAGATTAATAAACAGGAGGCGACGCCGAGCTCCTGCGGCAGCGCTCTGGGTGCCAGGCCGGCACAGTTCAGTGAAACTTACAAAAATCCCAACGATAAACAAACAAATTAACTGAAATGCAGTGAAGAGCTTTCCCCGTGGAAGGGGCCATGCTGCAGCAGCTGCAGTGATACCATTTAATTCCTTCAACACTTTTTTGAGATAATTACAAAGTACTTAGCCTAAAAACACAAGAGAGTGCAAGAGATCGTACACTTTAAAGTGAAAATAAATGAAATGTGATGCAATACGAACAGAAATTAGCTTTCAAAGCTTCTTTTTAGCTGATGTACTTTTGGCCTCATAATTAATTTACCAGCTCTGTAGTGGTTACCACAGGAAGATAATCCCCAGTCCGATCGATGTGGCAACAGCTGGATTCTGAATTGCCCTTAAGTGTGAATATATTTGCGGTTGTCTGTGTGTGTGTGTGTGTGTGTGTGTGTGTGTGTGTGTGTGTGTGTGCTCTGTGATGGACCGGCGACCCGTCCGGGCTGCACGCCGCCCCACAGCAGCCCTGAGCTGGATAAACAGAACAGAAAAGGGTGGAAAACGACACGCTGACCTGCTGCAGGAGGGATAGCTGCTGCAGGAGCAGCATTAGCTGAAAAAGCCTCAACATGACGAAATGCAGAGGAATGAAATTCAACTCTTTGGGTTATTAATTGCTTATAATTTTGAGAGTAGATCTGCCACAGACGAAATCTCTTATACAACATGTGCAATTATGCATTTGAAGTATGTGTATAGTAGCTAGATTTTAATATTCTTGTATTTTTCCAAGTTTTTAAGTAGTGTTTGACTGATGCGGTGCCATGACACCTGCATAATATCTGTCTCTCTCTTCTTTGTGTGACAGTGAAGTTCTCTTGATCTTGATTCATTTTGAAAGGGGTTTTATATCAAAGCCTTTATTGACTGGTGAATAAACAGACGGATAATGAGGGGTCTCCATGGAGCGCTGGAATGGGTAAAAGTACATACAACAAGCTGCGCTCTATAAGAGCTCTTTCATGTTTTATCGTCCGGATATGATTCCAACAGAAAGTCTTTGACTCAAGTGAAACTTGTTTTGAAGTCATGTTTTTCTTCTTCAAAACACTTTTCCTCTTTCCCGATACATTTGAAAATGAATTGATGTTACTTATTTATTCGTTTTCTCTGTCTCTTCAGGTTGCTGTTGTGAACTGAAAAGAGCACGCAGTGTGTAGCGGTGGCTGCAGATCAGAGACCGCACACTGTGACCTTCAGATTCGTGCACGAACACTCGCAGATGTATCCAGGCTGAATATGCAGACGCACACGGGCTCAAACAGGTACGTTATCCGACAAAGCCACTCTCATTATTCTGCGTCCCCTGACATTTCAGCACCGCGGAGAGCTCCCATATTAATCTCAAACTGAGCGTCTCCTCTTCCCCACACATCCCTGCCCCTAATGACAGTTTTATCATAACTTATTATTGCTGCCCCAACCCTGAGCTGAAATTATGTAAATGCCGGCATGTTTGGTGCAGAAAACATCTTTATGTTTTGCTCAATGGTCGCTCAAGCGGGAATCTAATTCTGCTCGCCGACAGCCTAAATGAATCGGCTTGTTACGGTTTGAATAATGGTCTGAGCGGTGGGAGACGGGGTCGGCTAGCTGAAGGTTGAGAAGGAGAGACCCACTTAGTTAGATGCTGCCTTATCGGATTGTGCCCCCGCCTCATTCATTACGTTCCATCACTTCCCTCATTTGCAATAAGCAATATCATTACAGGATGATTTGCCTCAAACGTGGGGTTGAAGTAACATCTCCAGGCAGGAATAACTGCTCCGAGATTTGTAATTTGGGCTGCAATATAGCCGGTAATAAAGCTTCAAATTCACTCTCACCCACACACCCACCCTGCCCTCTTTGTTTTGCATCTGTCTCTTTTTCCGCACACACACTTCAGGACCGGCACTAACACACAGAACACCACGATACCTTGACGTTAATGGGATTTTCTCCAATGCACAATGTCTTAATTGCAATAAAAGCTTTACAGGTGTCTGAAGTCTCGGCTTCTGTCTGTCGTTCTGTCTGCTTTCCTCCCAATTTGTCGCTCTGACTTTCATTCTTTCTGCCGTCGCTCTGTGTGTCGAACCCTCAGCCCCTCCTCACCGGCGGCGTGTAGTCGCTGACACCCGAATAAATGGAAGGACTGGACCGTTGTATTTATTTGTTTAGTTGAGTGAGCATCCGGTAGCTGCTGGACTGATTTCCAATTACGCTCCCCTTTCAGCCCACGAGCAGGTTTCCAGCTGTAAGGAGTCGGTATCGCCGCCGCCGCCGCTCCTCTTGATGTGTGGGAGCCGACAACCTTCAAAGGCTACACCCAGATTACTCCTGCAACACGACTGATCTCCGAGCAGTTTGGAACTATACATTAAAAGATTTCTCCCCCGCCGGTTATCCCTATATTCACTGTACACTTGACAGTCTGGAAATCCTCAAAGAAGACGCCGTTAAAACCGAGTAAGCAGGGGTCTCAAGTCCATATAATTCAGTCTCATTTTGACAACTTAGACGGGCTTAGCACGAGCGCACGATTCCCACAGCCGCTCCTGCCACCATGTGGAAAAGCAATAATGTGATGGAAGTCCATCCTCTTTAATGAGACAAATGGCTAAGAATATGAATTTTAAAATGTAGCAGCTCCGGATGAAATGGAAAGGGTCACAGGTCTATTTTGAAAACTCAGGCTCGTCCTTCAGTCTCATCACATGAATTAAGCACGCTCAGATCGCAAAATACAGCCAGACAGCAATACAAAAAATATGATCTGCTGTTCTGGTTGACATTTGGAGGCTCGCACCTCATTTTCTGTCTGAAAATGTCACTTTGAGAAAAATAAGAGTTCCAAAATCTTTGCCCTTTGCAGCAAAGTGGATGATAACAACAGAGGTGTTTTGAGGAGAAAGTAGTCAAGTGAGAGTGAAAACACGAAGTGATCACTGGGTGAACTGCTTTATGAGTTCATATATAGTTTTCAACTGCTGAAATTATTGCAGCCTTGCAATAAAAATCATTTTATCATTTTCATTTATCTGCATTATGATGACAATAAACCCAGCTCTAAAAAATGTGTGTTTTAATGAAACACATTTCTATTCAGATCAAAAGGAAAATGAGATGATTCAGGGAAAAGGAATGATGCTCATCAAACATCAGTCTGAATAAAAAAATAACGGCGAGATTGATGTCTGAAGTTCTCTGGCGGCACTAAAAACCAAATCATCATGGCTTCCTCACCTGCCGCCCAGCAGCGCACTCAGACCGGTGGGAGCTGCCGGTGGAGGGAAGGCGGAGAGAGGTGCCTGCTGGGGAGGAGAAGCACACGCCCCCTCCTCCCCCTCCTTGTCTGCATGGCCATTGATTGCGAGACTGCCGCCGATCGACGCCGCCGCCTGCGGGCGGGGACAGATGGACCGGTGCCGCTGGAGCGCCCCGGCAGCGCCGGCCCGGTCTGCGGCGCCGGGGCCGGCCGGTCCCAGATGGCTGGGAGGACCGGGGACGGTGAATTACGAGTGATGCAAAACCACTGGGTAAGCAAGCCGGGGCATTTGTCATGATTTGGGTGGATATATGGTCGAGGGAGAGGTTTTCTTCCCAAGCACACGGACAAAGCAATAGAAGGGAATAAATAAACGCTCAGGTGTGTGTGTGCTGTATGCGGTTTGACTCGGGGCTGATTTCAGGACCGGCGCACATCAAGGAGGAACATCTATGGAGAGATCAAGTCGTTTCAGTTTGTAGGCGTGCTTGTTTTATTTCAGGCTTCACCTTGTTCTCAGTGCCTGTTTTAGACACATTCTGCTCTCCGACAATAAAGAAAGAACAGCCTCTCACCTCTCCTGAACACACGCACACACACACACACACACACACACACACACACACGGTCTCTCCAGGACTGGAGGCAGCTTCTTATTCTGCGGCCAGGTCTGTGAGGAGGTGAGCGGAGCTGGAGTGCTTCTCCTTGGCTCCAGGTCAGGGGTTCTGTCCGCCAGGGACTCAGACTTCAACAGGCTTCTCAGCGCTCTAATGGGGCACTGAGGGAGAGGGGGGTTTCAGCCGGGACCGTCCGCCTCCTGTGGCAGGCTTAATTGGGTATAAAGAGATGTAGCGCTCCCCGCGCCCTCCACCTCGGGGTAACCGTACGATATGTTTAAGTAAAGGCTCTGGACGTGGCGTGCAGGTTAAAGCCGGCGCTGCCTGGAAGGGCAGAACACTGCCTTTGTATTCTGAGAAGTGTGCGGGACATTAAACCCTGAGATGAACAGTTCTCAGTTTTTCCTGATGACCACACCACTGCACTTAGGGCCGTGCAGGAACTGCCCCCGTTTCAAGGGGAAACCGGCCTTTACGGTGATGAATGGACCGGCGTGTCACTTCTCTGCTGCTTTCTTCAATTTCTTCTTTAAACTGATAAATCATGTGGAAAGCTGCAGGATGTGTAGAAGCACTTGAGGCATTTACAGTGGAACTGCTGAACATAAAACCTCCACACGCTAAACAAATATGTATAAAAAAACAATCCCAATGAAAAGGTGAATAAATCACTTTGAATATGCAGGTCAATAGTATTGACCAATAAACGTCTTTTCACCGTTCCTTCATCAGTGCTCAATGAAAGGCTGCAGCACCGTGGCGGGGGCGGGGGCGGGGGGGTTGAGGAGAAGTGTTAATGTGTGTTAATACACTAAAAGCCACGGGGCCTTTTCCGGGTGATGGATTGTCACTACTAAATTAGTACATGTGACAGCTCCCCTGCTGCTCCATAGGTCAGAGGAGAGCGATCAGCTCCGGAGGTTTACCGGTGGAAAGAGCACCAAAACTCCACTGGCTCTACTGCAGATCAAGAATTTAACAACGAACCTGACGGAGACCATAAACCCTCAGTGAGGCAGCAGTCCAACATCACAGCGTGTGTTTTATATGGTCAGAAGATAAATGCACGACTTTAAATATACATGTTAACCTGCTGATGTTTGCTGGTAGATTATAAAACAAAAGTGATGGATGGAAACATTATTACTAAACATTATTATTTAAAGTTCAAGCATGAAGTCAAAGGTTTAGGGACAGGAGTTGATTTGTTTACAATCAAGCTCAGTTTTTAATTTCCATAGTGTTGATTTAATGCACATAACTGACTGTACTTTGGCATTTTCTTGGGTAGTATTGATAAAATTCTGCAAACAAGAATACCAACTTAAAAAAGACCACACAAAATAAATAGGCCAACTTGTTCATACATTACGAAACAGCAAATTCCATTTTACAGGGACTCTCTGAATCTTACATTTAAGCGAGCGTCTTCGTCCTCGACCCACCACAGTCCAAACACTGGAGCAAATCGATACTGAGCAGCTGGATTCTCACACCTGGAAGTCCACCGCACCTCCAGTGGCTTCAGGAGCTCAGCACAAAAACCAACACAGACTCCAGGAAAATTCACAAATATGTGTATGTAGTGAAAACGCAGAGGGTTGTAAAGCCCTCACCTGTCAAGAGCCCAACAAAGGAAGTAATGAAATGGTATCAACGTGGCGTAAATCTGCGGCTGCAGATGGAGCGGGGAGGCGCCGGGGGCCCTGTGTTTGACAGCTGCTGTCAGACGTGCTGAGGACGCGTCAGGCAGGAGTGATGTGCGGCTCTGTCAGCGCTTCACTCGCCCTGCGCTGCGTCAGCTACCTCGCTATTGATCGGCGCGCTTCTGCGGGGAATTTGACTTGATCCGTTGTCACAGGAGTCACGAAACCAATTGAACGGAGGAATCAGATGTATAAATAAGCGACGTTCTGCATGAGGGCGCTCAGGAGTGACACAGTGGCACAGTCACCTTGACTTAACCCCGCAGGATCGTCCCGGGCCAATCAGGGCTGACCAATCACGGCTCTGATGACTGCCTGCGTGCTTTAAAACAGGGGTTCACTCCAACGCTTTCTTCAAAATGGCATGGAGGCATCTCCATCGATTTATACTGCAACTATAAAATTATAAGACGAGTGTTAAATCTGCCATTAAAGGGCTCATTAAAGTCAGTAATCGCCACGCGGGATGGCGTCCTGTCATTCGTTATTCTTACTGCCACAGGATGTCTTAAGAGGACGTCCCACAGAGCTGAGACAGGACCTGCTCCAAGTCACGGCGGCGGCCGTCTGGACAGGAAGTCTGCTTCACAGTCCTCCAGCTGATACGAGACACGAAGGACCGACTGACAGTCTGGAAGTATTTTCACCTGCAGCCTCCTCTACAGGCTTGACTGCAGATGACGGGAGTGAAGAAAGAATCAAACCCAGCGTTAGGTTACTCATTCTAAAACGGTAGTATGAGCCTCGAGGAAATTCATACTTCAGCTCTCAGGAATAATAAAGCATCACAGCTGAGTTATTGACCAGCTCTGATAATGAATGGGCAACACTCCTTTTCAATCTGATTATTCATGAGTTCTTTATCTAAAATGAGACAGAAAAAATTAAGAGAATTGTCTGAAATGACGTTTTCTCCCACTAGAAGTTGGATGTGTGTGTTCCTGCTTGCTGCTGCTGCTGCTGCTGCTTGTTGGGTCAGGAAACATGAGCTCAGCACCTCGGCTTCTCCCTGAGATACGCAGAAAGACCACGTCAGCACAGTCCCAGGACGGCGCCCACCACGGTCCGCTTGTTCTGCATGCCAAATGTTTACCGTGCTGCAGAAAGCCCAGTCTGCAGGACGCTCCGTCACGGCCGGAGAGCCGGAGACGGCCCCGTGCAACACGTGAGAGCGAGGGAGCCACGTCATTTGCTTCTGCAATCAATACGGGGTGAAGACGCGCCGCCCCGCGGGTCTCTCCGGCCCACCTCCACTCATCATCAGACACATCTGCGACGGAGTGATTACACGAGTGCTTTACGTGGCGGAGGCCTGAGGAAGATTCTCCCCGACAGTCACGACTCCGGGCGGCAAGCGCCAAGACGGACGAGGCTGAGGACAAGAGAGCAGATACCTGGAATGACAGTTCGCCGACAGCAAGATTAATGACCCGGCGCACAAAGGTCCGCGGCGGCGCGGCCGCTTGATAAGACCCCCTTGCGCGCCCCCGCCGCCACCTGGCCGCAATCCATGTGAATCGAAGTCCTGCGGGTGTCAACGGCCAGTAATGAGCACGCAGGAAAATGATCCCGTCCCCGCCAGCGCCTTATCTGGATCATCTGATCCCGCATCACACGCACAGAGGAAGAAAGGCCCGTCAGTGGCTGTGAAAGGCAGGTATCTGTGGAGCGACGCCAGCGCCGGCATGGATACGTGCCGAGGAATGTGTGTGTAACGCTGCGCACCAGCGTCGTCACGCCGCTATTTATGAGCAGGCTGCAGGTAAGTGGAGGCTGAAGGCCTCTTCAGCGCCGCCGCTCGTATGGAAATGAGCAGCGATGGAGTCAACACTGTCAACCTCACGTCCCTCTGCACTGTCACGGTGAGAAAGGGCAGCAGGCATAATTAATTTCAGTCAAAACTGCGAATAAAGAGAAATGGTGTCGCGCGCTGAGGAAGCTGCTGTGTGCGAGTTGTCAAGTTTCATGTCCTCACAACTCTGTGGCAGTTCACTCTTTCTCCTGTGAAACTCTCCACTGACGAATCGATCCAGACAAACAGAAAGACGGAAGCGGCAAAACCTTTCAGAAGCCGAGCAGTGCGGCGCAAACATGCACTAAAAATGCCAATTAAAGACAGTTTATTGCATTAAAAAAGCAGTATTCGCTAAAACTGTGTGTATAGCAGTCGGCGTGCCTCCTTATGATGTGTCAGTTATCACATCACTCAGGACGCTGTCTGTGTTTCCTTCATCTGGCAGAGAAACGTCCTGCAGCCTCCGAGCTGCTCCTCACCGCCACGATGGATAACAGCAGCTTATTGATTGATGACAAATCAGGTGGTGGCATTTACGACGTGATGAGTGTTATCATTCCACGAATAACTGTAATCAGGCTGGCAGCATCTCAATGAATTTATGAGTGGCAGAACAGAATCGCTCCTCTGTTAAAACCCAGAAGACGGGCGGCGCTACAGGAAGTACAGATGTGCATTACTTTAGTTTGAAGTGGTAAAACTGAGCAAACATCTAAATGGCAGCTCCTGTTCAAACAATCTGTTTGAAATCAACCTGACATCCAGCATGTCTGGGTTCGCTTCAGCTGTTCCGTTTCCATTTATTCACCTTCTTTTTGCAGAAATACTACAATACAGATCATAGAGCACGCTCTTCAAGCGAAGCATATCCAGTCAGGAGTCACACGGCGGTGTGGAGATAGACGCGACACCCTGCATTTCAAGGAAAGCCTCTTTTAATCTAAACGCCGGCTCGTGGTTTACAGGCGAAGTGTTCAACGAGCCTGTGGTTTTCAGATGCGGCGTGAACTCACTCATCACGTGATGACGTCTCTTTCTTCACCCTGACGGCCGAGCTTGCCCACGGCGCGCTCATGGAGTGTATTAGCCCTTTAAAGCCACACACCCCAACCTCAGAGAAGACAGTCACACTGGAGGTCCTGAGCAGAAATCTGCACAAACCTCCATCTCTCTGTTTTCTGCAAGCTCTTTAATTCCATGCAGCGATCAATAACAATCTAACAGTCCCAGTTATGAGAATCACGTCGGTGCAAACTACATCAGTTGCTAATTTCACTAACTTGCACAACACAAATTAAACAGAAACACTTGGAAGAAGTGGTTCCACTGCTAAATGGATAACTATGTACTTTATCTTCGGTGGCCGTAACGCTTGCATTCGTTTCAGTCACAGAGTGGCGGACGGATCACGCCAGTCACAAATCCTCACCCTGCGGTCATTAAGTCGCCATCAAAGCCGCTCGGGCATGAAGAACTGGGACCAATACTAATGTTATAGAAATAAGACGGCGGCGAAGGATATATCAATACGTCGTGGTGAGTAGCTGCTGCCGCTCGCGGGGCGCTGTAACCTTCAAGCTACGCCTGCTTCCATCAACTCCACAGAGCTGATAACAGCGAATGCTGAGCACACAGCTGCAGCCGTGCAGCAAAGCCTGAAGGTGTGACAGACACAGGCAATAAAACTCGGCAAAGAAGAGCAAGACAGTGGCGGAGGCTCTGTTATCTCTCAACCCGACTCTGGGAAACACGGCGTTAATATGAGGAGGGGTGGGGGAGGGGTGGGGGAGGGGGGATATGAGGTGAGACAGAAAGAAAGGGAACAGCAGAGGCACTGACACTTGACGTCAGTCACCTGAATGCAGTCAGGATTCTACTGTCAACACCGGAGGCATCATCTTCATCACCATCTTCATCATCATCATCATCTCCATCAAGCTGTCCAAACAAGCAGCTGTGTGCAGCAGTCACAGGTGAGGAGGGCTCCCTCTTCTTTAACACGGTCACTCCGTGGTGGACGTCTGACCCCCCCCCTCCTCCAGCCGGCCACACGGCGGAGGCCGGCGTCCTCCCAGCATCCTTGAGCGGCTGCGATGGGCGCCCAGCCAGTGACTGATCGCCCGCTCGTTCCCTCCTGTCAGCACTTTCGCTCATCCGGCTCGTCATCGGCGCTCGGCGGTAATAAAACCAATGTCAGCTCGCTGCTTGTGAAGTTCACATGGAAAGATAAGGCAGAAAATCTTCCGCTTGCTTTTTTTTTTTTTTGCAAATTAATTTCCCGCCGTCTCTGAGCGCGTCACTTAGTGCTGACGGCACGCTAATCCCGTGTTTCGTCTCATCAGTTCAACGCTCATTACAAAATTCTGCCGCTCTGAAGTCATTTTCAATTTGACTTTTATCGTCAAGTGTGTTTCCAGATGAACTTAACCGACGGGGAGGAGTTCCTCCGGAGCAACGGGAGCACCTCTCCGGTTAATTAAAGCTGCGTGAGGCTGCTGTAAACATTAGGAGAATGGCGCCGTGAATCAGGCTCATTACCTGGACATGATGGCGAGCGCGGGGATGGCGTCCAGAGAAACCTCTGATAGCCCATCAAGCGCGGGATTTTGTTCTGCTCAGACCACCTGGTCTGTCTGCCTTCTGTCGGCCGAGCGAGGACAGCGTGGCGTCCAGACGAGAGCTCCGGGAGGAGCGCTCTTCACGTGGAACGGTAAATATTGAGGCAAACAGTAAAAGGCTTGTCGACATTTGGCT
The DNA here is from genome assembly GCF_902148845.1 of Salarias fasciatus. Lineage (NCBI taxonomy): Eukaryota > Metazoa > Chordata > Actinopteri > Blenniiformes > Blenniidae > Salarias > Salarias fasciatus. The sequence goes on along the minus strand of NC_043758.1, from coordinate 38,202,813 downwards.
ATCACGTGCTGACGGGAAGTTTTGCTTTCATTTTTGAGCTTTCTGTTCATTTTCCCTTCCATTAAAACAGGGAAATTCCTCAAGTATAAAAAAGTAATCCTATATCCCAGCGCTCTGGAGCATTTCTTATCCAAATCATTATGTGGGCAATAGACGGCAGCGTGCGGGAGCCAGCAGGAGTGTTTGTGGAGATTATGAGAGTGCAGGTGGGACAACGCTAACAGGAGATAAGGGAAACTCATAAAATAGCAGCATTTCATTTCCTAAAAACACAATGGATGCCAGCGCTGGCTGACGGACCACTATCAGCTCCTCCGCAGAATCACAGCCCGGCTATCGGCCCTGGGAATGGAAAGGGAGACCACACCGGCGGCTTCGGCTGGAATACTGACGACGTGCGGCAGATTGTTGTCCCTTAAATAATAACAGAACGTGGAGCGGAGGACGGCGGCACTGCGTCAGCCGGATGATTCCCACGCAACATGTCCTTCAAACAAAAATACATTTTTGTCTTCCAGCCGCGGTGTTTTGGAGCGAATCCCAGCAGACTCTGGCTGAAAGGCGCCAGTGCACAGGGAGAACATGCAATCTGAAAGACCCACATTACGTAAGACTTTCTTTACAAAATAAGAGCCTCACCTGAAATAAAGCTAAACTGCTCGGACTGAAATTTAAAAATCGTCTCAAAAACAGTAAAATACATCTTGAAGTCACACCATCAGTTAAATCAACTATGAAGCACTGAAGACGACGATCCATCCTGTGCTTTAACAGTTATTGATTCTCACTAATTGTGAGGACATCATTTCCATGTGCTGTTCTCGCTGGGAGGTAAATTTCTCACATTTCTCCCGGACGGCGCTCTCTGAGGAGCCGAGGGAACATTGTGCTTCCAAGCATTGATTTTCTTCCTGGCGTTCCGGAGTTCATTAAAGTTATACTGTAAGAGAAGTGGTGGCCGGCTGCAACAAAGTACTTTCACAAAGCAGAGCAGAGAGAAATGCAACTTTTTCCCTTTAATTATATGACGGCTCGGAAAAAAAAACAACAACACTATTTGCCAAGTTTTAGCCGCTGTGTGCGATAATGAATTCGCATTAAGTGAGTTTAACTTTTCTGTTTTGTTTTTTTGTGTTTTCTGCATCAGTGAAATTCAGTCACGTCTGAATGCTCCAATAACTCTCCTAAACAGCAATCACTTTTATTTGCCTTTTAGTGGGAAATATTTACTCAATGAATGATTAAAGTTCACAGATCAGCGAAGACGTTTTCTTCAGTTATTATCTTCCGGTGAACATGTATTTCAGTTTCTGCGATTGAAAAGAGCCAGCCCTTCCCTGAGACGGACTCCCACAGGTGCACCCCCCCCCCCACCCCCCCGCACGCCGCCGCTCTCGGCTGGACAGAATCAAAAGCTCGGACCTCGCCTCTTCCTCCTCAATTGTCTGCGTGTCTGAGCCTCTGCGCCTCGTGGCCATAGAAGTCAAAGTGATGGAGACAAAAGGCAGTTTGAGTATTAATTCAGCGCTCGCGCCTTCTTTCAGGATCCTTTCACATGCAAAACACTGATCTGTGCATTGGGCAGAAGTCGACGCCGACAATTACAGCCTCGCATTGAGCCGCTGTCGGAGGCTCACTTCTCTGCCTGATTGACAAATGAAAGCACCGAAATAGCTTCCATTTAAAATGGCCACTTGCCAGAACCGGGGGATCATCTTCAATATCTCGTCTCAAATGGGAAAAGGAAAAAGATGAGTGTGCATGGGAAATTGAGCCCACAATTCAGTGCTTTACAAAGGCCATTTAGCTCCGTGCACATAATACCCAGTGGCGCTGCGCGGGCGCCAAAGCCTGGATTCCATGGAGCGTCGAGATGGAGCGAAGCGTTTGAGGGTGGGGTCACCAGACGGGGCGCGGCGTCCAACCGTTCTGCCTGAGAACTTTCTCTACAACAAAACCATTCGCTCAATCACACCGACAAAGGCTGCATGGAAACACTCCAACATGCGCTGATTAGCCAAAATCAGGCACAATGTGAAAATCAAGAAATGTGCGTGGAAAACTCGGCGTGCTTCTCCTGCAGGGACAAACGAGCGCTTCATTTCGCTGCAGAGCACGTAGACCGTAGATTACCAATCACGGATGCTGCTCTATTTGTCTGGCAGTCTGGCGGTTTGCGCCGAATCCCGAGCAGACGGACGCCTGTTGAGCGCCTCGTCACATGTGAAGCCTCCACGACACACACTCCTGTGTGTTCTGCTGTGTTTGCATGCTGGGATGAAGTGTGTCATATTTTACGTCTCTCCAAAACTGCACTCTCCAGTTTAGATATGCCTGAATAGGTGCACACTACACCCCGAGGAATAAAACAACAGGCGAGCAGCGCTTCGGTCGTATAAACACTCCTCACAGACGAATGGAGAGCGAGCAGAGGAAACACGATCGTTTAAAGGAAATCTATTACTCTCATTTTCAGGGGGTTTTATTTTTTTTCTGAGGCGCCGTTTGAAATGCTTTTCTTGGAAAAGCCCCTAAAAAGTGCTTATTTCCATTCCTCTGGCTCCGATGGCCCTTCGTCGCTGTTCCTGACACGAGCCGCTGTCTTCGCTCCGACTGAGGCACACTGGGAGGATGAATAAGGATTTTCCTGAACTCTTTTCGCATGCCGGAGCAGACGCCCAGAGGACAAAAAAAAAAAAAAAATCCACGAAGAGCTGACATCAGCTCGTCACAAATTAATTTGTTGGGGAGTTTAAAGTCTCGGCTTTTTTCCTCGAAGAATTATCTTAAATTCAAGCTGTGCTTAAAATTAAGTTCTAGAGTTGAAGCATTGTAGATATCACAGGAAATACAAGAAAGGCAGAGTCAGAGGGTCCTGTTGAGCCGTGGTCGACTAAATGGAGTTAAAAAAAGAAAACTATGCAGAGATAGAGCATTAAAGTCTGATGAGCCAATGACAAAACAAGCACCACCGTCACACGGCTAAAAGTACAATTTAGAATGGTCAGTCTTTAAAACACTCTGTGACTCTGGTATTGAAAAATGCTGCAACACTAAAGAGTATATTTACTATAATCTGATCTCACAATGAAGACATGATGAAACCAAAATATGAGGCATCTTTATTTCAGTCTAACTATCACACATTTCGGTCTTAAAGGTGCATTAAGGAGTTTGTACGTTTCATGCGAAACAGCGGCCCCTTCAGGCCTTGGGCGTAACTGCAGCTTAGTGAAACGCTCATGCCAGTGGCTTGTGTCCATGTACGTGCACGGAAGAGGGGAATAAAACTGCATTAGCAGCCTTGGCACGCAGAAGAGGTGATCGATTCGCAAGAATGGCTTCAACTGAAGAAAGTAAAGTTAAATTTGTAACTTTTGGTCAGCCTCCTTCCTCGCTCTTTTAGTAGTGCTCGAGTAACCTTTAAGTTTCTTCTGCCTGGTGGGGTCTGTGCTGGAGCTGTGGCAGTGCTAGAAGCCGGTCTGTTCTTACTTTCTGGAAGATCCATCCTCAGTACTGCTGAGTTGTTGCTCGCTAAGCATCTGGCGGAGTAATGGCGGACAAAACGAAACCTAAGCAAGTCAGACCAGCGGGAGGCGCATTACGTCACATCCTCTGAAATTCTCCCCAAGAAAAACTGGAGCCGGACCGGCACTGCAACGTTCAAGTGACAATTTAGCGCTGTTAGAGGTACTTTTAATGAATATATTCAGGGCACATTGTACACATCATTGAATATTTGTAACATATTTATGGTGGAAAATAAGTATTTTTAATGTATTAAACTTCTTAATGCACCTTTAAGGTCTGATTGTGGATATTTACTTCCAGGCAAAAAACATGCAATCTCTTAAAATGAATAAATAAATAAATAAATAAATAAATAAATAAATAAATAAATAAATAAATAAGCTCCTTAGAATTGAGTAGTAACATGTTCTGGTTTTGATTTTTAACCTTCCTGGATATTCCAGAAACCTTTAATTCTTACACCACACATTCAAGCAGCCCTGCTTCTTGTCATATTGGTAACAATCAATCCTGACATCCTTCAGAAACTGATTGGAAGAATTTTGCATGATTTTTTTTAAGGGAAAACAGCAGAAAAACTGGAAAAAACACAAATATCTTTTCTTGAAATGCTGAGATTCATTCTCTCATTGATTTTTACTGATTCTGTGTGTGTTTTTGTGCTGTTACTCCATGGGTGTTTTTTAAAAATCTGCATTTAATTTAGAACTGGTACATGTCTCCCCTGAAGCAGAAATCAGTGTGGTTGATGTTGTTGGTTTAATCAATCTTATTTTAGGATATTAGCATTTTTCGGAGAAGGTGTGGTGAACGTCACGTTGCATACAGAATGGAGGAACGCTTCCAGCACAAAGAATTGTGAGATATTCCTGTAAACTAAATGAAGCCCATCTGGCTCCAGGGGGGACCGGCTGCAGTTGACCAGTGGATAAACCTCCAAAGACAACATACGAGGGCTGAGCGTCGGCTGCTGCTGCTGTTTGTGTTTGTCTGCAGGAGAGCTTCAGCCCTCAGGACACGCAGCCTGCAGAGCCGCCCCGCACAACAAGAAGCACGACGCCTCCCATGCTGACCTGGGAGAAAAAAAATCAATTACCCAGAGTACAACTAACCGCCGAAATCGCTGGAATCATCCATTAACAAGACTGAATAAAAGCAAAATATAGGAACGGGCAGGCTGAGTCCCGCTGCTCTGTGCACGAGACGTGCACGTAGCCGGAGCAGACACAAAGCAGAGGCATATAAATAACAAGTAGTTGTGTGTGAGAGCACAAACAGCTGCAGGGCAGTGCGGCACGCTGCTGCAGGAGCAGGCTGCTTCCCGAATGGACGGACGGATGTGAGAAGAAATTCATTTGTGGGATGACACTCTCCTGCTTCCCCACGGGGGATGCTAGGGTGTGTGTGTGTGTGTGTGTGTGTGCGTTCGGGGCAGATTGAGGTATGGGCTGAAGAGATGCAGAGGTTCCTGTGTCATGCCTCTGTGGAAATCAATAAACTCTGCTGAATACCCAGCATGCGGAATCACACATGCATGCATGTTTACAGTCACCGTGACGACGGAAAGGAGAAACGTGCTGCAGCTAAACTGCTGCTGCACTACCTGATCCTCCACTGCCTGGGATTTAATATAGAAGCAATAGATCCTGAACGTAGGCAGCGGCCGAGCCGTGCTGCAGGAAGAGTCACATTACTGCTACAAGGCTGTTTAAGACAAACAAACGTGTAGGTGGACATGATTATCAGTTAGTCAGCATTTGTTTTGATTGTTACTACAGCCTCACACACTCCTGTGATGCTTAAAGACAGAAGACGTTGAGGTTTAGATAGAGTGGACAGGAGTGAACGTGAGGACGTCACAGGACGGCTCTGATTGGACGGCTGGACGGAGGACAGGTGGCGCTCTGCAGGAGAGGCGGTGCTGAGGACGGAGCTGGACGTCCAGAGGAGGGATGAAACACCGGCATGCTGAAGGCCGTGAGAAGATTTCATTTTTAAATGTTTTATTATTTATCTGTTCTGTCATCACTCTGAGCAGAGAGGGAAGCTGCACCGTTTTCTCAATCGCTCCTCGTTTTGTACGACTTCAGTTTAGACATTTTACAAAAGGGCTTTAAGCAAATGAGTTTGGGGTCGACGCAACGTAACGCAGCCCGAAACGCAGCCCAGCACAGCCAGCATGCACTGCGGTGCGTTCCACATACACAGCGAATGGGATGCCAGAACCTGAGGGATCCGGAGGACACGTCCACCAGCGAGGCTACGCCATCCGAAAATCCGCCATGTGATTTTGATGCACAAACACCTCCACTGACTCTGAGGTATCGGAGGTATTCATCGTCAGATATCGGCACATACCGATACGGTGCATCCCCGCTCTAGAAGTCCGGTGAGGGTCAGGGACGCAGTGAGGGTGGAGACAAGAAGATTCCACAGACAGGAGGCATTGCAAGAAGAACATCTGTAGTGACTGCTCCTCACAGGAAACCCCCCAGCCCCCGCTCACCAGCACCAGCACCGATATGAAGTTTTCTGAGGTGTCATTAAAGCACACCTCTGTGTTTTGCAGCGTCTTCTCAGGATTTGTTATTAAGAAGTGGTGTTTTTTGTATTTTGCTCCTTCGCCTGACGCGCACGGTTCCCCCCGGACTGACTGGGTGGCAGATCCACCGCCGGCAGCAGAGTCCAGGCTGCAGCCAGCGACTGTGGACGGAGCGGAATGAGGAGACGGCACACAGAGGCTCAGGACATTAAATTCCAAGCCTGGGAGGAAAATATGTGTGTGACAGGGAGCGGTGAACAAAAAAAAAAAATAAAAGAATCTGTGCTCGCTATGTACAAAGACAACACAAACACACACCTCAGTGACAATAAGACATAGGCCTGGAATAAAAGAGGAGGAGCATAATAATAAAACAAATGCCCAAATCTCCCAGAGCAGATTTTTCATCATTAAATGATGGCCTGAGGGCGGAGAGAGTGATGAGGAAACACTGGCTGGTGCCCTGCGCTGTAATTAAATGGTGGCCGGATGGAGGGAGAGGCAGGCAGATGATAAGCACTGGGCTCCGAGCCCCAGGAAGCAGAGGAGTGTCAGACGCTTCCAACAATATGGTTATCTGGGACCACAGCGGCATTTTTTAACTGCAACAAAAAATAAGATGGCATCTATTTCCCTGTGTACTAATGGTATACCTGCAGGCACTTCGACGGAATGCTCAGAAAGGAAAAAAAGACTTTAAATAACGAGCAAGAGAAAGAAGTCGCATAAAGGAAATAATGGGGAGCGTGTTACATCTGAAATATGTTCAGTTAAAGAGGAAATGATGGATGTGTGGTTCACATGGAGTCACAAAAGGCTTCCTGACATCTGAATCAAACACTCTCATCTCTAGCGTCTTTGGCTGTCTCTACTCTCAGCAGCTTTATATGGAAAACATGCAAAATCACAAAGAATGACCAAAATATAAAGAAATCCCCCGACCACCAGAGGTATAAACGGAGAAGCTGAGGTGTTTTAACCACCGAGTTCGGGTTTCGTGTGACAGGACGGAGTGAGGGATCCGTCTGGATCCCGTCGGTTCGGTTTCTTTGACAAAGCTTTTTAATATGTTGTAATGGGATGAGTGGTGTCATCGGATTGTATCGTCGTGAAAAAAGAAAAGAATAACATTCTGTCAGACAAATTTCATTACGTAAAATGCCAAGCTTTCAATCATTTCCTTTTCTCAATAACTCCACTTTCTCCCTGGAGAAAGCAGCACGCTGTGGTGAAATGAGGATTTTTCATCCTCAATACAATTACCAGGCATTCTGCAAAGTGCTGTATAAAGCAATCAGGAATCACTCTTAAGAGCTCGCAGAGAGAAAAACTGACTGCCTTTTTAATGCCTGCGTGTTTCATTCTGACTCCCTCATTGGTAAAAAGCTTTTGCTGCCCTCTGCCAAAGCGCAGATCGCTGCATCACCAGCAGACAGCCTCTGAATCGGCTGGATGGGAAGAGAAGATGACTCCAGCCGTGGCTGAAAAATGGCGGTGACTCTGCGGAGCCGTGCGACTGATGCTAAGGTAGCCTGCTTCTTCTTTTTTTTTTTTTTGGCTTTAGCTTCAAATTAAATCAGACATCAGGAACGACCTTCAGATACCGGCGGAGCCAATATGCTGACGAGGATGCATCTGAGAAAAAGGCCAGCGATCGAGATTTATGGAGAGGCTCCGCCGCGTGTCAGGAGTGATACGTGTCTCATCAACGGTGAAATGAAATGTCAAATTAGTTTGTGCGCGAGGGCTGCAACTCAGCTCATCTGCACAGACGCTCCAATGGCTGTTTGGATGCTAAATCTGAAGACAAAGAGACAAAAAAAAGGCAGTCAAATGAGACCTGGAGGAAGACAAGGAGAGTGTCAAACAGGGTGCTTATAGTGCAGAACACTAATAAGGAGAGCGTCAGCAGGACGGCGGCAGTAGATCCATTCTCCTCCGGGCTCCATCTTGGCAGCACCTGTTATAAACTTCCTCTGCCGTCTTGCACAATTGGTTCTGTAATTTAAAAAGGTCAGCATGGCTCCTGTGTAATTCAATACTCTCATGGTGCTGTATTAACCACATATTTAATCACCCTCAGGGTGGCGTGCCAGCTGAATACTAAATGTAAAGGGATGGCGTTGGACCCGCCGCTGCCTCTCCCCCGGCGCCTGCATGGCTCACGCTGGACGCACAGGACACATCCCACATTATACGTTCAAATAATGAAGTTAAACCAAAAAAACGTGAATAAAAATGTCTGCTTCCACCAAGAAATGAGATTAAATTGAATGTGAGAATGACAGATGCAATATCTGCTGTTATGTTCAATATTTCTATAGGGAAGATTCCTTGATGAAAAGAAAACAACATTCTTTATGAAACATAAGTTCACCCTTGTGTTCAACAGAAATCTGGAAAACTCTGGACTGAGACTGAGATGAATGACAGCTGTCATTCCTAACACTCTAAAAAATGCAAGAATATGTTTCTTGATACAAGAACTTGAATTAAACTGAGGAAATATAATCTGTATCCACCCACGGTTTCATTGAAAGATAAGGCAGAAATGTTCCACAGACATTTCAAAAGATAAAAGTTTTCACTGTTGTTTGATTAAAACAAAGGTCTGTAAACTCTGTGAAAGTGCAGAACGAGTCAACAGAGAAAGTCAAACACGCTTCATTTAGAAGCTGCGGCTGTCCGCGCCTCTGCAACTCCTCATATCACAAACACACATCGCTGCACGACTCAGCGTCCAAATAACGACGGGATGGATCCAAGTTCCCGCTCTGAAACAGGAGAACTCGGAAAGGAAACTAAGTTTCTGCTGTTTGACACTTGGAGTCCATCCAGCAGGAAGCCAGAGTTACATTTTAATCCTGATTCCAGCAGAGAGCCGACCTGCTCACACATGCAAATGTGGCCTGACGCGTTCTCTTTCAAAGTCTACATTTCATTTAGCGGAGCGAGGGCAGCCATTGTGAGTCAGACTGTAGTGGCAACCTATCTCTATGCGCTGGATGACTCCGGCACCGACTCGGATTGCTCAAAGGCTTTTCAAGCTTTGCCTGATCACACAGGCGAGGCGAGGGACAGCCAGACACACGGCGCATCCATCCAGAACCTTCCCCTGTCTCAACCATCCAGCGCGCTTCAAAGAGGAACATTTCCAGCGCTGGTATCGAACGCCGGCGCTGGCTGTGAATTATTTGTCGCGGAGGCATCCCACATGAACACAACTCTTGATGAACTAGTTTGGTATCCTAGTTTTGCTACAGTGAGGCTACATCAGATACCAGCAGATTTAAACTGGCTACGAGAGGCCAAAAAATACCAGTGATTTAAAAGAAGACTGTCAGTCAAGAAGTAGAATAGATTAAAAAAAAACACGCATGCGACATTTGTCCCTCATTGAGACAACGACACCGCAACAGGATGCGTCTGACAGCTTCCGTACGATGTTGAGATGTTCAGAAAGCAGAACTCGGGACTCAGATCTGAATCCCTCTCCGGGTTGGGCGTGCTGTCGCTGAAGCCGAACACCTTGCTGGAGGCGCCGAGTGTCTCGCGACAACAACACGAAAAAGCCACGTCTGTATTCCTTCCTTTGTTTCTCAAAGCAATTCCGCCGCAGACGCGTCGCTCCGCACTTAAAATTCATGCGGGACTCGGCCTGTATGGTTTCGGCTGTGCGTTGGAGATAAGAACGCCCCTCGGTTTTTGCTCTCTGATGCCCTCAAAATGTTAAGCAGAAGTGTCAATTCACCGCAAACCGAATTAAACCCTGGTACAACTCTAACTGCTGCCAGGCAGACATCTTGCTCCAAGGACGTGATTGATTGTGATTTTGCCAAGGCGGTGATCCCTCACCCATGCTCCTTCCTGTTCAGGCACGCGCACGCACACACACACACACACACACACACACACACACACACACACACACACACACACACACACACACACACACACACACACACACACACACTATTAAATCAGAGTACAGGGAGCCACATACTGCCCTCTGCTTGACAAGTAAATTGCTTCCTAGATAGCACTGGCAAAGGAAAATACAGAGGGAAAGGAGGTGGTGCCATGAACATGGTTAAAGAAAATGAATGAGAGCTGAAAGGCAATAGAAAGAAGCCGAGGAGCCCGAATAAGTAGGTAACAGAGAGCAGCAAGTGTGAAATACTCCGCTAAGCAAGACTGCACGGACCCGTCGTTCTGTCGGCAGATGGGAAAAGAAATCAACACGCTATAACTGAGACGACTGTCAATTGCAGTGACAATAAATTTCTATGGCGTAGGCGCCGCTCTTATCTCCCGCTGGGAGACATTTCAATACCGCGACGCAGGTCAGGAACTGAGTCAAGTAGAAACATAGACGTCTGTATCTTCATGAAGTTCACTGCCGCGTGAACACACGCCCGTTTCTGATGGTTCCGAAATGATGGATGTCTTGCAGAAAGTTATCATTCATGTGGAAAAAAAAACTTCATAGAAAAATATGCGATAAAAAAAGGTGAAGCCGCATCGCTGCTCGCTCTTCTGCCGTCAGCTTCCAGACGCAAGAACGTGATTATTGAGACCGGCAAGGATCTGAACCTGATTCAGAGATAGGAGAGAGCGGTTTCCTCGAAAAACTGGAAATCATACGTTCTCTACAAAACAAGGGGCGCGTTTGGTATCAAGCTACATTTTGTCCAAATCTGAATATTTGCTGAATCTTCTCTTATAATAGCGTAGATCAACATTTACAGCAGTAAAATCCCACAGAAGTGTCCATGACTATAAGCACCATGAGGGACAGGGAACAGGAGACAGTTCTGAATAAATACAGGACTGCTGAAGACGTCTAAATTCTTAACACCCATGCTTCCTGTTCAACAAATAAAACTGGCAATGAGCTGCTGAAGTTGGAGGATGCTGTAGCTGTGTGTGCTCATGCAGCAGCAAAAGCTTAAAGGAGACTCTTGTAAACTACGGTTCGACACATGGCTCCCACTGGGTACATATAATATTTTAAAGAGTAACAAGTGTGTTAAAGGTACTATATAAATGTGATCTATGTTCTTGTCAGGGCTCTGCAGAGCGTTTCCCAGCGTGACACAGGCTGCCGTCTTCTTGTGAATCAGGAACCGGAGCGTAATCATTTATCACTCATTTCTCTAGAACTCATCCAGTCAAATACCGAAGCGTTTCAGAAGGAATCTCGATTGAGGAGAGCACGCAGGCAGGCAAATGCACCGCTGTGAGCCAAGAAGACAGTCAGGACCGCTGTGGGAACTTTACAGCTCGGTGTCGATAATCAATCAGTGGAACTGGAGCCACGGTGTCAAGCATGTAATCGTCAGACAAACACACAGAGTGACGGACGCTGACAAGTCACGATGATGGAGGCAGACCGTGAAGACGACATGGCAGTGCAGAGGAACATCGGGCGTCTTACCTGGGACCGCAGGAACCTCTTGGCCCGGAGCCAGCCTGAGCAGGACCATGAGGAAGAGGGGCGTGGCCCCAGACCGCATGCCACGCATCGCCGTGCGCTCACTGTCCTGGCATCACTCGACGGCAGACTGGAAGAGAGGTGGAAATAAAGCATAAGAGACTGCACAGCTGGGAACCGCAAAAAAGAATAATGATGATAAAGAACGAGCAAGAAAGCCTGACCGTAATCCACAACTCTGAGAGACGCAAGTCCAGAAAGCGAAAAGGATGAAATGATCGTCCGCTGCTGCTAAACTGACCCGCTATTTCAAGTCGTCCATCCACAAACACAGAGAACAGGTTTCCGCATGTCGAGTGAGTTTCAGACCAAAACGTCAGAGTTTAGTGGTGTGTGTGAGACAACGCCACCAGACTGACTTCACCTGTGCGCGGTGGCAGGTACCGTCTGCGGCGGGGAAATAAATCTGAGGATTTTCTGAATCAGCCATCTGTGGAACAACCTGTTCACCCTTGTTTGATTACATCCAGCAGTCCGGGCTGCCTCCAGTCGACTGCCACGTCTGCGGGCTTCTCTCCATAGAATTCACTCTCTTTTTCACACTCCACTCCTTGCCCTGCCATGCACCGTGATTTTCCCCTCGCAGCCCTCTTCTCCAGGCATGACACACTCATTGAATTGGATATGCTCCACCTGAAATATGATGGACTTGCTTTATCATAAATTTCAAGGCATCCCGGGAAGAGCCGAGTCTCTACAAGCCTTGCATCTTTTGAACCGATGAAGAGCATTTAGTGTCGCCTTTCTACGGCGAAAGAGGGATGCATGCAATAAAGAGAAGGGAATATATTAACAGCACTGCTTTCAAGACCACACTTTTCCTCAAAATTCAATAGATTCTCTTTCCAATCATGTGTAGAATTCTCTGAATACGTCCAGTCCTTCAATTCTAAAACATACAGCCTTAAATGCACCAGCCACTGGCCAATTATCACACAAAGCTCCATCTTTTTATGTAACCTCTCTTCTCACTTCTCCCGCTCTTTCCAGGCTGTAATGGGTTTTCAGAAGAAAGAAGGAAGAGGCATACCAATTTACCCTTATAGCTTTTGTCCCTTAATCTTATCTTTGGTTACTCAATGAACACTCTTGCACCTCTTTATATAGATTACCTGGTTCCAGAATTAAAGAGTCAGTGAAAAGGGTGTCTGTCAAATCTCAGAAGTAAAGAGCATGCTATTCCTCCCGAGTCACAGCGGGGCCGGAGAACTCTGCGTTCCTCATCTGCATGTGACGATGGGAACCACAATCCCAGCCGGAGTCCGATGAGGAAGTCCCTGCCGGTAGTCCACTCTGCCTGAACACCTGAACCCGCAACACGACAGTCTGCCGCTGAAAGAGTGTCGGACAACTTCTCCCCATTTCTCCCCATAATTGCATCAGATAAACATTGCATCGCCCTCTTGCAGGCAATCTGATAAATACCCAATTACCAGTGGGGAGATGGCCGTGACAAGAGGGCGCCAGGGGTCTTGGGTTTGGGAGTGGGGTGTACATGGCAGGGAGATGGCCTCTTCACCAGCAGCAAATGAGCAGTTCAACTCAACACACTGCTCCATTTGATTAATGAAAGGATAGATTACAGATAAAGGGAGATTAATACCAGCCCTCCCTCCTGGAAACCACAAACACGTATGCAGAGATGCATCAGCGTCCAATCAATGACTATTTCTCTGTATTCATTATCAAGCTTGCCTCCATCAAAGGAAATGAGCATGTTTTACAAGACTTGTTTCGCCGGCTTCCTCTGCATTCACTCCCAATTCAGTTCGAGAGGAATGAAAGGCTCGTATTGTCTCTCTTTATCTGACTCAATGACTGCTGAATGGATCCAAGCCAATTAATCAGGCAGTGACAAGAAGCATCGCTGCTGGCTCAGTGACCAATTCCCACAAAAGACAGAAACCATCAGCAGAACCGTCACTGCCCACAAATTGATTTTCGAATGCCTGCTGAACCAAAGCAATGTCATTCAAAACCTGCGGTTTCTCACCGAGACACGTCCACAGAGCCAGGCAGAGAGCAGGCCCTGGATTATATCCAGCCGCTACAAACACATAACTTTCCTCATGCTTTAAGCACCACGAGGCTCCAGAGGAACTAATAACACGCAGCGTCGTTTCCTTGAACCTGGACTCATGCGAAACGCCTAAATGGAGGATTTGCTGGCAGCTAATTGGACAACTGTGAGTGCAAGAATGAACTTCACGTTACCTCTGACAGAGACCTTTACCGATCACTTTCTAATCTGTCTCTCTTTCAACCCTCCGACTCTGTGCACTCTGCATCACCTCACGCTGAAAACACCAGGAGCGAACGAGGAAATGACCGTGGAGCTCAAACTAACGTCAAATCGCAAACTCTTTTTTAACAAACACCACAAAAAAAAAAAAAAATGGAGTCATGCTCCTTTTACACAGTGACATATCAAGAGTGGACAAACTGATGAAATCACTTTTCTCTCCAAGACGATTTTATATTGCAATTCCCTGTGAGATTGTCGCTGATGCCGGTTTGATGAGCCCACAGAGCCCCACGCCGCGGCGTAAGCCTGCATGGATCACACTGCGAGGAGGCCAGATCCGCGGGGTTTTTTCATTTGAAGAAGTCTTATTAATAATAAACTCCAAACTGGGTTTCGCTCAGCTGTGTTTCTTTGCCGTGGGAGGCAGAGGGAAAGGACTTCGTTGTCACATGCAGGGTTTTTTTCAGGATTCAGCACCAGGTCTGAACCACTGAGAGTTTCTGTCATTTTGATAACGACGACTGCTCAATATTAGATTAAAAATGTACTTAGCTTAGAAGGAAAACATTTAGATGTGCTATGAAGGGGTCACGTTTCGGACACTATGGAAAGTATTTGACTGAACACGAGGTATCTGAGTGTTAGCCAAGCCTTTTGTCCATGTCTGAAACAGCTCCACGAGAGGCTTAAGAAATAAAAGTACAGTTGCTTCTACAAGAGAAACACTCAACAGACATCCAGAGGAAAACCATAAATGATGCATCGCAACTCAAGCATTCCAATGACATGCCCCGAAATAACTAATCAGAATGCGGTGGGTGTGTAGGTGAACTGTGGACACACTCAGTTCCTCCTCAGTGTGTGTTGCTGTGCTGTGCGACGTCGGCGCCGCTGTCCCGTTATAACGGATGGTCCCATGCCTCACATGCACTCAACGTCGCTGTGGCTACTCCTTCCTCATAAAAATGCCAACGCTGGATTAAGCGTCTCACGTTCACATTATGTGGCTTCACTTCATTACAATAAAAGGATTAACCTGCCTGAGATCTGTGTGTGTGTGGAGGCTGGGCGACACGAGGCTGAACTGTCCTTCCCCCTCCTTTGCATAAATCACATCGTGTGCGCTCCTCCGAGTCCTTCCACCAATCATCCGCACTCCTGCAGGAGCCACATTACAAGGTGGGAACAATGAGGGACAAGAAACAAATCTGCAGCCATTAGGATGCCCTGCAGTTGACTTACATAATAGCAGCAAGTCCATCCATTTCACGCAGAGACCTCAGGCTCCGCTGGCCCACTTCCTGCTTAATGCTTCTGCAGGTCTTGCAGTGATTGGTCAAAAATCGTGATGGTAATACCAAAATATAAGGCCAGAGGGAGGCTTTAGAGAGCAGTTAGAAAACAGCATGTTATTAAAAAGTAAATATTATCAAGAGTTGAAATACAAACTGTCACCGATGATGGAGGTTTAGGAAAACCTGGGATGAGAATAGATGAGAAGGTCTGAAAGCAGTCCGCCGTGACTGAAAAGACGAGCCTGGTCACACCAGGCCTCCGCACAGCGATCTGTCTTCTCATGAATGTGATCTGTGATAAATTAAAAGCTGATTATTTCCTGGAGGGAGAAGCCGAGCGCTTGGCCCGCAGCCCCGGTGAGAGCAGTGATGGATGAGTCTATAGTCTGCACTATGGACCCGTCCCCACTGACTGCACCGCCACGGACGCCACAGGCCTAAGTGCCTCCCTATCAAGATGCCATCTCTGACAACTCTTAATTTATTTGAATAAATGCCCCACCGTCTCTTTAAAGGACAATCCCATCCTTTCAGGAGACAGATGGATGCTTCTTTGATTTTTCTTGAGTAATATCACCAGGAAAACAGCCAGCGTGCTTCAGTGTCGATGCACTGTACGGACATATTCCCAATGTGCTGCTATTGTCTTTTGTAGAAAAGGCATTTGTTAACTGTCGTTGTTATAAAAGACATAACTTTTGACAGTCTGCAGCATGTAAGCTGAGGACTTCATAAACAGAACCAACATGGTAACGAAGTGTCTGCCTTTTCAAAGCACGCTGAGACGGCTCTAGATGGAAGCGTCCTGCTGCAGTCAGAGAGCGTTCCGGAGCTGTGGGTTGAGCCTCTGAGCTCAGGTGCACAGTGTCCGCCGGCGTCAGCGTACTGCGGCTCTTACATTAGAGCCCTATTCTCATGTGTCTCTACCATTTTTCCTAGGCCGGCATCATTTGGACGGCCTACAGCGCAATTTGTCTGCCGTGATTGGGTCTGCCCGGGCGGGAACAATGGCGGTCAGCTTGGCTATTGTGTCCTTTTGTGTCCCATATGTCAGAAGTCTGCTACACAAACAATGCGGCAACTGCCAAGAGCACAACAGTCATTATCTGCTGCAGAATCGCTGTCATTATCCGGCCGCAATCATAACTCTAATTACAAAAGTTGCTTTGTAAGCAGGTAGATTATGCAATGTTAATTACGTGTGCACAATGCGGCAAGCGCATGTTCAAATGCCACTCGCCATTGTGTCCCGTACAACAGGCAGCACGCGGTTCACCCCGCGCCATATGCAAAGCAACAGCGGGTCCCTCGACGGCTCGTTCAAGCCTTCATAGAACAATCTCACCCTCCACCAGTCATTAATAACGTCTCATTAATAACCGCTGCAATGAATCACTCCTAACCAGACGACCTGACAGGAACCGATATGTCCACTTGTGATGTGTTAATCAATTACTCTCACCTTCTCGAGTGGTCTGTCTGGTGTCCCTGCCTTCAGCTGGAAGCAGGGATTTTTTCCAAGACTGTTGTTTTCCATTTCCAAAATATTGAGTTGCTCGTCCTTGCATATAGATGCTTCATTGACATTTGTCCCAACATACTCAGATTTTGTATCTGTCACGGTGACTTTATAACAGGCACAGACATGTACTGGGAAAACGCCAATTGGAAATAAATGGACGAATCTGGACGCTGAAATCTGTCTATTGCATCAGTTTTTAAACGTCGACTCGTTGGCACCACTGTTGACATTTTGTATTGTTTCTTTACTCGTAAACTGCGAAACACGCTTGAAAGAAGCGGATAAAACCTCAGAGACTTTAGAAACAAAGGAATCGTTTCCACCAAGCACAGCACAGCAGGTTTTTTTGCATTAATCATCATAAGGGGGCACTTTACCAGCCCACTCCGGCAAATTAAATGTTCAGAATAATATCTCCATCATTGCTGTATTTCTGCGCTCTGACACAAAGCATCTATCTGGCTTTGGAAAGCAGCACAGCAGAGGCTGCCAAGTCGGAGAGGCCTGGAACCGAGGGGCAATAAAAAGTGACATCGGCAATAGGAGAGTTAATAGTGTGTTTCAGATGCACTTTCTGGACGAGGCGAGCGTCCCAGGCTCCATTCACTGTAAGTGACAGTCGCCGGCAATCTCCTCCCGCCGCTCGTACGGCCTTTATGAATTCCAACCCGCTCCGTGCAATAACTCACACGCAGGCGAAGCTTCCAGCGGGGCTTCTACGTGACGGGGGATGACGTCTCGGCGTTCGCCGCATTTACAGTCTGCGCGGAGATCACAGTAACGGCTTGTTGTCCTCATTCATCTGCTGGATGTGATGTGTGATTGCGGCTCCGGAAGACGCGTCGCCCCGATGTTTTTCTGACTTCGCCGGTCTTCTTCCAACTTTGCAGAGCTCATTTCTGCACAGCTGTCAGAGAGAGCCTCCAGCTGAATAAACACAGCACAGAACCACACAGCCGGGCTGAAGACAACATGACTGCAGGCGCCTCTTTGAAAATGGGCCACAGGCAGGTTTTCTCCCTCTTTTTTTGGCACGCCAAGTCTTCGTTTCTGCTGTTTATAGTCTGGCAAACCTCGCATTGCCTTTGTAGTGAATCGCGTTGGATCGTTTATCGTTACAGACAGCGATAACCTGATTGTCATCTCAGCAGTATGATGTAACACAACTAAATCTGCAAAAAGGATAAAAAACGATCTGCTATTCAACGTTTCACAATGGAGAGGAGCCACAATGCCACACACAGCTCTGAATCACACAATGAGGCTCCATTTTGAAGTATTCAGCCAACTTTGAGAGTCAAATTTAAAGAAAGGCTGAAATCAGCTCATAGAATAAGATTTATGGAGTGGCTCACAGACGCAGAACAAGGAGAGAAGTAATCAGAGTATTAATTACTCATGCAGGTAACAGAAAGAGTCCATCATGTGCGGCGTCTCGCGCTCCCGTCGTTCCGATTGAATTGAGAGATCATATTGTCCCGCTGACACGAACAATGAATAAGGTGCTGAGATTGATGAGCCGGTTCACCTGCGCCAAGAATATCAACTACTTCAGTCAGAGGATCAATCCCATCATGCTTTGCTCTACGACCTGCCACATGGTGACAGCAGCACATGAGAACTGACGATTTTTTTTTGTCAATTAATTCAGTCTATGGCAGCTTATCGTTATGCGTGCTGTCTGGGTTTGGGGGGACGTCTGTGTGGAGCTTGCATGTTCTTCCTGTGCATGTGTGCGTTTTCTCCAGGTGCGCTCCTCCTGTGGTTTGTTTAAGCATGAAAAGCATGAAATGAGACCAGATTAAAACAAAGCTGAGAGCATCCTCGACTCCGGCTGCTTTTCTACATGCCTGTCATCGCATTTTCACACGCCGAGTCATTTCCAATCTAAATTTGTTCAACTCAACACAAACTTGATGGATTGTTTTGGCTGAGAGGTAAAATAAGTAATTTGAATGTGTATCGTCCTCATTGAACATTATTTTGAGTCGGAAGCCGCGTGGCAAATCGTCAAACAAAGTGAGGAAACGGTTTAGTTGAGATGAGAGTTGAGGAATTCGTGGAGCCGTGCGTCGGCTCGCCACGGCGCCGCCGCCGGCCCTGACAACACGCAGCAGTTGTAGACTTTCATGCTCCAGCAAGTCGCAGACAAAGATCAAATGTGTGATATGAGACATGAAAACTATACAGGGATAAACAGCAGCAGCTGCAGCGATCGCCACAGAGCAGGAAAGGAAGGGAAAAAAGGCAGGTAATGAGAACACAGCGGGTTTTCTGTGTCGGCGCTCTGACAGACAGGAGCGCTGGTCCTGAACGTGTACGTGGTTCAACAAGCGCCTGACACGGCGAGCCCTTCTCCTCGGGACTGCCAGCCGTCAGCGAGGCACATCATCTCTCCATCAGGGTTTCATCGCATTAGCCTAAGCCGGGTACGAAGATAGCGGCGGCGGCGGCGGCTACAGCAACTGCTCCACTGACAGACACACAACCACCAATTAGAGCCATCACACACTCTGTAATTAGCAAGACTGACTGATTTCAGCTTGTGTAAAACGTATTCATATTATCCAGATTACAAATAAGCACATTCATCTAATTAGCTCATACTGCGTGCAAGCTTAATTAAAGTTAATACATTATGATACCAGGAAATCCAGAGATTACAAAGCTCCGAGGTTCGAGTTAATTAGAGCGTTCACACCCCGGCAGACAGGGATGCCAGCCTCCCTCTCACTTGGCCAATTAAGACTGAGGGTCAAAGTGGACTAAAACTTTGTTGCTTCAGGTCTTTTAGATTTCTCTGCCAGCATCTCGAGGAATCAGGAGCGACAAGAATCCTTCTCCAGTTCTCTGTGTCTTCTGATCCTCCCAGGCCAGTAAAAGTGGGAATTACAGAACTTGTCATGTGAAATGTTTGCCTGTTAGAAGCTCACCTAAAAGTGTCCCTTCTCTTCTCCCTGCATTTATCTGGACCGAGGCAGGCAGACAACAGGAGCCCTGAGCTGAATATTCATCGGCTTCCTCCCCATGCAGAATTAACTTTGCAGTCACAGGCCGCATTAACATAAAGTGCCTCATTACAGTACCGCGGTTACCGGGCCTGCTCAGTTATTAATGGAGGGGTGTATCTGAAAGAAAAGAGCCGTGTTCATTTGTTGTCAGGGGCCAGGGTGTAAATCACACAGAACAGCAGGCGGCCTCCTGAGATGCTGCCCTTGTTACCGGTAGTCGTGTTCTCAATTGAGGGTAACGCCCCCACTCTCTGCACACACACACACACACACACACACACACACACACACACACACACACACGAGAGCAGACGAGGACAGGGGCAACAACAGACCCAGATCACTCTGCGTCGCCTCATTCATTAACAGTTAAGTGAGAATCACAAGGACATGAAAGTTTGATGGAATGTGAAAGTTGAGGAGCTTCTTCCGTCTCCGTTCTGACAATTATTGACTTAATTCCACCGTTTGTTTTCGTATAGGGGCTAACTCAGTGATCGATGAAATCTGACAAGCAATTCCATTTGCACACACAGCTGAATTGTAACTGGCTGCTGGACAAAGCTCCAGTTTAGTTTTATTTTTACTTATGTTCAGTGACGCCTTATCAGCCAAACTAAAGAGTGTTTTTTTTTTTTTTACTTATTGTTTTGGATTAATCTCCACGCAGGCTTTGGTTCTGATCAACAGAAGGTTTGTGGATTTAAAAACAGATGCAGCATGATTTTTGCACAAACACACACACAGAGAAGGTGGCAGCGGGTGAACGAACAGGACGCACTGGATTGCATCTGACGGACGTGTAAAATAACACACATTATCCTTTTAGCATGTTTGCCCTCATGAATATGAAACAATTGCAGGCGGGGTGAGCGCACCGGATCGCCCCGAAACCCCGGGAGGAGTGGCTGTCAGAGGAAAGCAGACCATGTAGAGTGATTTATAAAGTCTGAAAAGGTTTGAGTTGAATCGGACTGCGTCTGTTTTTAACATGCTTTCAAAGTGTAGATGGTCGTCTCAACGTGCTGTGGTGGAAGATAGAGAGGAAACGCTTTGAGACGGTTTAACTCCACAGGAAGGTTTATTCTTCCACAGGAATCAGGTATCAAATCAATCAAGACATCATCTTCAGTCCCAGTTCTCTGACATTGATCATAACATCTCTTTTAAACAATCTGAATTTGTCACATTCCATTAACTTAACACGCCTCAAGAAGAATTACTCTAACAATATAACTAACATCATTAACTTGCTTCTCTTACTCTTAACTACTGTCTTACAATCTGTACACAAACCAATTCACACATTATACTCACAAAAATTCTTATTTTTAACACAATAAAATGCATTTTAAACTAAATACTACGAACTTTGACTATTTATTTCCTAAATATATAGTATAATATGCTATATGTAATAGCATATTTACTATCAACTTCAATGTGGATTTTCTGATTTGGTATCCATAACACAGGTTCACATTAGAAACATCATACTGCAAGAACCCTCCCCAGAAGGTGCAAAGTTAATGCTGTCTGAAAGTCTCAGTTGTTTCCTGTCACATTCTCACACACCCGACTCACTATCCTGCTGCGCTAGCATCAGCATTGATTAGCAGACCTTTCTCTGCTGCTTTTTTCCCACAAATCTCTTCGTAGACCACCTCGATTGCAACGGGATATGATCTCCTCAATAAACAGCATTTTCAGCTACTGATGTCTGCTTTTTGTATTCATTTGTATGATTTTATACTAACCTGTGGGGGAGGGTAGAGAGCACACGCACGCTGAGCTGGTCACTCTACATAGGAAGGTTTATTCTTCTTCTACGGCCTCGCTCTACTCCATATCACCAGCGCCAACTGCCAAGCGCCTCCTAGCGGCTGGATGTGGCACTGTGTTCACTGAGATTACTGCGCATAGAAAATAACTTAAAGCAGAACTTTGCAACTTTTTTACCTCAATAAATGTGTTTCAGAATCCCTGTGGGGGTAAACAAAGACTTGTCACGGTGATTCGCCTGTCCCTCCACTCTCTCCGGGGTCTGGGTCCTGAAAACAGCGCTTGCAATTTCAGAGGATCGACCCGACTGCATCTCGCGAGAACAAACCTGCTTTACGGCGCTCATACGGGATTACAAGTATAAAAGCTGTTGGAGTGCGATATCTGTCATTGTGTTGCAATAGACGATCTTTGCATGATGTGTTGATTGGTTCTAATTTCCGTTTGGTAACTGAAAAATAAAGAGGAGTGGCACCTCTTCTCGTAGAAGTGAGCGCGAGTGAGTTCGCTGCACTGAGCTGAAAGCATCGTCTCTGAGTGTGTTTGTTTTCCAATAAGTTTGAGTGTGAGAGGCAGGCATGTCTACGACAGAGGGAGCAACCAGAGGAAGCTCCCGGGCAGCGCGAGGAACTGCAGCTGCAGAAGATTTAACAAAAGCGCATAAAACAAACATGAAACCCTCGCTAGCGTTAGCAACGCCACCCCTAGGTCCTCACTGATGGCAGAACCAAAAAGAGAAAAAACCTTTGACGAGCGGAAAAAAAGAAAACGGGAGTGGGACACGTTCTGCGTGGTGGGGGGTGGGGGTGGTGGGGGGGGTTTGATGCGGTGGACGTTTATGACAGTGAGCTTTCACAGGCGACCAGTAGGGGGAGCGCTAAAGCAAATCTTGCATAGTTCTGCTTTAAAATAAAATAGGGGTGTCTGTTTTTCTTTCTCTTATCTTTTTGACCCTCTACGTTTCCAGTAGATCCTCATTGTCTAAATTTCAGAGATAATTTACTTTTTCTGTCAGAACAGAAACCTAAACTCTAATAAACAAGCATGCGGTGTGACTGCTGAAGTAACCCTGCTGGACTGAGCACGTTCATCGTCTAATCATATCGATATCCAAGCTGCCATCACTCTGCAATAATATTAGAAAATGCCCATGTTTCTTCTTTGTTTGGTTAGGAGGCGTCACACATGGGACCCAATGACATTACTTTTTAACTCAAAGTCAGCCGCAGGGTTTCCTGGTGAACTCTTTAAAGGTGCTGTAGGCAGGATTCAGCATCTCTGCCATCTTGCTTAGGGTTACCTAAGCAAGATGGTGATTTGACCCATCTAATATGGCGATTTGAAACCCAGCACAGCCAATCCTGTCCTGTTTTCTCTGACATCACGCCCTTACACAAGTTAAGCCCCTCCCACAAGAACGTGCGACGAACGCCCCTCGACCAATCACGGTTAGAGCCTCATGGGCTCTTCTGATTGGTCAAAGATACCTGGAGCTGTCGAGAATCCTTTTCAGCTCAGAACAGAGACAGATGGAAACGCTGCGCCCTCGCGGTAGAGCAGTTATGCTACACTCCTAAAGGATTATCAATGGATACTCTAACATTTAATCCAAAGAAAACACAGAAAAATTAGCATTGACTAGCAAAATCCTGCCTACAGCACCTTTAAGCTAAACAAAACAAAAATCCTGTTTAATTGCTACAATTTTACCTAATTTTAGGTAAATTCAGTTTGGGCAATTTCCAGCAGCTGAACAAAGTGAAGATGAGACGACTGCCAGTGGCTTGTTAGTTTAGTGTAAAGGCAAAAAGGCACAAGAAGCCTGAACCCCTCTACCTCTAAATACCAACAATAAAGAGGTTAGACAAAGTGAAGAAGCTAAACAGCAGCTACCAAACTGTGAAGCAAGGTTATCAAGCTCCAAACAGTGGATGAGAGGCAGAGTTAGATATTAAGAGGGCAAAAAGGAGATTTACTAACAGAGGGCTTGGGGATAAAAGTTCCCATCTTTCTATTTTATAGCACAGTGCTTTATGTCTTTATTTATTTATTTTCATTTCCTATCAAAACAATGTGCATAGATCAACACTGCTGTAAATGTGCCAGCGGTATCCAAGTGGAAAAGTTTCAAATGTTCTCGGGACGGAAGCCAAAAGCTCCACAAGCTGTAAAATCTGCAGTGGAAACAGTGCAAGCTGTTGTAGCAGGGAGCATGTGTGCACAGGCGGGAGTCACGGAGGGCGGCTTCCTGGGAGAAACACAGCATTGCCATAGCATGTGTGCCGTGCTGATTCCTCCTCTGAATATAACACAGAAATTAATTTGTAGAAATTCTTCGGTGTGGGTCAGAACATATGTCCCCTCCGACGCAGTGGAGCACAGTTATGAATGAGGAATGTTATGTATGGATGGAATTCCTGAGCATTCAGCACACAGTGTCACAGTGAGAGATACACCAAACATGGCTTAATGGTGGAGGTGGCAGGAACATGAAAAGAAAGAAAAATCTGTTGCAATCCCTCTGAAATGGTGAATCCAGTTTGAAATAGTTTCTGATGCACGAGTGGAAAACAAAACTTTTCACTTGGTTTTGCTGAAATCTGTTCAAACAGATGGATCGTCGCCGTAAGTTCATCCAACCAGCCACGAAAAAACAAATCTGTAGCTTCTTTATGCAGAGACAGACCACGAGGGGCTGCAGGCTGGAGTCCATCGGAGGGTTAACACACAGAAACACACACTCTCATACATATGTTTCATTTATTTCACACTATTGGAGAAAATCCTGGTGCAAACAGGGAGCCCTCGGAGTTCGCGTGGGACTGCTCCTCGTCTCCTTGCTGTGAGGTGAGAGTTAAGCTTCCTGCTTGCATATAAAGACTTACAGTCTGTTTTTAAATTACGTATATCCCTGAGACACAGCAAGTAGTTTAGCAATCAATACTTACTGGACTTTCTATTTGGAACATGATTTTTGAGGAGATTAGGATTTAAAACATCTTTCAGTGAAGATGGTGTTTCAAGATTTATGTTCTAAACAGGCTTTAAATCACGTCTGAAAGCTTCAGTTAACTCATATCTTTATTGATTTTGATCCATTTATTTGTCTTTGAAGCTTTTGTTTTGATGTGTGTGTTTATGGCTGATGCTTCTCTTTATATCTAATGTTTTGTATTTCAGGTTCGAGAAGCACTTTCTGGTTTGAGGAACGCCAGATAAACAATGTTTATTGTCATTATCTTGTTAGAGTGGCATCAGTGGAAGTAATGCAACACAACAAGAAAATAAATGCGTGTAGACGCCAGATCCTGCAGCGCAGGACTGCATTACTGCTGAATTCTGACATTCAGGAAAGCTTATGAGCTAAACACTAAAAACTGGAGGACATCCAGAGAAAACATGCCAGGAGACCTAAATTTATTTTAAGCAAAGAGATTGAATCTCATAACTGTGCTCTGATTCAATGGAAAAGAGAAAAAAAAAGCGTTATTTGTCTTGTTGGTGTGATAGTTCCTGTCCTTACATAACCACGCCCAGTCAAGACTCAGAGGGTTCTCCTGTCTCCTGCACCCTGATGCAGATGGATGTCCCTGGCTGCCGGTCCCTGAATCCACATCGGGTCATTACGATCAGCAGCCAGACCCCGACCGAACCTGCAGCGAGGAGGAAGCAGTGCAGCCTGGGAGCAGAGCGACTCTCCCAGGCCTGTGGGGGAAACAGCACTGACACACTCATCTGTCTTAGTTACACTGGAGTTAGACCCAGTGACACACACACACACACACACACACACACACACACACACACACACACACGCTGTTATGACAGTGCATTAAAAGAGCTAATAGAGTGAATCTGAAAATATTGAAAATGTTGCAGTGGGAAAAAGCTCCAGCTTGATATGATGCATTACAGAACGCCGGGCCTGCTGGGAGCTGGGGGTTGTTGTTTCGCGGTCAGACAGTGCTAAAGGTGCAGCAAGGTTAGAAATAATCTGAGCCCAACGCCGGCGACTCCTGACCCGGGGCGTCAGGTGAAGGTAATGCGGGGAGGTGGAGGGCGGACCAGGTCACGGCGTGAGAGACGCTCGCAGATGAGGAGGAGGAGGAGGAGGGGGCGGGACAAGGGCGTCACTGCAGTGAGCTCTCACTCAGTTACCCCCAGGCTGGCTGTGTTTACGGAGCTGTCCGTCACGTGGCGAGGCCCCTCCCGAGGGACGCGGGCCACCGGGGCGATGAGAAAATAATAGCTCCTTCTGTCAGAGCTCGCAGGGACAGGGGTCTGATGGACACCGCTGGGAATTAGAGCCAGCCTCTGGGACACGTCCCGTCCTACACTTAAACTCAGACAGGATAGACACACACACACACACACACACACACACACAGGAGACGCGGTGGAGGTAAAACACACCAGGCCTGCCGACCAGCTCTAAAAATCCTGAAAGCAAATTTATGCTGAAAGTGCTGAATGTGTCTGTGTGATATCATCAATATTAGCAGCTGTGAGATAATAAAGCATATTTTCACTGTTGGGACCCAGAAAGAGCAGCATGAAGAGGCTTTTAAAGTACTAGAACGGTTCAAAGTTTTCCTTGCTGAAGCTTTTAATCAGTCTCGGTCTTGGAGGGTCACGGTTCTGTTGATGTGTCCCTGCTTCGACACACTCCACGATAAAGAGCGGCTTGTTATACGCTGAACAGGAACGCTGATGGAATTCAGGCTCCATCTTTGACCCTCCAGCACCAGGACGACCTCCAGCTCTTCTTCATGCTCACATTCAGTGCAAAACGCATTGAATAATAGCAAAAACACTCCTCAGCCTTCGCTGCTCATCCTCTCTGATATGTGCTGTAACGTTACGTTCGTTTTTAGGATCATTTGATTCACTCTTTGTTGTGAAACTCTTATTTTGGAAAGGATTTTAAAGCCTTTCTCTTTTTTGTACAGACTTTTAGAAAGTTGACTTGTTCACTGATATTCATTTACCACCAAGAAATTGTGGAATTCTCTGAGAAATCGGGTGCAGTCGGTGTTTGTCTCCTTGGTTTGGCCTTCGGACGGTGAAACGCCGGCCAGCTCGGAGACGTGAAAAGCTCCAGCATCTCTGAATTCAGCAGCAGAGTTTTCAAAGCAAGCCGGAGCTGAAGAATAAGAACTAATGTCGGGGTAAAGAGTGTGATTGATTATCCATCTCAGAATATTTCAAAGTGTCTGAAAGTTAATTTTTCAGATTGCAAGCGATCAATGGCTGCCGAGCAGGAAGGAGAGCGCTCAGAGAAACGCTCACTGCTTCAGACAATGTGTGTACCGAAGTAAATACAGTTTGCAGTTAATGGAACGAAACTACTGGTTTGTTGAAAACAAGCAGGGCCCAGTTTGACATAAAACTGTCTCCCCTGAACTCCACAAGGACACGGCAGTGTAAAGAAATACAGCGGCAGTATATAGGAGAGCGTCTGTGTGGCCCTTGGTGATGAGGAGAATTGGAAACCGCTGCTCCCTCCATAAAATCTGACTTTAAATCAGGCTGAACCACCATTAAAGGGTTGAAAGATAGCCTAGTGGAGCTCATCATTAGTACAAACACTCAGAAATCATGGGGTAGCATCTGTTTTCTGCACATCCTCCCACATCGGTGCTCAGAGCAGGAGGCCTCAGGGAAAGGGGGGCGTGCAGACGACTATTCCCCCGTCCCTCCCCATGAATAACAATCTCTACCGCGAGGTAATTAAAGGGGACATGCGACGTCCACGGGGCCACGCCAAAACATCATTAAGCAAAGCAACTACTGCAGGACGTATACAAGCCTCGGGAAAACGGCCGGTCTTCAGCGAACAGGATGGTCATTGATTTCCACGTTTCAGGGCGCCGATCGCACACATTAATCCATGTTTCTGTTTTGTCTACCTGCATTAATGCAAAGCTGCGCGTTTTGTGCTTTGTCCTCGGCTCGCTCGGAGGGGGAGCGTCCCGCCTTTGTCTCCGCTGCCGGGCGAAACAAAACGCTTCTCCTCGCTGACGAGCCGGACCCGGCTGAGGGCTCCACCGGTCCCACAGGCTGCATGCATCACAGAGATGTGTGCACAACCGAACTTTACTCCCAGGTCATTCACACCAACGTATAGGACTGAACTCAGGAAAATGGACGGCCACACAGCTCCGGCGCCAGTGTGTGCTCTTCCTGATCCCATTTGGAGTCGGCTATTGACATCAAACACCGAGCCATTGCTGAGAACGCACAGACCGCCCCCCCACGGTTAAAAATACTGCAGCAGACAAACAAGAAAATGCAAATAACTGCCCACATCCCCAATGCAAGCTACTGAGGACGGCCCTGCAGAAGTGACCTTGCTTTGCTTTTTGCACTACTGATGAAACGCTTATCCACTTCTGCTGGTGCCGACGCTTTGAAAGATCTGTGATACATGACAGGATGCGCTTTACAGGAAACACGGAGATGGCCTGGAGACCGAGGCCTTCCCAGGCCAAGGGAGTGTGTCCTCAGTGATATCAAGGGAAAAGGTGTGTGTGTGTGTATGTGTGTGTGTGTGTGCCTTTGCTGCCTCAGCCCAACATTTCAAACTGAGCCCGAGTGCAGGACAGTCCGAAATCAAAAGACACTTTAAAAACCCGGGGAATGAAAAACACCCCGAGCGCGGCTCGGCGTGGGCGCCTCCCGCTGGGATCCAGGCTGTTTTATGACTTTAAAACCTGCTAAATAATGCAGCGCCCCACAGCAGAAAAGAAACACAAAATAATAGACCACAGATATCCTGCCAAATTCCGGGCGTTCTGGCCACTGATGTAGGGGAATGTCCTGGCTCTAATGGAGAGTTTTATCACGACATGAAGCTGGTAAGCTGGGGGTAAAGAGGAAGGAAGACTCTAAATAAAGCACAGAGCAGTGCAGGGGGCTGGATTTAGCAGCTGGGCTGAACTTTTCTCTGTCACACCTTGATTTACTCTTCATATTACAGTTTTTGGGCTGTACTGGTGTAATGGAGAGAGCTTTGGGACCACAGCAGGAGAGGATCCCAGCTGGAGATCGGGTTTCGGGCCATTGGCGTGTTCTCCTGGCGCAGAGGTTTTCTCTGGGTGCTCTGGTTTCCTCCAACATGTGTTTCAGGTCAATTATTGTAGGACATTTACATGGATTTAATCATTTCGCAAATCCAGCTGGAGTCAGCTCCAGTAACACGACAGAGGATGGACACATTTCAACACCTGAATAAAAAAGAAGAAAAATCAATTGGCTGCTATTTCATGTGAGTCATTTGTATCATATCCCGTCATTAATTATCGTATCCGTATGTTGATTTTTCCTTGTTTATGGTCAACAGTTCGTGTGCATTTTGTTTTCCGGTGCTCCTGTGATGAGTCAACCAAGCTTGGCAGGGTGGACGGACTCTTTCGTCACCAGCTGAACTGAAGCATTTGCATGCTTTTGGTGCTTTTGGTCTTATTCTTCTCACTCGATACAGCCTGGCAGCTTAAGAACCAAAAAAACAGAAGCAATATCAAGCCTACAGCACTGCAGTGGCGAGCGGTTCAGTGAGGGAAGAGCGTGCTCGCCACGTACATGTGTGGGTTTTCCCTCGGTTTCCGGTTGCTTCCGGGCGTCAGTGGTCTGGCTGAGTGTCCCTCGGCCAACGACAGTGCAAAGACTGAGGAGCAAGAAACTCTACATGGTTAGCAAATTTAATATTATACCATTTTTTTGAAGTTGCAGCTATTTCAGTCTTTCTTGTTCAGACTTTTCAGCGATTTCCTGTCGGCCGGACTGGACCGTGAGGCCGTGTGTTTGACACCCCTGAATTAGCCGCACAATGCCTGTTTTCTTCAAACCGTGTTAACAGCTGCTGAGTGTGACCACACCGTGTAATTTAGAATAACTCCTGAACTCTAGTTCTGTGGCAGTCTAGAGGAGGTGTCACACTTTGAGTCAGTTCAACACGCATGAGTAACGGAAGCTCTACCAGTTTTATACCAACACAAAGCGCATGCACTGCAGGAATGACTTCTGCTTTCACAAACTCAAACATTACAAGACAGTCTTTCAGGTGATTTTGTTCCAATAGGTAATAGAACAACGATGACAAACGACAAAACTACTCGGAAAACTTACAAGGAGGATGCGTTTGAAACAAACACCAGCGTTAAATATATTTCCTCCAGATTTTCCTCCTTTGGGCCTTGAAGAGTCACATCTTCAGCCGCCATCTGGTCGACCAGTGAAGCCTTTTCAGTACCAACTGAATGATTTTCAAAGCTTTGTCTGTCAGCTTTTCGATGTGACGGCGTCTTGTTCCTGCTGAGGAGGCTGACAGGCCGGCGGCTTATCGCCTCATGCGTGGGACCAGAATCCAGCAGGTGCGACACCAGCCTCGGACGGACGGCAGCCCGGAGCCTCAAACGTCTGCTTTGATGCACGAAGAACGGCTCCTGATTCCAAAAAAGTTAAACTGGAGGTGACGTTCTGAGCGTCTCAGCGGCAAACGAAGCCGTTCAGGCCCTTCTTTGTGTGGGTTATTTCACTAGAGCAGTAAATGCACAGCTATTCTGAGACAAATCAGAGAGTACACTCTCAGAAACATCTTCTATCGCTTCCATTTCACACTTTATGGAGCCGCACGCCGTGTGACATTAGAGATTTGGGAACGGAGTAAATTTCTCTTCCGTGACAGTAACTCCATACACTAAATACAAATCAGCCTGGCCCGGCAAACAAAACACGCCAAAGCAGAAAATCAGTAATAACTGCCATTAATACAAGCGCAGAGCAGCAGCCAGTCCAGCCTGGGTGGAAGAACATACAGAAATAGCGGGAATGTTTCCAAAACGGTCAGAAGTAAGTGACTGGTGAGCCATTCACAAGCAACTTCTGCACACAGGCACGATGACGCTCCCAGAGTATTACGGTGGATTTCTGTAAAGCGTTCTTCCAACAGCTTCACGGCATTAATCTCCATGTGGCGCTGCAGATTGTCTGTTTGATTTACACAACACTGAATCTCCTGGAGAGGTAAGCACAGATATCTTAATCCGCGGCTTTGATCACCACCTCCCAAAACCCACTTCTCGCTCTTTTCGACAGCCCTCATCCTGCCCTGCTCTCCCCGCTGCCGGCGCTAAAGCCAGCCTCTCTCCGCTCGCAGGACGGAGCAAACAAGGCCAAAGCATCCCCGATCAGCAGGACACCAAAAAATAATTGAATTATTGACAGATTTTTGGACAATATCTTGAATCTATCCTGGACTTGGGTGTAAATTAACTCAAACAAAACTAATTAGGAATAGTAATCCGCTTCCAGCGTGTCCCCACCTGCAGATGGATGACAAAATCCGGCCCGCAAACACAGCCCGTCTCCCTGCAGACATGACTAATTGACTTGCCACCGTGGGTGACTGACACGCCATCCAGAGGGCGCCATAATGGCCGTGTCACGGGGGAATGATGAGACCTGCCGACGGCCGGCAGCGCTCGACCTTTTGCGTGTGAGGTCGGGTGTCAGAGGGAACAGGACGCCCCCGCTGTTGGGCCCACCGCCTCGGGGCGCCGCGGGGAAGATCCGCAGACAGCGGGGAGTCGGAGCTTTTCAATCAGGCAGCCTCGCAGGACAGCGATTTCATTCGGCACGGCGGCGAAATGAGAAATAAAAACAATAAAGCCCAAATCAATCGTCGGCAGCCACGGGGCATTTGGACATCTTGAGGGTGGATGGGAGATGAAGGAGAGTGATGATGACTTCCGCTATCATTTTCACCGAACAGCGGTTCCTCCGGTGAGTTTTGTTTCCATGTCAGGAAGGTTTTTCTTCACCACAAACCCTCAGATTTCCACTCAGGTCTGACACATCCTTCCAATCCTCTTCCAGTGAATACAAATAAGTGAGAATGAGTCTTTACAAACACAATTATGACTCTGCAATGCAATTTGTGGGGATTTATTCATAAATGAAAGAACAAATAAAGCCTGTATGCCTTTCGAAGAATTTATATTCATACGTTCGTTAGCGTTGTTGGCTTTTTTTACATTTTCTTTTTTTTTTTTTTTTTTTTTGCTCACTGAGTATTAATGTCTTATTCATTTTCTGGCTCCTGTCTCATTTCCAAATATCACTAATCCCGTTAGATGAAATCTATTAATGTTCTGCTTTGGCTGCCACACACAAAAATTCCAAGTCTGACGATAAGCCCCAAATTTGCCATGAAGGCATATCTGGTCCGCCTGTCTGGATTAGAGAGATTTATTGAGGCAGCTCCAGACGTGTGACCAGCGGTTCACGGCGGGAGAAGTCACCATCCCACAAACAAAGGCAAGGGAACGCTTCCAATAAAGTCACGCTCATTTCTGCCAGTATTCTCCCCTTATCGCTCATTTTTACTCCACTGGACGTAATCTTAGATTTTTGGATATTTGCAGTGTGATTGTGTTGTAAAAGCAGTGATAACATATTGACGTGCAGACGTGCAGAGAAAGGAGGAGATAAGACTGCAAGAAGGAAAAATGATTTTCGAAAAGCTTTGTTTTTTTTTTTAATGTGATAAATGTAAAACAAAGACAAATTAATAATGGATGAGTTAATTAGGTTTTGCTATTACAGCAGGGACCAAGACATTCATGAAAACAAAAAATGATGGAAGAGCCACTAAATGATATTGCTGTAATGATCTGTGGTGTGAAAAGCAAAATAGTACAAGAAGCAAGGTTTTCACTGAAAACGACAGACATAAAACTCTGTATGGGAAAATTGTAAATCTATGCATATCTTTATCCCCCCTCCTCGATTCTTTCATGGCTACAGATGAGGAAGAAGACAAAAACTTAACAAGTGTGCTCTCCAGGGCCCCGAGAACGTGAATGAATCAGCCTCGGTGCCAAATGCTGCAAAGACTGGAAAGGCTGGCACTTTATCACAAAGGAGAACCTCCATCACGCAGTGGCGCATGAGCAGCAGCAGCAGCAGCAGCAGCAGCAGCGTGGACAACACTCCAACTGTCTGCAGAAATCCTCCCAGCAGCGCTGTAAATCTCACACAAGCACGGAGCATGGGATTAATGATAAGTGCAATCGCAGCCCACAGCGGGCGACAAACACAGCACGCTCACTTATTTTCTGACAAGACGTGTGGTGGAAAGATCTTCGTCTGGATGAGTTCCAGGAGACACGAAATACAGAAAATCGTGTCAAAGTGTGTGGGAACTTTAAATAGCTGCATGTGCGCCTGTGGCAGAGTCCCTCGGGGCTTCACTGTGACACTCAACATCTTGCATACGCGCTGACAATGAAAGCTATGAATCAAGAGGAATTCCGTCTCTGCTCATTTCGTCCCTATTGATTCATCCTGCATCGCTGTCCAGTGTTATCCCTGCTCAGATCCTTCTCCAGCCGGTACCGAGGAGACCGAGGATCCTTCCCCTCCTGCAGGTAGATAGATTTCAAAAATAAAAAGATCTGGCAGCACTTAGCCTTTGAATTATGAGGGGTAAAGAAAACACACGTGCACACACGCAGCCTGGCTCCTCTCTCTCCTCAGCCCATGTGGCCAGCTGGGAAACTTTCAGCACCACGGAGAAGGAGCAGCTCCTCGGAGCGTCCTGTCAGTCTGTCAGTCAACAGGCGGCTTTGACAAGAAGCAGACACACCTGTCAAATCCCGGCTCAGCGCCGCGCGAGCTGCCTCACATCCTCCACGCAGTGCGTCCTGTCACACGGAAAGCTCCCGCACGGGTCCCGCGTGCGCTCCGGTGACGGAGATTCACCCACTTCCATATGCGTAACGGCGGGGGGCACGGTTTACGCAGAGCCTAATGCCGGCTTATGTGTCTCTGCGCCATCTCCAGTCACAGCCTGAATGAATCACAGACACCCTCCACACGGAGCGCACGCACCGGTTTCACTAACCTGCACCTCCACCACCCTTCACACACACACACACACACACACACACACACACAAACACAAGTGAAATGCAACTTACCTCTCCAAAACGACGCCAAAGACGAGTTCTTCCACTTAGGAGCTGCACTGATCCATACCTGCGGCTCCCTAAAACTTTTACTGGCTGCTCGCGCTGGGGGACAACGGAACCCGGGAACCGTAATGACGATGAGAGACTGGAGCGCGCGCCGGGTATCCTTCTCCTTTCTAGAAGCGAACCACGAGGAGCTCGAACCGCGTCAGAGTCCCGGGACGAAGCTCATCTTTCAGGGTGGAAAATAGAAGGAATCCCGGCGCCGGCGTTGCGCTGTGCGGTCAGAGCGGCGGAGAGGAGCCGGCGCAGATGGATGTGTCCATGCTTCTCGTCGAGCTCCTGCAGGGCGCAGCCGCGCAGCCTCCACCGGGTCCTAAAGCTGCGCGCAAATAATGACAGCGGCATCAGCCTGCGAGCCTGTCAGGACGCAGGAACCGAGCTGCCTCCGGGAATCACTGCTCTATAGAGGCCGAATCTCAAAAAGTCTGCTCATTTTTCTGTGCTATATTGTGTTAAAAAAAAAAAAACATCCAATATGCAGCACAAACGCATTGAGTGAAGAGCAGTTGTTTCTGGAAGTTTCCTGGTCTGATCCTGTTGCAGCCGCCATGTGCTGCATTGTCTGATGAGGTGAAACACATCTTGACTGTTAAGTTGTGGCCTTGCAGCTGGATAACCTTGAGTTTGAGTCAGTCACTCTTCCACACCACTTTACATCAGCTCAACAGGCTCTGCACTGCTCGGGCTTAGGGGGGTCTGATCCTCCTGGACACAGATGAAAACCAACCAGCAAAACATGAAGACCAGGACCTGATCATTGTTTTATGATCTCCTATCTGCACTGCTTCAGCCAGACACAAACGTCAACTGATTTCTGCAGCTTAAATTAGGATAAAAGTTCTAAATATTGAAATCTGTTGAGCTTTCTTTCACCATTTTACCATTTTTCTTCCCTTTTGAGTTGACATCATATATTTTAGCTAACTTAAACTGTTGTGTGGATTATGTAATCTGAAATTAAAAATACACTTTCACTGTTTAGTCCAGTTCCTTGTGTATTTTAATTCAAACTAGTGAAATACAATGTAGCTTGTAGACTCAAAGAATTTGAACAAGTGTTTAGATTACAGTATTATTACCCTAATTAGTCATCATCTATTCCTCCATTGAAATCTAAATCAGGTGACTGTTGGTGAAAAACAGTGTACCTCAAAAAAACCCAGGGAGAACATTGCTAAAGGTTGGCGGTTCGATCCCCGCTCCCGCAGGCGTCAAACTGTCGTTGTGTCCTTGGGCAAAACACTTCACTCACCTTGCCTAAGTATGAAAGTTGTGAGAGTGAATGGTTGGTGGTGGGAGGGGCCGATGGCGTCAGTCCGCCCCAGGGCAGCTGTGGCTACAGCAGCAGCTTACCACCACCCAGTATGGAGAGAATGAAGAATGCAATGTGAAGCATCTTTGAGTGTCCAGAAGCGCTATAATAAGCGCATTATTATTCTTATTCTTATTATTATTATTGTTATTATTATTATTATTATTATTATTATTATTAATTCAACACTCCCCCTGAACCCAACATGGAGACAAAGACAGTAGACACACACATTTTCTCTGACGTGTGAGAACTTATCTCTTCACCACTGCCGAGTTTAGTGTAGCCAAAAGAAAAAAGAAAAGAAAAGCTGAGACTCTCACTCCTTTCTGTCTAAAACATGGAGTTTTGTTTGAAAGAACGAGCAGGTCATCTTTCTTTCATTTTAATAGATGCTGACATTTCCAGACAGGGAACTCTCCCTCTGCCTGGTGATCAGGGAAAGACCTCTGAAACCTCAAATCCTGACACTTTCCCGTTTTTCCAGCATATAAAACTTCAACTTTCATCAACTATTCTCTCAGCGTCACTCACTTCATTTATCTGTGGTCTTAATGTTTTGGCTGATGTGTTCTGGGTCATGCGTGCACGGCGCTGGGTAGAGCAGGCTCTAAGCAGGAGGGTGGGACCATTAATTATTGTCTTTGCATGTGCTTCGCTCATCTCATCCATTTTAAACAGCTTCCCAAACAAAGTGCCTGACAAGGACGGATTACTCAGCACGGAGTGGAGGTCAGAGCACATCCAGGGGAGGGAGATGAGAAGATATTATATTTTAAACCATTTATCAATAAAATATGTTAGCGGTAAACGCATGCTTCGCCCTGTCTCAGTGTGTTGGTGATCCAGTAAGTTCATCTGTGCTGCTCTGAGTCTGTTACAGCAACAACATCAAAAGTCTTCAGATTTAATGTCAGTCGATGATACGTTGTGCTGAAAGAGGGAGCTTTCTTTTTTTTCTTTCCGTCTTCATAAAGACGGAAAAAAAACTTGCAAGGACAAAAGATTTGCTTTGGCTTTAAAATTGAATTTCTATATTGATGCATTTATGTATTCCATCATCCTCTCGAATCAGCCCATCAGTTTATGCATTTTGCCTCCCATTTTCTTTTCTTCCTGTTTGGCTATTCACAAACCATTTTGCACTCCAGCACTCATATTTATTTATTTATTTAGTTCTATTTTTTTACCATCTCATGTATTTCTTTAAGGGTAAATATGAACATAACCTCTCCACCTGTCAATCACTGCCGAGGCCGGCTTTCTGCTCCCCTGCATCTTAACGGGCCTGCAGAGAGGCCACATCCAGGGGGGATTGGAGAACACCGACTGATCCTAATTCCACCGGCAAAACTGATAATCCAAAACACCGACGCGGCGAGAGCCTCATTCTCCGCAGGTTGCATATGGCGCCTGCAAAGCAGGACTGCCAACTGCGTTGGTGTGTGACGGCTAAAACGCTCCAAGTGCATCAGAAATGATGAGATATGCTGTCTGTTCAGTTGTTTAATGGCAATTAGGCCTCATTATATTTCAGGCTAATTAATTTCAAGGTCCTTGTTTAAAGGTTAACATGACAAATGGCTGCCAATATCGAACCGGACAACTGCGTTCTGCTGGAGCGGAGCGGTTCGTTTCCAGGCTCTCATAGACGGGCTGAACAGGTATGAAGGATAAGAACTACTGCTGCGATGAAGGAGGAGGAGGAGGAGAAAACATTTAGTTGAATTCTTTATTGTCTCTTTCAGTGTCAGCCTTTATATGGCCGATATGAGGCTGAAATAATGAAACACGACAAACAAGCAAAAAATGTACCAGAAATAAAAAAAGATCAATATGAGAGTAAAGTGTTCATCATCATAATGAATGGAAACAACTTAAACCCGAGTCGCTCACAGCATGATTTATAGCCGGTGATGTTTGTGGCAAAGTGACAAAATAAAGAATTAATTTCATGTTTGTTTAACACTAAATTACTGAGGTAATCCCAGAAACGCTCGGTAGAGGAGCGGAGAACCTGCAGGTACAGCGGGAAATCGGTGTTGACGACTCGCACAGCGCACATAATAACTTAAACAAATATTAACACAGAATATTAAACTGATGCAGCATGAATACATATATTTCCATAATGAAGGTAGTGGAAGAAAATGTTCATATTTTTTCCTTTAAATTTCATCTCCATTATGCCCTTTAGGTTCAAATATACATATATTTATTCAAATCTTGAGTGTCTCTGTGCGTCTGCGTCCACTCCTGAGGCTCGCGGTGTGTCACTGTGGGCTCTGCAGTATGTCAGAATGTGATGTTGAAAGGCAGCTAAAGTTCAAACCCATTTACATTCACGCCGCGCGCCGGCAAGGAAGAGAAAAGTGAGGAGTCAGCGGCTGAGACGACGCTTGATATGCAGGATAGGCGCCTGCATCTGCAACTTGTTAATCATATAAAAACAAGAAAGCAATGACAAACCATGAGGGCAAGCATCAATCTCCAATAAGTGAATAATAGCCCTTAATCTTTTATTCATTACGTGTTCAAACATGCAGGTGCTGCTGCGGGAAGAAGCCACGTATGACTCAAATATGTACATAAATATTAGCAAACAGCGGATTAAACGCATTGTTGTGTTCATACAGTGTCTGTTCGGAGATGCAGCGGCGGGTTGCTGCAGGAGCTTATGCAAACCGGGAGGTGAGGGTGTGAGATTAAACTTTTACAGACTCCAGCAGGAGATGTGATGGAGGATCTGCGCTGTAATGTCTGAAAGACGTCGAGGCTTCATCACAACGAGTGACACGGGTGAGAGCAGGCGAAGGTCTTGGCGTCATGGCGGCTTTGAGAGGAGGCATTTCTGCAGGCGCAGGACGCAAAGCGAGTGTGTCAGCAGCAGCAGACGGAGAGGAAAACCCAAGCAGCTGCAGACGGGCTCCGGTCGACTCCAACATTAACTCGCAGACAGACCGACGGGTCAGCTTTCCAGGAAGACGGCCACATGTTCGGCAGAAGCAGCCAGAAATATCACGCCGCTGCTCACATGCAAAACACCTCAGTCACACGGCGAGGGACGACAGATCGCACGGTGCAGATCGGCCTCATTATCCGCGGGTAAAGCAGGCTCGGTTTGATGTCTGCTTTCATAAGAAGCAGAGGGACGAACACACAACACGTGTCTGTCAGAAGAAACCTGGAATACCTGTTGGGCAAAGCAAAGGCGAGAAGAGAGAGAGAAGTCTAACAAGCCAGACTTTGGAAATAGAAACGAACTGTTAAGTACTTGAAATGAAACCTCTCTGAGGAAAATGGAGCCAAAGTTGCTGCAGCTAAAAAGCTGCCGCTGAGATAATTGCTTTTTATCTGCTCACATCGGGCGCCGGTCTCTCTCCTTGTTAGGAAGCGTGACGCCTGGGACAAAAATGTCGATATCTGAAGTTTCTGGTGAGTGTGGCGAACACAAAATGGTGTCCATGGAGGAGGAGGAGGAGGAGGGAGCGTTGCTGCACCTTCACCAGAAAACTGGACAAACGGGATGAAGACATTTCGCTCATGCAGCTACACTCACTCACTGACTGCCCTCTAAATGCTCCACATCACTTATATTTCTCTAGTTAAAAGACTGTCAGCACGAAAAGACAATAAATAAGATTCACTAACAGAAGACTTAAATACAGCGACCGATCATCACGCCTGCTACGTCAGCTGTAGCTGCACGGCTTCGTAGCAAAACATCCCTCAATGTAAAGTGGAGAGACTCCAGCAGAGCGGTGAAACATATTTGTGAAACCTAAAACTGCGATACCTCCGGTAATGAAGCGAAACCTCCTGGGAAATCTCTCAGTCCTCTCTGAAGAGCCTCCCAAATCTGAGTTGGTAGACTGACTCCCTAATCAGATGGAGCAGCAATGCCCCAGCGAGGTGAGGAAATCTGAGAGTCAGAAACAAACACGAGGAAGCAGAGAATACAAACAGCAGTCAGCTGACTGAGAGCAGAGCTCCGCCAGACGCCGTCACTTCCTCCTCCTCCTCCGTTCATACAGCAGCGACGGCGCCCAGAATAACGACTTCATGCCGCCTGACGTCTGGTGATCACCGTCCTCAGGCCTCATCAACTCACCTGCTGTCGGAGCTGGTTGACCTTTCTGTCAGAAGAAACCTGAAAAGCAAAACATGCGACTGAAACCCAAATATTCCACATTCAGAGTCATCATAACATTAAAATAAAAAAATGGCTCCGAAAACATGAAAGAAAAAACTATATTTTCATTGCTAATTATCAACTTTCACAGTGTTCTAAAGTCACATCATCCTCCAGATAACATTCACACATCATTTTCCAGGTAAGACTCCAGAATGAGTCTCTGCCTCAGTCTGGCAGAAACACCGTCAAGGCCAAACAGCTTCGTAATGGCTGTAATCTTTCTTCCAGTAGGCCTGTTTGTGTGTGATTAAAGTCTTTTGATTGTGACATCTGGGCTAAATTTAAGCGTCAGATCGTTTATTTAGAGAGAAGCAGATGCTCTCTTATCAGTTAAAACTGCAGCTTTAGTCACTGCGTTCATTTATGATTCATCAGAAACAAAGAGGTTGATCAGTGGTGGGTTACAAACATACGAGAAATACTTTAAATAAATGTGTTGGTGTATTCTGATGGTTGGAGCTGCATTTTGCATTTTTCTAATTTTTTTTTTTTTTTTTTTAACAAATGCTTCTCCTTTATACACTAAGTGAAGCTTAGTTTCTGCATGGATTCCATTAATGCAGCCATCTGTTAATGTTTGACTTGATGTTTGACGCCTCGTACCCAGAAACAGCCAATCAGACGTCAGTGACGAGCGGGCTGGGTCGAGTTCGTCATGAGACACAACAAAAGGTCAAACAGCAGTTCAAACACAGGTAATCAGACAGGAAGCTGGACACGGATGACAGAAACAACCACTGAGCTGACTTGATACGATTTGACAGCAACGACATGAATACAGTGTGATGTTCTTTCAGCCAGCGCTCCTCCACATGACATGAGTTTTATCTATAAATACTGATAAGAAACCATTTCTAACATCGATCAACACCGATGCATTCAGTGGAAGTGACATCCATCTACCTATCTGTCGATCTGAAAAACAATCATCCACAACAATAAGCCAGAGAATCCAGAGAAATCCCATCAAAAGGCAGATTATGCAAACTCCATGCAGAAAATCCTGGATTCTGGAACAGAACCAGGAGGCGAGAGAGCCGACCACAGTCCTACTTTTAAATATATATTTGTTTATTTATCAACACAAAGGCCCTCATGTTCATGTTGTTGAAGTTAACTTGAGGAAACCTGTGGAAGCTGAGTGTGTGTGTGTGTGTGTGTGTGTGTGTGTGTGTGTGTGTTTGGAGGTGCATCTCCCCGCCGGCTGGAGAGTCTGCCTTGCTTTGTCTCCAGGGCGCTCCACTCCGGCCCTGACTCAGATAACCAGCAGGATAATGTGAATTAATGCTGACGCAGAGCCGCAAACTTTCAGACAAACAAAAGGATCACCTTGTGCTGATTCGTGAGCGCTCCCTTTGATTTGATATTCAAGGCAAAGCTGGCGCCGTCTCTGCTTCATGAAACGTGTGTGACTGCTGCTATTGATCGCAGCTGCATGCTACATTTGTATTTTAGGAAGAAATGCATGTAGACTACAGAAAGTTAATCTCAGCAGCCCTGAACTGTTTCCCCGCTCTGAAAGGACAGAGATCAGATAAAGGGGAAGCTGGCTCAGTGCTCGGTGGGATAAAGACATGAAATATGGTGTGAGTCTGAGGATTTCCCCGCTCTGCGCCCTCTCTGGTGGTCCAGGGCTGGGCGGAAAAGGCTCAGTCCGGCTCAGCTTTCACACTCGCCTCCCTCCCTCCTCCCTCCTTCAGTCCTAATTGTCTGGCCCTCTGATTTCTGCGATGCTGTCTTCTCACCTCTCCACAGCCTCCGGCACGCCAGCGTCTGACGTGGCGTGACCAAAACGCTTTTCTTCCCCTCCAAACAACACGCTGGCCCGTGTTTCCAGAGGAACAGAAGTTGTTGTTGAACGCTGGCCTGACAGCGTTGTGTTCATGTGATTTCCACTTCCTGCTGAATGGCCTGAGTCTGCTGCTCCGCCGCCGCACGCCGCGGTCACCGCAGTGGAAGCTGGAAACATCGCTGTCATTACGTCTGGCAAACGATCTGCAGGAGACGGCGCTCCAAACAGAGCGCATGTGGGCTAATGCAGCCATACGCTTCCAACAGAAGACTATTGAAATGTAAATCTGCAAGCCTGAGAACGGTCTTGAAGCTTCGTGGGCTGAACATCCTCTCCGAGAAAAAAAAAGCATCATGAATACCAGCGAACATACCCGCCAAACCTGCCCCTGTTATCTGTTCTATACTGGAGTGTTATCAGCTGTGTAGGGTTTCTGTCTTCGTGGCTTTTGTCTTAAAAATGTTCAGCAGAAGCAACTTTCAGTGCTCGTGGACTCCAGTGAAGATTTGGGGGATTTAAAGGTCATCGCAGGTTTTTCCAGATGCTCCAAATGTCACGTTGATGCACACAGTGGTAGTTGACATAATTCAAGAAAGAAAAAAAAAAAACCATGACGGCGACAGCGGCGGAGCAGTGGCGGCATCACTGGAGGTGTCAGCATGGATCCTCAAGGCAGCGTCAACATCTGCATCACCCGTCACACAGCTGTCAACATTTTGAAGCGTCATCGTTACACACTTAAAAATATTCAAATGTGAAAAATGAAAGGCAGCATTACGAAACACACTCACTTAATACCATGAATGCTTTTGGCATTCATTTTCTGAGGGGGCTGCTTCCGATCATAGAACCTGTTTCCCTGGATTCTCCAGTCTCTCAACACCAGAGAGAGGATCCATGGAACAGCGTCTCCACTTCCAACAAGCACACACAAGACTGAAGTCTTGACAGCGATTGGAGCTCCAGCAGGATAAAGACTCAGTAAAATGATGGAGAAGCCCTTAAAAAGCCTGATAATGTGTTAGGAATGTGCTGTCAGTCTGCTCTGTTTCTTGAATTTTTGAATGTTGGACTGAATAATGTCATTGTTCCTGCACAATAAGAGCATCCCTGCTGTGCATCATGGTTTGCATGTTTTCCTCCAGCTGCTCAGGTTTTCCAAGAAGATGTGTTTTTCTCTGGAATGGACGGTCCATGCTTTGAGGTGTTCTCGCCAGTCACATTGATTCACATCCACTTCCTGTCGTGGCTGAAGCTGGTTAGATCCAGGACATTGTTAAACTCACAGTTTGACGGCGACTTCAGGCCCTCGGAGGAGGAGCGAGGCGCCGTTACTGCCGTACACGAACATAGCCTTTCACAACAAATCAAAATATTTGCTTTTTTTGTTTCATCAATCAGTTTTGTTTTATACAACAATAGTCTGACAATATGGCACTTTTCAGTCCTGGTGCGATTACCAACAAAGGCAGTAAAGCAGCGGGCATGACAGGAGAGGGAATTGTACTCAATTCTGTTGTGATAGATTCTCCTCAAAAGTGTAGATTGAATTTTTATTATGCTTTCCACAGTGCACAAAATCCATAGGTACTGGGTGTTTTTATAGGCAAGCAACAAAGTTTTAGCATCCAGCTGGGACGGGTGGAGGGTGGGGGGGTTGGGGGGTGGGGGGGGCTCCAGCCATCGCCATCTCCCCAGCTAATAGCTTCTCCTATTGGAACTTAATTCTGCAATGGAATTAAATTATGAACCATGTCCAAACAAATTACTGTCAAGACACAAGCAGAGGCCCGTTCGCTTTCTTTTTTTTTTTTCCTGACTGGCTGAGGGTTAGTAATCCAACACATGAGCCCTCCCTTCTCCCAGCTCCACAGCCGCAGCTTCCAAGTAATACACCTGCTGTCCTCCCACTCTCCCTCGCAATTTCAGAGGCCGGCGGCGAGGAGGCACGAGGGGTGAAAGGTACTCGGCGGCGGGGGGGGATGAATTAATGCGCCTTCCGTGTGGATGTGTACACAGCAAGTTTCATCCCCGTCCCACGAGTCGGAGCAGAAAATATTACCAAACACGCCTCTCAGGGGGATTTACCTGTTAAAACATTTATCCT
This sequence comes from Salarias fasciatus, assembly GCF_902148845.1. Lineage (NCBI taxonomy): Eukaryota > Metazoa > Chordata > Actinopteri > Blenniiformes > Blenniidae > Salarias > Salarias fasciatus. The sequence goes on along the minus strand of NC_043758.1, from coordinate 38,159,950 downwards.
CACTTTCAATTACATTTCAGTTTCTCATCTCAGAGAAGAAAATTACCATGTATGGCACTGCCGTGGGATATAGAGATAAATTGGGCCTGATATCCAGTTTGATATCGCTAAGCAAATAATCCTGATGAGTAAAAATGTTGGGTGTGCTTTCTCCACATTGCTCCAGTATTGAGTTAGCGGCTGATGTGGGAAGCCGGCAGTCAGAATGTGGATTGATGGCAGGGCGGCGTTTCTATCATTCAGACGCACCGCCGGTCCCCGTGTCCCCTCCTCCGGGACGACACGCTTCCCAGATGACGGGATCAATATCCAGGAGGCTGGAATCAACAGGGACCCGTCTTTAACTGATAGTCGATGGAACAGGATGACAGCGACTCAGAGAGGCGTTTGAATCACACACACTCGTTTATGAGCTGCTGCTGATTATAAACAGAGCTACGGCAAGTCGTCTGACATTTAAACAAGTCACATGTTCCACATCGTCGCTGTGCCTGTAGAACCTGCAACCTCTGCATAACGAGCTGTGTAGTGGTTTGACCTCCCGCCTCACACCATGAAGACCCCGGTTTGATTCAGGTCTTTTTAGCTTTTTTTGTATAACGTGTGATGCTTCCTCACTTTTTCCTTTGACCAATTGTAATTCACTGAATTTACAGTAAATGTTTGTTCTGGCAGAGCGATGGTGACTCGACCTGAAGGATCGAGATCAAAGTGTTAGAACAGGACAGGAAAAGGTTTTTTGCTCCATCCAGTCCATTCTCCAGCAAATAATACGTGAAAGAAACATTGTGATCATCTAATAGAATATGAATTATGGATATGTGCTGGAGACAGGATGAAAATCCAGTATCAAATATGAATGCATGTCCCCAGCGTGTAATCTGAACACTGAGACGTCATTACCGAGCTCGCCGTTTTTCCCCTTTCTGTCTGTACTTTTTTGCTGAAAATCAAAGAGCCAGGTGTGTGTTTTCACACGGCGCTTATAGAAGCAGTGCTGAGGAGGCTGGAAAAGGTCAGATAAATCCAATCATCATGAACAAAGCACAGCTTGTTCGGTAAATAAAAGATTATGAATGTGGATCCGGGCGATTCCCTCGTGGCCTCGTAAAGTCTCGACTTGACTTTATCTGTGCCTGGGGAACATTTAAATATGTTTCTCGCACTAATTACCCTGCTTGTTAAAGTTTTGGAACAGCAGCCATTAGCAGTCAACACAGACGGCTGGAGAGGAGGAAATTCAAACTCTTTTTGTCATTCTCCTTAGGATTTATTTGCCGTTTCTTGCGCCTCGCTCCCCCTTTTCCAAACAGAAGTGACGTGTTTGCCTTGCCTGGCTGTGGTGGTCCATGTAAATACCTCTGCCGGCTAAGCTGGGGAACATTTGCATTCTCACATCTCGCTCACACGTGACCCACGCTGTGCACAGCAACGCCGTTTCAGCTTCAAACACAGACGGTTTCAGAAATGAGAGAAAAACCAGGAGAGGAGTACATGATAAACGCAAAGCCGGAGCCCTCCTGCCGGCTAAGCGGCCGGCCAGAAGGCAGCAGGTACAGTCAGAGGCGTTTAGCGCTAACGGCGGCTAACAGTAAGCAGAGGGGAAAATTGAAGCAGTCAAGGCCTGAACAGGTGGTTATCTGCCGCAGAATCACTTGTGAAAAGAGCTTTTGCCCTTTGATGGAGAGAAGATGAAGGATGAGGATAAGAAATGGTTATTGATCGATAGTTGCTTTATCTGCCTCAACCCTGATGACCAGACAATGCAATCTAACTCGGCCCAGAGAGGTGCCGAGGCGCTGATGGCCTTTCTGCCCGCTCTGCTCCTATTTGTGGGGGTTTTGTTGCATAAACATATAAATTTAAACCTATTTCCTGTGAAACTATTACAGCCATCTCTGCAGGAAAACAACATGATATATATATGTGGTTTTTTTTTTTCGGTGAATGTTGAAGCTGCACTTAACATTTTGCTTCAACAATAGAATCAAAAACATCACTCCAGAAAAGCAGTCGCCTCTCGTCACAAACCCGCAGAATGATCACTTGTAAACAACGCGGCTCGTCTCCACAGAGCGCCGCATCCTTCATCCCATTGTTTCGGTCTTACAACAGCCAGCACTTGTTTGAATGACTCCCACCATTCTCATCAGCGTCGTTACCAGATGCGGCAGGCAGCTGCTTTCTGCAAAACAGAAGCCATAAATCCACCGTTCACTACCTGTGGAGCGCCGAGCCGCGGGCTGGAAGTTCAGACTGACTGATGAGGAATTTAGCAGCCAAGTGGAATATTTCTACCAGGCATGGAGGGAGGGTGTAGACTCAGGCAAAAAGGAGCAAAACACAGAAACAACTTTAAATAAAGAACAATGTCTTCAATTCCGACAGTATCAAATCATACGTGGTTGTTCTTTTACAGCTTATTGTGCTGCTCACAGGCCAGCACAGGTGTGCTGCATTATGTGTCACTGGGATAACAGGTTGTAATAGATATTTTGTAGATTTCTTTTCTAATGAGCTGCCGACTGCTAAAGCAGTGAGAATAAAACAAGCTGAAAGATGCTGATTGAGACACTAAAGCTGAGAGGCTAAGTAAGTCTTTTGTTTCTTGGAAATGGTCACGCTTTGATTAGATATTACAATAAAATACTGATTCAGGCTAATTTATCACCATGCCACCTGTGCCGTTTGCTCTTTTATTGCTGCAGCCCGAACGGCTCCTGATATCCAGGACATCTGCATTTTCCTATTCAGGAATGTACTTTAGTTTAGGTCCACTGATCAAACCTGAATCACAAATACTCATACTGCTCGGCTGCACTCGGCTATAGCTTATTAAGTGTGATTGCTTGAAGAAAATGCACGGGGCCGATTGCATTTGCATCCCCTAACACATTACCATTCAATAAACAGAAAGCATTGGTATCATGGGAGGACTGTGGTTTATAATGAGGAGCCACAGCGCTAGTCTCAAATGTCTCACAGCTCACAAAATGCACAAATCCAGATATATACAATCAAGGAAAGCACACACACACACACACACACACACACACACACACACACACACACACACACACACACACACAAGCGATAAAGTCAATGAGTACACTCCAATAAAAAAAAAAAAAGCACTGTGTCTTCTCTCAACAAGCAAGCATCATTTTGTGATCGCTGATGGAATACAGGGAGCCCATGTGGCTCGAGGTAGATATCAATTAAAATGATGTATGGCCCCAGCGTTTCCTAATTGGGACATGGTGATGTATTTAATAACACACATTAGAACCCTAATTAGAAGTAAATTGAGCTGCATCCTATTGTCTGCTCATCAACACGGTGGGCTGGGTGGGTAAATGTCCTCAGTCGGAGGGTCTCCGTGCTTTTGGACGCTCACATTTCCAGACACATCCGTTTTGCTCATTTCTCAGCAGCGCATTCATCATGGCCGTCTGCTGAGGAATTCATTAGGCTCCCAGTCATCCTGCTAAATCAAACGCTCTCTGCGATGCCCAAACTTCATCGGGACACTTGCACATCGTTTCCGTCCACTGAGAAATGAATGATATTTTCCCTCCAACAGACGAATCGCAGTTCGTCATGAGAGTGTCAGTCAGGAAGCGTTCACATCGATCTCCTCCGGCGGCTATACGTCACACTGGACCGCAGTGACAGCAGGAAAAATCCAAAACCAAAGGAAAGGAAGCTCTCCTGATTACCATCGTCCAGAATGCCGTCCTGTTATGATTACCATTTGTGATTTCATCTCAGAGTGGGAAACAATGAAGTGGAATCAATCACATTATTAGTCCCGGTGAAGCCTCGTAGCCGTGGCAGGAGGCGCCTTCCATCACAGGTAATTGGGATATGTAAGAAAGGGATGGAATGTAAAAGAGACCACATAACCTTTTCAGTGAGTTATTAGCACACGTGGGCCCACTATTTGAACAAAGCCAGCCTTGTAAAATTAATATTGAACGTTGACATTATAGTTTTTGGCTGATATAAGATGATTTTTATTCTTTTTTTTCTAGTGGTAATGCTCAACGCGGTGATGAAGGATACGGCAGGTAGCTGAAAAATAATACCTCTGTGCCCACTGCGGTATGACTGTTTCTCTGGGAGGTCAGTGTACTGTAAATAGTAGTCATACATCCATGCTGACTCCAGCGCAAAAGCCCTGTGAGCACATTTTATGGATCGGAGAAACGTTTGACAAGCTCCCTGCAATCAGATGTGTCAGTATAAAGGATTATGTGTTTTATGAGGCCCGGTCTGAGCAGCAGATCTGCTCCTATAAACATGCACTACAATTTAGCCCAAGGTGTGCACTGGAAAGGTTATCCAATCACCCCTTTGAAAGCGCCTCTCAGAATGAGTGAATGCCTGGACCGATGAGACGTAGCGGCCGCTCGGTGGAAAACACACACACGCCCCTGTCAGAGAAAAAAACTGGCTTTTTATCTCTCCGTCCGACCCTTCCTCATTTCTTTTTCCTTGTTTTCCCTCCAAAATAAAAACAACTCCCTCAGATTTTCACGCTCACACACAAAGGGGAGCGAGCACACCCACGTATTGATCGCAAACTCACTTGTACTGTATTGGTTATCTATATGGTAATGCGGGACTGCATGTCTCATTTTATTATTTCATCTTTCTCTGTCTCCTCATTACAACGGCGCCGAGCTGCGAACACCTCCTGTGTATCTAGATAAGCCTATTTGAATGGATAACACACTCTCCTTTACATACAAAGGGTTATCTTTCAAAGAGCAAGCCCACCTGCTCCAACAAAGCCATTTATCACTCTGCCTGTGTATTCCTTGTCTTGGGCAGATAATTACCATAACTTTGCCAGAACTGATTATTTGGAGGCTGCGATACAGACGGATTTTATCTGACAGACAAGTTGAAATGTTAGGGATTGAACCTTCATTAAGTAGGTTTAGAGAGCCACTTAAACGCTGAACAACATAATGGGAGCCCCTCTGGGTTCTGGCGCTCTGTTCAGTCCCATCTACAGTCCAGGACGGGGTGTTGGCCAAATAATGTGACCATGTGTCCAATACCACTAAACGCTTTCTCCCACCTCTGGTCACATTCCAGCTTTTTTTGCCCTTTTTCATTTTGTACAAAGCAAACTGAGGCTGAGCAAATCAGCAGAAACAGATTTATCAATGTATGAAATGTTCTGAGAAACTTCACAGGCACTTCCCGCAATAGAATCTGCTCCTTCGCCGTCCATCTGTGTGCTCCAGTCCGTCCAAACTGTTAGATTTGTGCAAAAAAAAAAAAAAAAAAAAAAAAAAAATCCTGGCAAAGCGTGAAACTTCTGTCCCTTTTCACATAAGAAACAAATCAATCAACGAAAAAAAAACTGTTTTCATGATTGGAACATGCAATAAGCAAGAATGTTGTGAGGAAAAGCTACTTGAATAATTTGTCCATCTAGTATAGTATTTTGGTCTGGCAGGATACACCCTGAATACACACACACACTCATTCACATTCACACCAGTGGGAAATTTTGATTTTCACTCATTAGCCTCAAACGCCCATGTTTTTGGAGAACATGCAAACTCCACACAGAAAGGAGTGTGTGTGTGTGTGTGTGTGTGTGTGTGTGTGTCTGTGCGCGTGAGCGTGTGTGTGTGTGTGTCCTTCCTGCTCTTCACTGTATCGCTGCAGAAACAGTGCAGCAGTAAAGCGTGAGACTCTCCATTCGACCCAATTAATTAGCAGCTGATGAGGGAGCTGAAGAAATTATTAAAGTTAGTGGAAGAAAGTTGTTAAATATTGATCGATGTCCACAGCCGCTTGAAGCTCAGGAGAAAACTCATTAAGCTGACAGGGAAAAGTAAATGAACACTGAAATGTTCTTATGCGCTGAATAGTGGGAACAAAATGTGGTTTTAACTGCGTCTCGGTCAGAAAAACACAATGCATTCTGCAGAAAAACACACAGATACTTCCACTATCTCTTACCTTTATCAAATAAAGTCACACTCAAAGCACAACATCCATCTGCTGCCTAGAAAATCTGTGTCTGACGAAAGATGTGCAAATGAGAGTTTGTTTAGCATGTAAAGAGCATCGCACCTTGATTCAGCTCTGGGTCTGTTCTCCTGAGAGGAGCTCGCCTGCTGAACATGACTCAGCCACAAATTATTGATTGAGGTAAATGAGAAGGGAAGGGATGGAGCCTCCAGTGAAAGCCTGAGGACACACCTGGAGAGGATTCAGGCTGGTCTTCATGTGGGTGTCGGTCTTCATCTCAAAGCTTCTGCTGCTCAGGAGCTTCATTTTCACTGGATGTCTGAGAACAGGAGGACTGCTGGAATGAGAACCAACTCTGTATTTCAAGAATTAGCAGTTTTCTGTCACAATGCTTCATCTTAATTGTGCATCTAAAATTTTCAAGAAATAACGTTTTGAAGCGATTCGACATACGAACTGAGTTTGGACCCAAATTTTGCTGGAAATTCATGAAAATTTCTCCAAAAAAATGCAAAATTCCAACACATTGTGGATCCATGTGAAAAATGTCTCAGATTTTCTGCTTTCCCAGCTACATTCAAGCTGTAGCAGCTCTGCGGAGAGATGGGATGCTTTCATGAGCGAAACTGGGACCACCCTTTAGTCCTTTTCTGAAAAGAAGCATAGAAAGAAGGTTGTGAGGGAGAGCAGCACTGTGAAAGCTTCACAGGAGCCAGAACATGTGTGTGTGGATGAGGATACAGCTGTGAGCGTCCCGTACGTCCCTCTGCTCGTTTCGGCGTTCGGCCTCAGACTTGCTCGTGGTCAGACGGCCATAATGAGGAGGGGGTGTAATTACCCAGTGGTGACGCAGTCAGTCCCTCCATGCTTCAGGCCTCGTGCTGCCGGCGGTAAATATAGCTAATTACATCTTCTGCTCCACGGCATCTTTATCTAAACTCAGCAAGACCCAGCCCTGCCCACCCAGCACTTCATTACTGAGCAGCAGCCTAATCGGGACCCGGTGTTTTCCTCCACCTTCACAAATGGCTTTGAAACAGTCAGCGGCGTGTTGACAAAATGCACGAAAGACTAATCTGCCCGTTTTCAAAAGGACTTATAAATGTCCCGGTCTGCTTCGACACAAAGGGCTGCTGTGCTGCAGGTATTCGTTGATATTAGAGAAACTTACTGAGCCATTAGAGCTGAATGTCTTCTGAAATAATCAGTAGGATTCCTCCCAAACGCCTCGGGTGATTGACCATCATATGATATGAGCGAGCTGTCATGTGTGTCTGAGAACGTTATTTACATCATTAGAAAAAAATAAAAAAATTCAGATTGATTCTAATCTAGCTGCTCTGTAAAGTGGTGATGAGCACTTCGTGAAAACCCCTGGTTTGATTCCGGGTGTGGGACTGCCGCTCTGTCTGGAGTTTGCTTTGGTTTCCTCTCACAGTCCAAACACTGCAGCTGAGCCGGTGTGTCAGCCGTGGCCTCTGGTGTGTGTGAGAGTGTGTGTGTGTGTTGCTGTGTCTCAGTGTGTTTGGGCTGTGATGGATGAGTGACGTGTCTGGAGCGCCCCACCTTTTACCGGATGTCTGCCTGGAAAGGCTCCAGCTCTCTGCAAATGGAGCGGGACAAAAGAGAAGAAGATACGAGAAGGATAATCCAAAGTCTGAGGCGAGTCCATCCACAAACCGACCTTCCATCATTTCTTCAGATTTATGCATTCATAAAACAAAGTGCGTTAAAAACAAAAAAAGAGAAAGAAACATTAAATCCAACTTCACCTGAACTTAGAATCTTCAATTAACTTATATCTGGGAGATTTTAGGGAAAGAGGCGGACACACAGTCCAAAACCAGACCGGGTTTATACAGAGGATGCTCTCCGCAGCCTCCCAGACGTTAAATCACAAATTAAAGTTTAACAGAGTGCTTTGCCAGCAGGATGGAGTTGCTCCGTCCAGATAGCTTGTTTAAAAGGCCATTAGCTAAACTTCATGTGAATGTGGCTGGAGGTGAAACGGACGCTGAAACACTCGGTTCTGACCTGTCCTGATTTAACTTTTTAAATGCCACACTAAACTGTGCTGGGATCTTCAGAAGTGAGCATTTAAAACAGCGTCATTAAAGTTGTAAGTGGCCAAAGTTTCCTCCTGCCTGAGCCACACGCAGCCATAATGTGGTTATAATGGCGTTCCTCTAAATCCGGCCTGACATCCTCCACTAATGTTTCTCTGCTTAATGAATGTTTTGGCTGACCTCGCCGGACTTGAGAAACAAGGAGAAACGAAAAAAAAAAAAAAAAAAAAAAAAGCGTAAAGTGGCTGACGGGAAATGAATGAAAAGGGGAAAGTCATGTCTGCCGTCAGCTCTTTTCCAGCCAGTCCCAAGGTCAGCGGCGCCGATTCCACACAGGCCGACTCTCTTTCTCAGCCGCATTACGCTGAATGAAAGAAGGATCATCAGGATGACACGGAATTCATTCCCTGTAATTCCTCTGTCACGTCGGTGATAGAGCACGTCTCATTTACTGTAGCACTGAGAATTAATTTCCATCCTCATCCAAACGTGGGCTGCTGCCGATTCCACATACTTGACTTCTCACCTGGGCCTGAATCTACACACTCTGGCATTTAATTAAACGTATATTCAGATTAATCGTGAAACGCCCGCACGTTTTATTTTCTATTACCCACGTTGGGCAATAAACCATTAATCACATTATTGCGATGATATAATTGCATGTGACGGAGGCCGGCAATGTGTAAACTCAGCAGCTGCGGGGCGTCGGTGTTTAAAGGTCAGGTACAGACCCGGCGCCCGCCACGAGCAGCTTCCACGCTCACAACGTATTCACACACGCACTCATGTCATGTTAATGTCATCGCGTGTGACAGATTTTGTGAACTGTGGAGCTCCCAGAATGCAGTGCGTCCGCGGACGCGGCGGCCGAGAAGACATTAGGAGAGGCACGCGGAGCCCCGCTCGCCGGGAAAATGGAAGGAGTCGGGCAGTAATGAGGGGCCGCATTTGTAGTCGAAGTGTGAAACATTGCGCCCAGTGTCACGCTCATTGGCATTCCAGCCACACACACACGTATAACCCTGCGTCTCTCACACACCGCTGCATCCCCGCTCTTCTCTTTCTCATTTTCCCCCGCAGCCCTGCCTCGGTCCCCGTGGAAACTGGAGGTCATCGGTGTTAGGGAGGAGGGAGCCGCGGGGTTTAGCTCAAGAGAGCGAGTGGGAGGGAGGAGGAGAAAGGAGGAGATACAGGTTGTAACCTCTGAGAATCTCATACAGCCTCTGACTCCGCAGCCTCCACATCCACTCACAGGACGGAGAACGCTGCAAAATGTCCGCCGAAGAAGAGCAGAAACGCCGTTCGTCATCAACGGACGAGCATCGCTTAACGTCTGCCTTGCTTTGGTTATCACTTCTCTGTAAACCAGAAGGTTCAGTGAGATTTTGCTCCCTTCCACACAGCCAGGCAGATGTTTCCGAGGTGCGCTGTGAAAGTCTGGCTGCTATGAGCTGCTGTTTTGTCCATTTGTCTGTGTTTGTGGAGCACTGACCTTCGCCGCTGACTGTAACAGACCTGCTGTGCAGAACATCACTGTGAAGGATTATTTAATAAGTGGAATTTAGGTGCCAGGGGAACGCTAAAGAGAAAATAATTCAGAAAGACCAATGGTGAGTAAACATTTTTGAAGTTAATTGGAAGTTTGCAGCAAGACTCAAACATGCTGTAGTTATTCTTCCACATACTTTACTATTAAAACAGTATATTTTATAAACTACAACCAACAAAGTAGCTGGAATCAAGGCTGTGCAGCACAGCATAAGAAATCCTTAATTTAATACATCAAAATTAGCTGAATATTATGCAACAAGTAAGAAACAAACAATACTTCTTGTTTCTCACTCATGAATTCATATCATTTCAGATTTTGAAGCTGCACTAGTTTGGTTTCCAGTCATGCAAATAGAGATGAGCGTACTCATTCTGCAAGCTAATATGTGTTCGCTCTGCATTTAGCACTCTCTCTCCCCCTGTCTCTCTCTCTCTCTCTTGATTCTCCAGACAGTTGCAGTGGTCCCTGCCTCATCTCCATTTGGATCTCTGTTTGGAAATGAATCACATTCATGCAACACCTGAGCTGCCGACGGGAGCCGGATGGGATCAGAGTCCCAGGTGGATCAATTGAAATAGCTTTCCATTCCTGCAAACAGTGTGCGCGCACACGCACACACACACACACACACACACACACACACACACACACACACACACACACACACAACACAAAGGTTATGGTCAATCAAACCCCTGTTCGCCTGGGTCACAGAGAAACTAAGCTGCTGCGCACACATACATATTCTCCATGTTATCTGACTGCTTCTTTGTTTTGTTTCCCTCTTTGTGTGTGTGTGTGTGTGTGTGTGTGTGTGTGTGTGTATCACACGCACACACACACACACACACACACACACACACACACACACACACACCTGCCTTCCCGGTCTCTCTGCCATTCATTAACTGACAGCCCGACTCCCTCCCAGGTGGAGCTGTTGGGAGGCAGGAGGATTTGCATTTGTATTTTTCCAATATCTGCTCTGGACAGAGGATCATGGGCTTACCATGGGAGAGGAAAGAAGTGGGCAGAGCTGCAGCGGCCTGACATTTGTTAAAGACATTCATCTCTGCTCCGCCACTGTTTTCCCCCCCCCTTGCTGTGTGCGGTTTGAGATGATGCCTCCACCTGTCGTCGGCGGCTGTGGGCATGTCGCGCTGCTCTACCTGTGAATGCTGGGAGGAGAAACACGCAGTTCAGACTTAAGGTCACGCAGATATGAATATCGAGGATAGCTACCCTTGTTAGCTCAGTCCCACCAGACACACAGAGGCTGTTACTGTCACTGTGTTCGCCGCCGTGGCCAAGCGAAGGGCTGACGGAGGCTGGCTGGGCTTCTGCTCCGAGACCAGGACACTGGAATAAGCATGAGGCTGGGTCTGCTGAGTCAGAGAGCCCAGCGAAAGCCGACCCCGAGGAAAACCCACACTGAAAGATAGATATTGCACAGGAGGGGAGTCTTTATATTTATCCTCTCCTGCCAGGATTCTGTGATTATTTTTTACCCTCTGCAAAAACTCTGCTGAACATTGATCAGAGCAGAGCGTCGTCTGTTGCCTTCAGCAGGTTATACATTATTTCTAGAACCTCTCCACTTTTGATAGCGGTCCATTTCTGGGGCGCTCGGGCTCATCTTTCTTGAGAAACTCTGAAACTCGGTCTGAGGCTTCTCTACACTCTCAGGTTAATGTAAGTTCTCCCCACAGTGTCCGAGCATCACCTTCCTACTCTGATTTGAATAATTCACGACAGAAAATAGGTTGATGGAACGATACGATGCAGCAAAAGAGAGGCTGAGGAACAAAACAAACAAGTATTAAACATAAAGAGGAAACCTAATTTTGAAGTGAAGAACACAGCTTTATATTGTCTGAGTCATCACAGCCCTGAGATAGCCTCTGGCTAAGTTATTTGCCTGTTTTGGTGCTAAAAGTTAAAGTTCTTTAAAGTGAAGCATGGAGCTGTCACCCGTTATTACATTCCACAGCAAAATGCAATACAGTGTGTGTCTCTTCATTCTATGTATTTACTGTGGTAACTCACACAGGATATTATGAGTAAACAAACATTTGTGTCTTCCTGAAAGGCTCTGAACAGTAAAATGCAATTTGTGAGGCCTGGCAGGAATATTTGCTGCTGTTATATGTGCATACTTAATAAAAAATAATCAGTGGTGCAGAAACAGTATCTCTCCTGCACAGTCCTCTCGCTGTGGTTCAGTATTGACCTTCCTGTGCCACAAACCGTCACACCCTCCGTCCAGCATGTGAGGAAAAATAAACATGGAAATGAAGAAACAGCGGGATAACGTGTCCATGCAGACCCGTAAAGCACCGGCAGACGTTATTAAGTCTGACTTTTGGATCATTTTCTTGAAATTTCAGGAGGGAAGATGCTGCATGTTAGAGGATGGAAACACGAGCTGATTCAAAACCCAACTGCCAGGAGTTGAATCGGACTTCTGCAGTTGAGGAATTTACTTTTGGTTTTACCTTTCAGCTTTGCCACAAAGTACAGGGATTCACACAGTCACAACGGTAATTAATGCTGACGCCCACACCTCTGACTTCCCGGTGTCTGTGTTTAGTGAGACGCTTAATTAATCCAGTCGGACCAAATAAATACCAGTACAACAAAGGCAGGGACACCCAGACACATACAGCGTCAATGGGATGGATTCGTAACTGGGCAATTTAAGACAGATTTTCTTCAAATGTAGCTGGAATTTCTACTAAACAACCAGAAACTTGGAGGGAAAAAAAATTTGAGATGAACAGCAGGTGTTGCTGGTTCTCCTGCAGGGAGCCAGTGAAGCACTGCAGGAGGAGGATGTAGTTAAATGAGCAGCAGCCAGACTCAGTCCGACCTCAGAGCACGAGGAAACCGTCTGCTGCCATGCAGCTGATGGTTTTCACTATTTCCTTCTTCCAAATTTGAATTATTGAATAATTAAAAAAGTGTTTTTCTCGGTAACGTGACTTGGCTCCTCGTTCATCCACAGTGCTGTTGCTTCTCTCAGTCACCACAACAACCACCCCGAATACCGACTGAAAGCATTAATAATTCCACCCAGATCAGCATCATAACTCCAGCAGTGAGGCACTGAGTCGGGGATGCTGTCGCTGTTTCAGTCACGCGCCTGTACCTGCTGGAAGACACACATCCTCACCTGATCTGGGTTTTTAACACAAAGTGTGTGTTTTCAGCTCAGCTCGTGAGGCGGATGCTGCTCCATCATTCATGTGACGCATGAATATTAACACCCATTTCATTCGAAACACATCTCTTTTAAATAAAAAGGTAAGTCAGCGCTGAAGGCGAGCTTACTCAGAGGTTGAGGATGTTTTCCACTTGTATCAACTGAAAGTGAAGTCAAAGCCTTCTGGGAGCGTCACACTGATAGCCCGGCCCGCGGTAGCTCTGAATACTGAAACCATAGAAAAGAAATGCGCACTGCGTTTCCTACATCTATTCAAGCAGGCACATCTGCAGGTCCGCATGACACGCTGTCCAGACTTTAGCTGCTTTACTTGACATTTGCTCAAAGTTAAGATGAATATTTCAGGTTGGAGAGCCGCTGTGCAGCGGTTCACACCTCTGTCTCACCCAGAGAAGATTCTTCATTTGACTCTGGGCTCGGGGCCGTTCTGTCATGCAGTTTGCACACTGAATGGACTCGCGCACGGTATTTGTTCATGGAATTCCCCCCTTGGGGATAAATAAAGGTTTCTTGAATCGTTTCCCTTCGCTACAGACACGTGACGGTGAATAGTTGTCTCTGTGTTTGCTGTTTTTGGGTTTGGTTCCAGACTTTTGAGGCGACTGCAGCTCATCAAGTTTCAGATACAGTTTGATACAAATACAAAAACTATATCCTCTAATGCATTAATGGAGTTTGAACTACATTCAGAATACTGCACATTTTAATACATTTAGCCTAGATTTGAACCTGATTTTCAAGCTTTTTTTTGTTGACAATTTTGACATTTTTGCTGCTTTAACCATTTTACCTCTTTTTAAGCAGTTTTATATGCTTTTTTCCAACCATAGCTAATTTTCTTCTTCTAGAAATTGAGGTTTTTTAAAGCTGTCCTATCATTTTTTTCTGCATTTCAGGTGTTTTTTTGCTATTGTCCGCAATTTTACTTGTATCCTTTGTTGGATTCCTCTTGAACCAAGAGTGAATAATCATTTTGAATAGTAACTATAGTAAAAATAACTATTCCGGTTCAGTAATTATTCAGGTTTCAGTTTGTGAAGGCTTCACGGAGCCACTACAGAGGGACTGAAGAGCCAGATGTGGCTCCGGAGCTGCTGGTATAGAGGAGCAGAACGTAACGGCGTACGCCGGTCGAGGCGGTTCACGTGCAACAAGTTGAGGAGAGTGAGAGCAAAGTCTGCAGGGTAGGAGGCTTGCAGCAGAGAAACAGTACATTCTGCTTTTGAAGCAGGATGCCAGGATTCTTCCAGACTCCAGAGGAGGAAGCTGGGGCTCCTCTATTGAATCTGTAAATATCTTCAAGCGTGTCAGTCAGAGAGAGCATGCTAACAGTGCGTGGAGAGTGTACACAATGTGACCCCAGCAGTCTGATGTGCTGATTTCCATGTTGCTTTGAGCAGCGCTTCAATGGCGAAGCGACCTGCCCAAATAAATCGCAAAACAACTGAACCGCGAATACGTTCCGGTACCTCCATACAGGAAGGATAATAGGAATGTGTGTCCTCTCTGGTCTATTTGAATATTTTCTAATTTTGGGGAGGCTGTGAAGTGTGAACTCTCCCAGATGAAATTCTGGAGACACAGACAAAAACAATCCACTTGAATCCACCTGATCGCCGTCCTTTTCCCCTCTATTTTTAGTTGTACTTTGTTTAAGCGTGTTCACGGCTGCATTGAGTTGTAACTGGGGGAGATACAGCGATCCGCATCGACTCTGCCTGGAAGGCGGCCGGGAGGGGAGGCGGTATTGATTGTGTCACCTTTGCGCCGGCTGGCGGCTGTGAGGGCTCTTTGTGGGTCCCTTCTCTCGGCGGAGGACTCGGCCACTTGTACATGAAAAGATTCAGTGTATAAAGCAGCTGGGGCTGAGGGGGAGGTGGGGGGGGGGGGGCGCTACAAACTCCTCTTTTATGTCCTGCTGTCCCCTCTCTGCCTCCGTGTCATTCCTTCCTCTTTCTCCTCCCTCACTCTGCAGAAGCAACATCTCTGAATTCCTGCGTTCGTCCCGCCTCTGCCCGCTCTCACACGTCCTGCCAATAACTCGGAGGTTACTGTCTACAAGTGTTCACATACGAGGGCTGTGGCTGATGCATGGTTTCTGTGGCAACAACAGGGCGGCCGTTACCGTCCAGATGGCTTCGATGGCGCGATTTCGCAGCCGGCAGCGGTGCTTAAGTGCTGCACTCTCGCTCTCATTTGCCTCAGTTTTGGACATGTATTGGGAAAAGAATTCCTTTTGTCTTTTTCCCCTTTCATGCCATTGTCAGAGAGGCTAATTAGCTCTCTTGAAAATGTTTCACAGCAGCGTGGCAGGTGCTTTTTAGAGAGAGCGAGATGAAACGGGAAGGGCCATGTTTGTTCCAGCGAGGCTCCAGGCATCTGCATTAAAGGGCAGCAATCAGCCCGCAATTACAGGGTAACCTCGGCTAATGGCTCTGAAGAGTCCACTCAAACACTGTTTACAGTGTGAACGCAGGCTCCGCAGGGTGCTGCGGTGTCCAGGTCAGGTTCAGCTTTTATAGAGGAAAATAAAAACACCTACAATTACAATTAAACACCGCCAGATAAACAATTCAAAGCCGCTTCATTAAACGAGCGTCCCCCCGGTGAAGTTTAAAAAGCTAGAGGAATAGAAGAAAGTCAAAGCGTAATGTAATTAAATTAACACTAGATGAGTCAAATCAAACGTAGACATACAGTAAAGAAAGGAGTGTAGATCTGAGAGAGAGAGAAATCTTCAATATGGTGGAATCCATCCCAGTGTACTGGAACAGAGTCACCATCACTGAGCCTATTTTAAAGCAATGGTCAACAAGACAGCAGATATGTGTTCATCCGAGATTCGTTCTTCTTCAGTTGTGATGAAACAATTGAAAACAATGGTTTAGCATCAATGCCACGTGCAGCGTTCACTCTGAAGCAGTTCAGCCACTAACGATCTCACGGCCGGCTTCAGCCGTACAGTATTTACACCTTTTTTTCCCCAGTACCTCGGCTGAATCACACGGAGAATCAGACGCCGCCTGAGCTGAGGACGTTCACTCCCGCTCTGCTGATAAGGATTATATTTATCACAGGAGTGGATAGCTCATTAATTTCTCCAGAAATACCATCTGGGGACCACGTCAGAGCGCCGTGCTCCTTGAACAAGGCCGACGCGCCATAAACCTCCTAATCAACCCAGGGTATACACCGCCACACAAAAAAAAAGAAAAGAAACAAAGAAAAAAAACCAGAAAAACAAACGGTGCCGGCGCTCGCGCTCACAACGCCACTTACTGTCACAAAGGAAAAGGTCAAGCTGATTGAGAGGAGACGGACCTGGCTCAACGGTACGTGGCTGCGGTAACGAGAGCGCTGGGCTACCGTCTGAGCGTGCTGAATGGTATTAGCCGCCCTGTCAGCGTGGAGCGCCGTGGCTCCGCCCGCTCCACCCGCTGACCTGTTGTGTGAGATGTAATTATCTGCCGCAGTTCTTCTGCTGCGTTACAGGTAATTGATGCTTATTTCCTCAGGAAGGGTTGAAATCTGTATTGATTGTCAACTTAAGTAGGCCAAGTTTATCACCTGGCTCTCTTCCTCCTCGCCGAGGAATCAATACAAATTTCACCCGACAACCTCTTCACCCGTCTCCACCGTCCGGAGGACTGAAGGTCCCTCTCAGGCTTATCTACTCCCTCATTCACAGCGCGGTCCGAGCGCCAGGCCGTTCCACAAAGCTCCGCTCCGGCCTCTTAACTCCCGGCTCGTGAAATCTAATTACAGCCACACTCACTAATCTGGAATTAATTCACTTTAGATGAAGGTGATTGATAACGGCCCGTGCAGGAGTCACCCGGGTCGCCTGTCAACAGTCTGGCTTCAGGGTGAACGCATGAGTTGAACGTGACAGACAGGGTTGGTTTGGAGGACAGCGGATCAGAAGAGGCGCAGAAAGGACGTTTCAGCGGCGGCGGAGGCGTCCCAGCAGAGAGGACCCCTGCCTCCGGGCTCCTGGGGACAGCCGGAGCGCCGCAGGGCGGGCCTCGCCACGGCGCCGCTCTCCTACATGTGATGCACGCCTGTAAATAACCGGACGTCGTCTCTGAGGCTTGAGCAGCAGGAGCTGTGGATATTATTCCAGTCACCGTTCCATTATCCCGGATAACAACGGGAGTCGCGGCGAGCCGCGTTTCATGCCAAAAGATGTTCAGGGTGACACTGCTTCCAGAGAGCTGTTGGTAATTTTCTGATATGCACACCGGCAGGGCAGCGTCATTCATCAGTGTCTCCTAAAACTGCTTTTTTCTTCTGGACTGATGTTATTAATGTGACAGTTTGGTTCAATTTAGCTACAAAAACAACTTGACCCAGTGGGGACTTTCACAGCAGCCGACGACTCAGAATCGCTGCAGCTCAACTTCCCTTTTCATGTACCTCCAGAGCACCGTTCAGGTGGTTGATGAGTCATGAATGATTACGGTTATTAGTGATGATAATCTGGGATTGGCTTGTTGTGTCTGTTATTCTGAAGAATTTCTTTTTTTATTAAATAATAAATCAATTTTTATTTCACTGAAACTTTCAGTTACTGAAGAATTCAAAAGTATTTAAAAAAAAAAGAGTAGAGGTTGAAAGAGAAGCTCAGACCTGTTCTCCAGAATAAACGGGCTGTTTGGCGAAAGGACAGGTGTTCAGTAAGGAGCCTGCACAGAAAAAGCGTTTTGTTCCTCTTCAATTCATTTATCTGACGCAGAAATAAGTTTTATCAAACTCCAGTTAAAGTGTTCTGCCCTCGTAACGTCCTGAACTTCACCTAAACTCGGTCATTCACAGAGCCTTGAAGGCCTGAATGCAAACGAGCGGTAATGAGGACAAACGCTCCCACCGAGGACCGACTCCAGCCCGGAGGCCGGTCAGCACCTCTCTCTCGTTTCATCACGTCTCCTCCTCAGTCCGAACACACGCTCTACGATCCACGCCCTTCCGCGTCCAGGTGAACAAGCCCTCTTAATTTAGCAACTCAGGAACGAGAACTGGGCAGAAAAAAAACCATAACAGCCACGGAAAGATAATGGGAGAAAGGCGAAGCGTCACACTTCAGATTTAATGGAATCTAATGACTCCATTTAGACACTTCATTTTGCTCCATGAATGAATAAAACACAAACTGTTTTGGTTGGAGCACGGCGTAAAGGAGACAAAGCCTAATTATTGGCAATAACAGAGCAGTAACTTCATGACAGTTGAATTACTTTAAAGAGGGTAATGACACTGAAGCAGATGCTGCTGCGGCTAATAGGCTATTTTACCAACGACGCCATTGAGCGGAAGCTGCGCGAGCATCCATTCCAATTTGCTGGATGAGCATGTAATTGTGTACGAGCAGTAAAGGCTATTTTGTGTACACTGGTATTATCAGGTCATCAGGTCGGTCGGTGCGGCAGACGTGCGCTTCGGGAGCGTAATTCAATAGGATGATGAAAGGCGCGGCGCCGGCGCCCTCCGGCTCGTTCCGACTCCACGTGTCGGCCGTGAGACGGAGCTCGGCCATCGATCCGGGCCGTCCTGGGTGGGAACGAGTCGGCGGCTAGAAGAAAAGGCCGAGGCCAGGAGAACAAAGGCGGGAGTCGGGTTGTGCTTGCAGATAACGGCGACGTTCAGGAGTTGCCGCGGTGCCTTCAGGGACCTGAAATTACACTCATGTTACTTTGTAGAAAATGAATGAATGATGAAGCATGCACACAAAGAAAGGCCTCTTTTGCAAACTAATGCGGCGCCTCACGCTGGGCAGCGCCGCCGTGTCTTACACGCCTCTCTTCTCATGTGGCTCTGATGAATTTGCCTCTTTTAGTCTTTCTTCTTGGTCTCGGCAGCAATAGAGTCGCATCTCACTGTCATCAATAGGTTGTCGGTGTGATTACTCATCCTGGAACGCTTTGTTCTCCATCAGCAGTCTGTCTGCCGCTCGGCCCCCTCCGGCAGCCCTCTGCTGAGGTTTCACTCCCTTAGGAAAAAAAAAAAAGCCACTTTTAAAACAAAGATTGGATGTCAGAGAAGTTCTTAATGTCACAGAGGAATTTCTGGAATGTAGATTATCCCAAATCCCCTCAGACTATTTAAAAGCTGGGGTAAAAACAGAACTATCAGAAGTTCCAGCTGCCTAAATCCTGCACTTCTAAATATATTCAATGTCAAACTTAAACTTTAGACACACATAAAAACAGAGGAGGTAACATTTTACTGGATTTAAGTCAATTTTCTGATATTTTAAGGTGGTTTTTTTTGTCCCGCTCTACATTTGAAATGAGACACTGTACCTGAACATTCTAAAGCTGAGGCTGATTCAGAGACCCGGTCAGAGAACGTTAAGTTACTGAAGCAGCAGGAGCTGATTCATTCAGTCATTCATTCAAATGGCTTCTTTCCTCTTTCTGCCAACCACACAGTTATTTACCAAAGTGTTTGTTTTGAATGAAACAAGCAGAAAGAATAAAAATTCAACTTTTTCATAAATTCAAAACATCGAACGTTTGATTCACCTTCAAGAAACATTATGTGACAGTAACAGTCCACACAATCACTCTGCTTTCTTCATCATGACTCTTTTTCCAAACACTGTCTATTGTTGATATAGTGATATATTAAAGGTGCATTAAGGAGTTTTTCAAATTTAAAAATACTTATTTTCCACCATAAATATGTTACAAATATTCAATGATGTGTACAATGTGCCCTGACATTTCCATTGCAAGTACCGCTAACAGCGCTAAATTGTCACTGGAAAGTTGCAGTGCCGGTCCGGCACCAGAATTTTTTTGGGAGAATTTGAGATGATGTGATGTAATGCACACTCCCGCTGACCTGATATCCTTAAGTTTCATTTTGTCCACCATTACTCCAGATGCTTAGCGAGCAGCAACTGAGCAGTACTGAGGATGGATCTTCCAGAAAGTAAGAACAGACCGGCTTCCAGCACTGCCACAGCTCCAGCACAGACCCCACCAGGTAAAAGAAACTTACATTTTACTCGAGCGCTACTAACCGAACGAGGAAGGAGATCCCCTCTTCCGTGCACGTACGGCACCCAAGCCACAGACAGGAGCGTTTCACTAAGCTGCATTACGCCCAAGGCCTGCAGGGGCCGTTGTTTCATATAAAGCGTGCAAACTCCTTAATGCACCTTTAATAATAAATATCGTGATATATAAGTGATAGCATGTTGCTTGTGTTTTTTGGATGAGTTAATACTTTAATTTAATTTTTATGCCTATGCTCTTCACATCACATTAATTCAGGAATAGTTTTTTCTCACTGTTGTTTTTCTGATACTCTGGTTCTTCAGTGCCGCTCTTCAGATTGACGGAAACGCAGCTTTCATTTCAGCTTCCGTCTGGATGCTGGTGACGTTTCAGACCACGTGAGGAAAGTCTTCACTCACCGTGTGACGGCATTCGCAGAAGGAAGAACCTGAACATTTGTTGGCTTTGTGCACCCGTCGTGGCAGGATCGATATTTTCTGACAGATGGAGTAACTGTCAGTTCTTCTTGTTGCATTGAGACATTAAAATCAGAATAAACACAGTAAGAAGCTAAACTTGGTTTAGTTATGAAACACACTGCAACAGGAAATGAGCAGAGAAACAGAAAGACAGCAGGAATTGTTCCCACAGGCCGGTCCTCCCTCTGAGATGCGAGCTGCAGCTTCACTTCGTCCACATGAAGAGAAAAAATCCACCTGAGCTTCTGTTTTACTGCCGGCGTTCTCGGATACAGCTCTGACCGGAGAAGCATCTTCACACACTGAAGCTGAAGAAGACAAATATCCTGAGCATCATCCTAAAAGTACAAACGAATAAATATTTAATGGTGTTTCAGCATCATTGTTCTGATGCAATACCAGGTTAATTTAGTCTGGAGATTTAAGCAGAAGACCTCTGGATCAACAGGAAGTAGAAACAACAGGCTGATTTAATCTCCTGTAAGGTCTGCACACACCTGGGCTTCCTTTCCTTCACTTCTGCTCACAGCTTTTTACAATGTCAGAGAAGATTTGGACAAAAGTAAGAAGCAAAAACAGACGATGCTTCCTGAGCGTTCCATCCTCAGTGGTTCAGCCTTCATGCTGAGAGACGCTCTGCATGAACAGCACCGTTCTCTTTCTGATCGGCAGGAGCTGGAATGATCCTTTCTTCTGGAAATCATCATCACTGGATGATGAGAAATTCTCTGGTGGAAATTCAATAGTGTTGTAGTGTCTGAGAAGATCCTGATTCAGTGCAGCCTCATCATGGCTTTTTGTAAGGAGTTTGCATGTTCTACCCGTGCACATCTTTACAGGTTCTCTGGTTTCTTCCAAGAATCCAAATGTAGACATGAAATTGGCAGCTTTAAACTACATGATGTTCACTGAGCTGGCTCTGTGTGGGCCTGGTGCTGAGCCAGGACTCATCCAGGACGTATTCTGACTGTGGCTCAGACCCAGAGTGAGTGAGTGAGTGAGTGAGTGAGTGAGTGAGTGAGTGAGTGAGTGAGTGACCTGGTGGGAGGGTGGATGCTCTATGCATGAAAACTTATATGGTTCAGTCAAAAAACATTCCCAGCATTCAGTATAAAATATGGAGTATTCTACATTTTCATGCTTTGAATATATGAAACTCCTCTGTGATGTCTGGATTGTTTATCTCAGTCCCACGCTGTCGAGGCATGTGTGACGGTTTAGTGGAAACTGACTCTGCACAGGCGCTCCGCTGCGGAGTTCAACTTTTATATTTCCCAAATTAATCAGCGAAACACAAACAAGCTTTCCAGTTTCAGATTTCCGGTCCGGCAGCATGAGGGTGGTCCGCCCCGGGACGGCGGGGCGGCTGAGTGATGGAGGAGCTCTCTTTCTGTCCGTAATGAGGCGGGGGGTGGGGGGTTCGGCGGCTGGCAGCCCGCTCCGGCTGCGCCGGTGTTCAGGCTCCCTTTGATGGCCGCTGATGAGCGGGGAGCGTCCCGAGCCACCGGGGTGAGGGCTGGCAGGACGCGGGCTCCGTCCAGATGGGGTCTCATCTGGCCTTGGCCTCGCTCCCCCCCCCCCCCCCCCCCCCCCCCCCCCCCCCCCCCACCACCCCGCCCCTGCTTTCCAGATCAGCTCCCCTCGCACAGAGGGACAGAGCGGCTACAGAGACTGAATCTCAAATAACAGAAAATAAGGATGAGAGGTTTTTGGCACATCAGAAGTATCCCTGATTGCCAGACATCTCAGAAGAGAGATCCATCAGTGACATTTAGAGATCGTCTGATGACCGGAGCTGGAAAGGTTAGATTCTGGATGTTTGAGGCTGAACTGAACAGCGGGGCAGCGGCAGACACTGAGGGGGGGCGAGGCAGAATATAAAGTGGCCAATATCAAGAGACAAATAAGAAGAAAACCAAAAAAATTAGGAAGCATTTTTCAGGTTGTGGGAGGACAGTCAAAGACTAATGAAATATTCCCCTCCCTCCTCTGCACTGAATGTGTCAGTTTCCTTATCTGTACCTCTCAAATCCCTGAGCTGGGGGTGGAGCTTAAATATTGGGTCAAAAAAATTAGATGGGATTCCACAATTATAGCCGGCAGCGGGCAATTTCCCTCATCTGGACGGAGAATAATAAAGTACAGGAAGAAAATCTTCAAACCTCATTTGTAAATCACTCCCCTCTCCGGGCTTCGTTCTTGCACACGATAGCATCACCAAACAATGGCTGCTGTTAACGCTTAATCAAATTGAGTTTTCTCCACTCGCAATAAAGGGAGAGCATCCTCTTCCTGTGGACACTGTCATTTCAGCAGCCGTGGCTGGACCAAAAGCAATTATTGATATGGAAATGCTTTGACCCGACGCAGTAATTGAAATCACATCTCACAGCTGCTGTTTTGCATTGCATTATTTACAGTTTTATGCATATAGATGTTTGAGTCTTGGCTTGAGCAGCTGCCAGGCTAAAGCAAAGAAAGTCTGTTCAAAAAGAAAAACAAAAAAACACCAGTGCTGCTAATTTAATTTCTCACTCCAAATTTAGCTCTAATCAAAGTTTGCTTTCAACCACATGATCAATCACAGAGCTTGGAGATTAGCTGCTTTTCAGCCTATAATACAAAAAAAAAAAAAATGCATGGGGAATTGATCACCATCTAGTCCCAGGTGACCGACGATAACCACAAAAATAGTGACGGACCAAATGTTAAGCTGACATTTTTAATAGAGGGAAATCACAAAGCAAATCTTCAGGACATGCTCGTCCATGTCGCTCCCTGTTTACCAATCAGCCCCGCTGCCGTCTACTGGGAGCTGCTCGCAGCAATGATTTCCGATACGCCGCAGATCCCTCCACCAGCTCTCCTTTGAAAGCCCACACTAACCCCCCCCCCAACGCTGAGCTAAGCAGGGCTCCCGGTGGACCGGGTCCATGCAGAGCCGGGTTTCGGTTGAGCTCACAGGCCTAGCACGGGAGTCAATGGATGCAAATCGCTAAAAAAACGATTGCAGTGAAAAACAGGGGGGAGTCCAGTCGTGACAGCAGCGTGTGCTCAACTGTTTTCCCTCCAGTTCAGGCAGCTCTCCACACACCTCGGACAGCCTGGAGATATCAGATCGTGGATCCTGTAAACTACCTTATAATCATAGGAAATGTGTTGATTGCATGTGCTGCCCCCGTCAGTGTCCAAACAAGGAACACGTCATTCGCAGATAACACGGTCTCATTATTTCCTCGCAGAAGTAATGACAGCGGTCCACAGTGTTGCAGAAGTGAGCTCACACAATTAACCTGCTGCCAGAGAATGAAAGTAATCAACCCCAGTGAATCAAAATGTATAATTAAAATGCAAATCCTCCAGGCTCTCCATGGCTCTAAATGGATTATTTCAAATTACCTGTCATAAAGAGCTGCCATTAATATTGCATTCACTGCTAAAAGTTCTCAGACTTTTTAGTTTGAGACTAAAGAGTTGTCACAGCGCCCACAATATTAAACATTAGGTAAAATAAATAATTTCTGATATGTCTTTCAATACGGTGACAGGAGGGGAAGTACGGTTTTGAAGCTCGCTGCATCAAAAATCATGTGGATGGAGAAACACAAAGGCTGCTCAATAATTCAGCCTGTAGAGACACTGATGAAGCGTTTCTGCAGAATGTGCTTCGAATACTCAATTTTCTGATTTTACAACAACTAATTCCTGTTTCTTATCACTGGGCAAACTGTTAAAACTCCAAATAACAGCCAGGCTATCAAACTGTCTGCATGGGAATATTTATGTTAAATGTTTAGCAACTTTAAGAGACTCACCAAACCTCGAAATCCTGAGTGTTACTACTCTTGATTTTATCCCCAGATGGTTCGTGATGAGCGGAATTTATACTTAAGGCACATTTGAGACTCGTAACATCTAACATCAGAGTGTAAAATTTAAAAAGTTTTAGTTTTGACATATATTTGATGCTAAAGGACACATTTAGAGTTGATTTAGTGTGTCCACGCTGATGTACTAAAATCTTAATGCATATGGCAGCAGCAAGTTCACTGGGATTGTAAATATTCTAGTAACTGCAGCTAAGATTAAAAAAAAGTAATCAGGCATTTTGCCAATATACAACATGTGCTGAGAGTAAACAGAAACCTATGAGAAATGAGTGGAATTGTGCTTGTTTGCACCTCTTTGTGGTTGTTCTGCGCCGCTCTCGCCTCCTGTCTGTCTCTTTAGTCGACTTCCTGAAACAACTGTTTACAGTAAGTTCAACTAGAAGCTCTGAACCACAGAAAGTACCGGAGAGTGATCCATCCATGTGCGCGCTGATTCATTTGGAATGAAACAAATACTAATTTATTTGTCTTTTTTTCCACACAAAAGCGAGCAAAGCTTCTGAAAACAGAGCGCCTGCTCTCCACCCACAGCATTGATCATTCCGTGCTTTACGTCAGCTCCCATAATGAAAACTAAAGAGCGCATTAAATGTGCGGCGGACTTCCTCAGCCATCTGCCAGCGCCGTGAGTGAATCTGCAGTTCAAACAGAGCCGTGCGCCTGTTGTCTCGCTGTCCCGGAGTGGGGGAGGGACGTCTCCCGTCTCATCGCTGTCAGCGGCGGCTCGAAGCGAAGCGTGTCTCTGGCTTTTGGGGAGGTGGCGGAGAGATCGAGCCATTGCTCATTTTGCTTAGCAGATTACAGGAGGGGGGCGTTGGAAGGCATTATGAAGAGTGATGAGCAGGAGTGGGAGGATCACTAAGATGTAAAGTGCTTCATCTTGTGCCTCAGTGAGCAGTGAAGAGATGAGGGCCAAACAGGTGGCAGAACTCTCCATCTGAGACTTCACACCGCGCGAGCATCTTGATTCACGGCACTCAATTCAAACTGTGTGGGCAAGAGTGTATCCGCTGATTAGTTCCACTTGTTCTGTCTCCACTGAATGTGAGATCCTGGATAAATATTTTTGATATCGCTCAAATAAATTCTTACACCACTACAAGAAGCAGATGTCTTCTTCAGAGGAGAAACTCCAGTGAAATGGGAACATATTTTTGTGAATTGCGAGATGGATTGATTGATTAGTCTGTGCATTGATTTGGCATCAAATACCAAGCCACAGCAAACCGAATGTGTTTATAGGCGGCCGTGCAACTGCCTGTCTGCACTGTGCTAAAGAAACTCATGATATGGAGGCTTTGCAGAATCACCTGAAGCTAAGTCACTGTATTTTCTTCACTGCTGATTTATTTGTCTTTTTCCCATAAAGCATGCTATGTATCATCATGTTTCTACAGTATCTCTGATTGGTCAGACCTTTAGTGTTTTAGTAAGCTGTGAAATCCTCACAAATTCTGCTATGAGCACCGTGTACCAACATCAGATGTTTGACATGTTTATCACTATTTCATGTTCATCAGCAATGATTTTCACTTGTACTTTTTGGAAAGGGAATCTGTGGAACAGGAGGCAGAGCTTTCACCCACCAGGCTCCTGCCGTGTGGAACCAGCTCCCAGTTTCAGTGAGGGAGGCCGACACAGTCTCTGCTTTCAGGTTAAACTGAAGACTTTTGTAAAGTTTACAGTCGGAGTTGCTTCAGGACACCCTGGACCATGTCCTAGTGAAGTTGCTGTAGGTTTAGAATGCTGGGAGATCTGCACTATAGTGGCTCTCTGTTTCTGTCCATCCTTGTCTTTTATCTCCTAACCCCAACCAGGATAGCAGAAAGTCTCCTCTGAGCCTGGTTCTGCAGAAAGTCTCCTCTGAGCCTGGTTCTGCAGGAAGTCTCCTCTGAGCCTGGTTCTACAGGAAGTCTCCTCTGAGTCTGGTTCTGCAGGAAGTCTCCTCTGAGTCTGGTTCTACAGGAAGTCTCCTCTGAGTCTGGTTCTACAGGAAGTCTCCTCTGAGTCTGGTTCTACAGGAAGTCTCCTCTGAGTCTGGTTCTAAGGAAGTCTCCTCTGAGTCTGGTTGCAGGAAGTCTCCTCTGAGTCTGGTTCTAAGGAAGTCTCCTCTGAGTCTGGTTGCAGGAAGTCTCCTCTGAGTCTGGTTCTACAGGAAGTCTCCTCTGAGTCTGGTTCTACAGGAAGTCTCCTCTGAGTCTGGTTCTACAGGAAGTCTCCTCTGAGTCTGGTTGCAGGAAGTCTCCTCTGAGTCTGGTTCTAAGGAAGTCTCCTCTGAGTCTGGTTGCAGGAAGTCTCCTCTGAGTCTGGTTCTGCAGGAAGTCTCCTCTGAGTCTGGTTCTACAGGAAGTCTCCTCTGAGTCTGGTTCTACAGGAAGTCTCCTCTGAGTCTGGTTCTGCAGGAAGTCTCCTCTGAGCCTGGTTCTGCAGGAAGTCTCCTCTGAGCCTGGTTCTGCAGGAAGTCTCCTCTGAGTCTGGTTCTGCAGGAAGTCTCCTCTGAGTCTGGTTCTGCAGGAAGTCTCCTCTGAGTCTGGTTCTACAGGAAGTCTCCTCTGAGTCTGGTTCTGCAGGAAGTCTCCTCTGAGTCTGGTTCTGCAGGAAGTCTCCTCTGAGTCTGGTTCTACAGGAAGTCTCCTCTGAGTCTGGTTCTGCAGGAAGTCTCCTCTGAGCCTGGTTCTGCAGGAAGTCTCCTCTGAGCCTGGTTCTGCAGGAAGTCTCCTCTGAGCCTGGTTCTGCAGGAAGTCTCCTCTGAGCCTGGTTCTGCAGGAAGTCTCCTCTGAGTCTGGTTCTGCAGGAAGTCTCCTCTGAGCCTGGTTCTGCAGGAAGTCTCCTCTGAGTCTGGTTCTGCAGAAACTCTCCTCTGAGTCTGGTTCTGCAGGAAGTCTCCTCTGAGCCTGGTTCTACAGGAAGTCTCCTCTGAGTCTGGTTCTACAGGAAGTCTCCTCTGAGTCTGGTTCTACAGGAAGTCTCCTCTGAGTCTGGTTCTACAGGAAGTCTCCTCTGAGTCTGGTTCTGCAGAAAGTCTCCTCTGAGTCTGGTTCTACAGGCTTCTTCCTGTTAACGGGGAGTTTATCTTTTCCACCTTCTCATATGCAGTGAAATTGTTGGGCGTTCTTCTATAAAAGTGCCAGGAGATGACTGTTGTATTCAGAGTGATAAAAATAAATCAAAATTGGATTTAAATGAATAGTTTCATAGACTCATAAGTCATAACCAAGAGACTGAACACTGGCAATAAGTTGCAGTTGAAGGTTTCTTCTTTAAAAAAGGAATGAAATGACAGTTTCGAATAATGAGTTACTTGGCACATACATTGTGTGCAGTTTGTGAGAAGATCACTCGATGGGTTCATCCAACATTATGTTACTTCAATGCAGGAGGATGCCTTTTCAATATATGTGTGATGCTGAGAATACACAGCAACATGAGACATGATCGTCTGCTCAGACGGCCAGACACTGAAACTTCACTTATGGCTTTGTTTTTACTGATAATCAGTTTTTCTGAAGCTTATGATACCATACATGACTATAAAACACTCTGCTGACAACACGGCTAAAGCTTGAGGAAATCCAGTTGATAGAAACAACACTGCAGGTGATGTTAAAGGTATTTTCTGGGGATTCATTTCAAACAAACAACTTCAAATTAGTTTAGTAGTTAAAGTCTGGTGTCGTTTGGTCTAAAAACAACCTTCATAATTCTGAGTTGTAGATTTTCTATATAACCATCTGATCTGCATCTTTTCTCAGATATACCCTGCTTTAATACCATGTGCTTCACTCTTTCAGGACTTTAGTCCAAGTAAGTTTTATTCTCCTGCCTGATGCCAAGATACCGGATTACAGTCAGGTCGGCACCAATCCAAGTCGGCCCTGGCCAACTCGGCACCGCCCCCAGGATACAGTCATGTCGGCATCTCGCCAAGTCGGCCTCGCGGGGGGGGGGGGCTCTCAAGTGGTCGAGTTGGTCGGTGCCGACTTGACTGTAAGCTGCTTACCAACTCGGCCAAAAGCCTGTTTTTTAATCACGATGCCGGCTGCGGCGCGACCATTTGCACAGTTTTTTGACGATCTGTTTGAACCGAGTAGCTTAGCTACGAGCGCTTAGCGGCTGTCTGGTCATGTGACCGGTCCCCAAGGCATTCCGGGAATCGTAGCGCAACGATGCCGGCTGCGGCGCGACGATTTGCACAGTTATAATTATAATGAAGGCGACTGGTTTGATCAAACGCCGCCTGGTCACATGATGTGGTCACATGACCAGACAGCCGCTCGCGCTGTGCGCTCGGAGCTAAGCTACTCGGTTCAAACAAGACGTCAAACATGAAGCTCCAGGTACATTCTCCACCTCTAACCTGTCAGTCACCATAATCACACAGTTTGTCCTCCAGTCCCCCGCCTGCTTTTGGCCGAGTTGGTAAGCAGCTTACAGTCAAGTCGGCACCGACCAACTCGGCCACTTGAGAGCCCCCCCCGCGAGGCCGACTTGACTTGATGCCGACTTGACTGTATCCCGGGGGCGGTGCCGAGCTGGCCAGGGCCGACCTGACTGTATCCCCAAGATACGTAATAACATGACTGAGGCTATTGGTGCAGTTTAGAGCGCTGGAGGCATGCACTGTTTCCCAGGTTATTTGATGGAATAGATCTTTGAAAAATAAGCTGACATTCGAATATTAAAGGATTTGCATGCTCCAAATTTAGTGACCAAAGAAAAACTTACCAATGAAAAACAAATCATCAGAAGAATTGGAAGCATACTAGAGTATAAGAAAAGCAATCACAGGGTTCTGAGTAAGATAAAGCCTTTATTAGACCTCTTCAGAAATACTGGGTGTTATCAGGGTACATTGAGTCAGTTGTTTGTGAACCAGTCTTTGTGCAGAGTCGTGTGAGCCTTGTCTCCTGACGTCTTCCTTCTAAGTCCTGCACAGTAATCTGCTGCCCTCTTTAATTACTAACTCGTCAGGTACAGCACCAGCCTCCAGCGTTTCTCATTCCAATCATTATTCTTACATAAATCCAGTCATTTTCGAAGTGCCAGCAGTAATTGCCAGGCTCTTGAAATGAAGTGAATAAATATAGTTAATATATAAGCCGACCTGTGGAAGTGTGAGGCTGACAGCGTGTGAAACTGTATAACCAGTGGCAACACTTTCTTTCTCTGACAGCCGAGTCACACTAACAATTCAACATCCTCGAGCAAATTGGAATGACTGAAAGACTCACTTATCTTTGTGCGCGCTGAGCTCTCATACCTTGGGGAAGTGATTCTGCATTAAATTGCTGGTTGTGATTGAAAATAATGCAGTGAGTGTGGGGCCGCGTCGCTCTGGACAGATGGGTTTTCTCCACCAGTGGCTACAATCCGCCGCCGAGCCACGAAGAGGGACGCCGCGTTCCGTTTGTCTTGCAGTGTGTCGCGTCTTGTTGATTTGAACGTGTGGAGGAGAGGTGTTCGTGCGCGGACAGAAAGCCAGGTACATGTGCTGAAATGTGTCTCCTGCAGGCTGTGGAGTGTGGATTAAAAGTGGCGATGTTATCTTCCTGATGTCTAGACAGGTGGCGAGCAGAGCCCAGGGTTGCGCCCGCCGCCCGCCGCCCGAGGCGGGCCGGAGGACAAGAGGCACTTAAGAACCTGACAGTAACCTGCAGCCCTGTGAGAAGACGGCAGCGAAGGTGAACACACACACACACACACACACACACCTGACTGTAAACAACGGCTTCAAGGTCAGCGGCCTTATCTCTGCGAGCGCCGGCTGTCCGTCCAGGACCAGCTGTGGCGTTGTTTGTCAAGTATTTGCTGCAGCTCATGTTGAACTGATCCCTGCGTGGGGTTTCGTCGGTACCCCCCCCCCCCCCCTCCCCCCCCCCACGGTTCGGCCGAAAGCGCTGCTACTTGACATTGCCTCCACGGCGACGTTCTGCGGTTGAATTAGCTGCCTGAGCAGACTGCCTGAACATCATTACTGGAACAACCGACGGTCGGAGATTGCTTCGGCCGTTTTCAGAATTTTTCCGTATCAAAATTAGTCTGCATGCTGTTACCTATTTCTGGCAGAAAATGGGCTTTAAAGCACAATAATGACGGTCCTGTGGGACGGCCGGGGTCGGGCCGCCGGCGGGGGTAATGTATGCGGACGATCAGTCAGCCAGACTAAAGCCAGGCGGGGGGGCGGGGGGGCGGCCGGCGTGCGCAGCGCCTGTCTGCCTGCCCCACTGCTACCCTGGCCTCCAGCTCAAGCATTTCCATGGCTCCGCTGACATGAAACTGCTCGCTGTGGGGCTGGCGCTAAAGATTATGTCGTTACACTGTGTTGGTCATTAGTAATGGAGAAGGAGGGAGAAGATAAATTAACGGATTGGTGTAAACGGATGGAGCACGCTGCTGTGTGGTGATATATGTGCAGAGCTTTAATTACTCATTCAGATTATCATAAAGGTACCAACGCAATGTGCTGCAGCTGATGTTTTATTGAGGTTCAAAGCCAAGGTTCAGCGTTTTCTTAAATGTTACCACGATCTTCAGCTGCACTGTATAAACCACTGAAGATCTGCTTACTGAAAAATGTTGTCATAGTCATGAAGTATTCAAACGAAGCTGAACAAACTTTAAGAAGAGATAAAGACACAGAGTTACTCACAGATTCCTCCGTCAGTCGTATCTGTCAGGTGTTGGAGCGGATTGTCCTCCGATCTCTGGATCATTTGTTCGATCCCTGGCTCTTCTCGTCCATGTGTCAAAGCGTCCTTGGACGAGACAATGAACCCGACTTGCTCTCAGCGATGCGTGAGTGCTTTGTATCTCCGCTGGAGTGAGACTGACTTTGTGTAAATTGGTGAATACAGCAACAGGGTGGAGATCTTTGATAGCTAAAAAGAGAGAATGAGCTTGAAACTGCAGAGTGGGTTCCCAGTCCAGACCGTTTTCAGCGGGTTGCAGATGTTGTGTTAGAATCAAAGTCCTGGCCTGAAGTTACTCTCCTCATAATGTAACGTCACAGCTGCTGTTTCAGGCCAGAGGAGAGAAGTCAGGGAACGAGTTTACATGTGGCGATGGAGCAGGACGGAACACGGGACCAAGGCAGAACATGAGGATTTCAGACATCGGTTGGGAATTTTGCTCTAATAGTCAGAAAATGTGAGTTTGCATGTTCTCCATGTGCATGTGTGGGTTTTCCCAGGGTCCACTGTTTTCCTATCACGGATTAAAAACATTTGTTTCAGACCTTTAGGACTCTCTAAGCCAAGGGTGTCAAACTCATTTTACTTCAGTAGCCACGAACACAGCAATTTGATCTCAAGTAAACAATAGTATTATGAATAGAACAGAATAAAATAAAAAAAAATACTTTGTTAATCCCAGAGGGAAAGTCTTGAAAGCATTGCTCCATTTATAATCTATATATAACTCTTTGTTTTAGTGCAACACAGTTTTAGTCTTTCATCAAGAAGCTCACATTCATGGAAATATCATTTTACAGCACATGACAAACCTGAAGTTTGAATGCAGGAACTGAAATTTCAACTTCACCACAGAAAGCCTCGGTTCAATCATTTACACATGTGCATCATGAATTACAGTTCAGTTCTTTTCTATTAAACTATTTCCATCTTCTAAAGCATAAAGTGCCTGGTCACATGTCGCTGGAACTCAGTAACAGCTCATTTTATCATCAGCATTTCTGTCAAAATCGGGAAATTGTCTTTACGTCGACACATTTCTGCAGCTGTTTGATAATCCTGATCATCTGAACAGACGCACCACTCATCCAAACCGAAGTGGAAATAAAATGAATCATCTCCTGCCGGTCAAATTCATAAACTGCAGTTAATTTCATAATTTGTTTTTTCATCTTGCGTGGATGTGTCATATTATTATGAGCGCCCACAATGTGGTATTATAGTTTACTACTGTGAAAATGATTTGAATTACAATGAAGACAAAAACTAAGATGATGTTATTATATTTCTGTTTTAGTATTTGTTTTTTTTTTTTAATAGCAATGCTTTTTCCAGCCAAGCCTTTAATCTGAGTTTTCTTTCATGTTCTGTAATTTGGAGTTTGCAGAGTTTAAATGCATAGAAACATGATTTATCACGTCTGTCAGTCTTTTGTGATACACATTTTGCACATGTTGATATCTGAATAAGGAACTGTCTAACTGACTTGGATAAAGTGACCCCGATGATGGGTGCATGAGTGGAAAAATGAAAAAGTTTTTAGATAGTCACATAGTCTGTATCGGGTTACAGTAAATAAAGTTTTGTTCCCTCCAGCAGTTAATGTAGAAGTCTTCTAAATGTCAGCACTAAAAAGCTGCGGCTCTGGCAGCAACTGTCTCCTGCTTCTACAGAATCCACCCAGCGCAAATAAATCCAGCAGGCTGTTAATGCACTTGGTGACCGGAGGTTATGACACCGAGGGAAGCTGCAGACCGTCGAGCTCCGCTGCAACACCAACACATGGCGCAGGCTGCTTTCTGCAGGGCCTCCACCTGCCGCTTTACACGTGCGCTTCACGTCACGTCAGGTCATCCTGACAAGTTTCTCACTTAAAGAAAAAAAAAAAAAAAAACAGAAATGTCAGCTGAAAATTAATCTCTCGGTTTGCTTTTGCAGCTGAAAATCTCACTTTACATCACGACGCCTGCATGGGAATTTGTGTGAAGTTGATCTGAGGGGCGAGAAAAGGAGCGGGGACATCTGTATTTTCTGCACTCTGAAAGCAACCTGCAGGGTGACTTCTTAATACCTGCACTCCTCTGCAGTGGATCAGCGCAGATCAAAGCCAAATCTATTAGAATGGGAGTCTTACAGCGGCAGAAAGAGCCCTGATCAGGACCCAGATCAGAATTATCTTCACTTGACGAGTATATTTACACTGGAAAGTGCCGTCTTATCTCGGGGAGTCACCTTTATTCCTGCTGAATGTTAATTTGCTGTGCAGAGAGAAGACGGTGCAGCTGTCCAGCTCCATGAAACACATGATGTACAAATAACAAAAAGGAGGTGATCAAACAGTAATAAAGAGGATTAGTACGGATGTTGTTGCAGCGTTCAGATCAGAATGAGACTGCGATGAGGTGAGGAATGGGATCACAATAACTAGAAACCTGTAGGTCACTTAATCTCTGATTAACTTACAGATGTGACCTTATCTTGCTTCCATGGCAATGATTTATTTTTAAAACTGACTTAATTAGGTAGCGGCGTGTCTGCTGTGGAGTCAAGTCTCCAAAGGTCCGTCTGGAATTTGACCTTCTCTTTCTAACCAGAAAGCTCTCACAATTATTACACTTCACTTCAGGATCTCCACTTCAGCTCGGAACAACTCCTGTTGTAATTATAGCGTCAGATTCCTCATCTCAGGATGTGTGGAAACGCCACCAGTCCAGTAATAAACACAGGTGGAGAGAATGTTTGCACCACAACACAGGAATTATCACACCACACGATCAGTGTAAATATATTTACTTTACATGTGCTGTAATTTGATGCTGAGTAACGTCTGTACCGAGGCCCAGAGGACCACCTCTCTGCCTGATAATTTCATTTCATTTCCAATTCTACATTTCCACTTTCAATGCTGTATTTTATTATTTCCGAAAGGTCAAGTCAAAATAAGACCTGGCCTTCCTTTTACTCCTACAGCTGCTGTATCTTGTTTAACACATGAAATAACAAGTAAAGTGGAGAAGGAGGCGAGGCCTCCGTCGTTACAGGTGTTTTGATGAATGCTGCATCAGGAGAGCAGGTTTCGTTCTGCAGTGGCGGCAGCACTCAGAGCCGAGCCACAAACCACAAACAGAAGTGGCCGGTCTGATGGATCTGCCTGTGAGAACTGATGAGACCCCCGAGGTCGGAGTCTGTCATCTGCAAACTCCACTTAAAGGCAGAATGAATAGACAGATATAGGCCAGCGCTCCGCACACTCCTCAGCAAATTGATTCTCAAGAAACACTTCCAAAGTTTAGAGTCTGTCTAAACAGAGAGAGGGGGAGGATCCTGAAGAGCACGGGCTGCTGAAAAGTAATTTGTTCCTTTAGTAATTGATAAAACTGAAAATAAATCACAACCTGTGTTTGTGCATATTCCATTAAGTGAGCAGCCATCAATCAAAGACTGGAAAAGAAACAGAACACAGCAGAACACGTCTGAGACTATCTTGTCTCGCAAAACATTGCACGAAGTCCTGCTTTTCCACATGAAAGGAGCAGAAAGCGAGGAGCTGAAACGTGCAGAGAAAAGCGAAGAACAGCAGACGCTTTCCTCGTAATCCAAACACTTCTGATGGTCTTACAAGGGAAACATCTTAGCATCAGGAGAATAGATTTCAACACAGCACTTTAATTATTACCAGTGTTGAGAGTCAGACAGGATTCACTTTCTTCACTTTGCATTTAATTACTTTCCCATAAAACCAAACTAAAAACCTGAAATCAGCTCGCAGCAAAATGGCACAAAAGAAATAAAAGCATCGGGGTCACTGAGTACAAACAGCAGCAGAGTAAGGATGTCCCACTTCCTGGAGTCGTCCGAGGACACACACCATTCAGACACTCCCTGCAGGCATTTCGGGAAACGTATGAGCATTATCTGCTGGAATATTAAATTGTGTTTGATATGATTTCTCAGTAGAAAAGCTAAATTGCTTGTTGGATTGCTTCCTCGTCTCCTCCCACATCGAGCGATCGGGACACAAACACTTTCAGTTCAAGAGTTTAATTGAAGGAACTTTCAGTTTTCATTGTATGTGCAGCGCAGGCCGAGTTTCACGTCCGACTGCCGACGTTATAAATCATGCTTCCAGAGAGTTTGGTGTCCGGAGAGCTCTTTCATCAGAGGAATTGGAGAAACAAGCCTCCAGTGTTGAACCCTGAACATACATCATTCTTTGTGTTGACGGCTGAAGAAATCAGGGAGGAGTAATGATCAAGCAAACTCTTTTTAAAGGTGGGGGAGTTCAGCAACGGCAAAACCAAAAGCAACGCCCAGACGTCCCAGAACACAGAATTATTACAAGTTTCTGAAAGGCAAAGCTTCACCAGTTCATTACAGACAAATCAAAAGTTAAGAGCATGATAAATGTTTAGGATCCACCGGTTGTATCGATTCACTGACTTTTCAGAAAAATCCCCTGACTTGCACCTGTCAACAAAAATAAATGATTACTTATGGATCAGCTCCTGGCCATCATCTTTTATCTTAGAATAATCCAGAATTCACCTAAATGTCAAAGCATGGTGCAGCATGAGTGTGATTTTAGGATTAATAGCACAAAGTCTGAGAGCTCACGGTTCTAATAAATTACATTTGATATTTATTCACATCTCATCGATTTTTTTTCTTTAACTTTCTGAGTTTTTATTAAATGCAGCTGCTGTCTGGTTTGCTTAATATTTAACAGTGACTGCTAACTATCCCAATAGAAATCCCAAGATAAAGAAGATAACTGGCATCTTTCATTACCAGGGGTTAGTGTAAAGGTCTTTTACTTTTTATCTGTGTTCATATAAAAACCGTTTATCCATTAAAACTTTTTATCCCAAAAAATCTGAATACGAAAAGCTTGATCTCCTTCCAGAGAAAAGGCTCGGAGGTTTTCTCCTGCTCGGCGGCAGCCGTAAGACGGCTCACTATCCTGAGAGAGGGGAAACAAACCGCCATTTGTTGTTCAGTCTGTCTGTGTTTTAAATCGTGGGGGTCATGGAGGCAGCAGACGATCGCAGAAAACAGTCTGCAGTTCCTTGCGGCCGGTGACTGAGGAGGGCAGAAAATAATCCATGCAGGAAGAACATGCAATCAGACGAGCCGGAATTGAACCGAGGCTGAGTCAATAGTGCGAACCGCTTCACCCTGAGCGGTTCCACACTGTCAGGCGGGACGGCGATATGCTGGAGCTTCCTGTGGAGAGGCCGACCACAGCAGTGGAGTCAGGACCGGCTTCCTTTGTCCGTCTCTGGTGGACAGTTGGACTTTTGTCTACGTTAGAAGTGAGGTCTGGTCTAAAGCCGGTCGAAGGACACTGTGTCTTTGAATCAGGCCTGGCAGTGACGGCTCTCTGAACCAGAATCATCTTTTAACACTCAGCTTTGTAGGAAAACCTGTGGACTTGTAGATTTCCTGACGAGAGATTCCTGATTCGACTGTGAAAGGTTATTTTCATCAGTGATTTATTGTCTGGCTGCAGATTTAGGAGTTCAGGCCTTTAAGTTGGCAGAGAGTCTGCAGTTAACGTTTGACTCTGTACAGCTGCAAAACCCCGGAGCAAGTACTTACAGACGGACCGGAGCAGGAATCGATCAGAATAATGTGTGTTATGTTTTTATTTACAGCTCGTGCCACTCTGGAGGGGCTGAATACTTCATAACGGAGGGCTTTATGTGCTAATTGTTATCAGGTTACTGATATGACGCTAAGTTCCAGGGGTGTGGTAATGAATGGATGTTTCTCTTTACAGGTTTAATTCACCCCCCCCACAGTAGAAGGGTCATTAAGCCCGAGATCAGGGCAGCGGTCATTAAAGTCATGGGAGCCATTAAAGTGGAGGAGAAAACCTTTATCAGAGTCTCCTTCTTTGGCCCCTCCTTCATGCTCCATGCTCAATGCAGCATGAAGGGAAAACACTGCTTCATGTCAGCAGCAAGGGCGGCGCCGTGCATCCTTCCTTCCCGGGTCCTTTTACGGCAACTTCGCCAATTAACTTTAATGGCCAATAATATCGTTTTATGCTTTTCACTCTATTCTCTCTATTTGAACTCCTCCGTGAATCCATTTTCCCCTCCTCCGCGCCTCCAGCCGTCTGTCCTGCGCCGCCGCCGCCTCCTCTTCCTCCTCCTCCCCAGACCTGCGGTGTCAATGGTTTAAACGGATTGCTCACGCAGCCAGTTAACCTTCTCATCCCATAAAAAGTATAATTGGTTTACTATAGGAAGGAGCCTTTTCTATGCGAGCGATAATCCCTCAGCTTGATTAATGCCCCTCTAATCAATTGGTGTCTGGGAGACCCGCCTCTTCAGTCATATCCTATAAAGGGGAACAGCTGGCCTTTGCAAAGGTCAGGCAGCGGAGGGTCACCGGGGGTCAGGGGGGCTGATGGATCAAGCAGGCGGCGTCAGACCACTTATACATGTTAACAAAACTCTTGCATTATATTTAATGGAGACGTCAATGAGAGCGTGAAATTTCTGCGTGTGTGTGTGTGTGTGTGTGTGTGTTTCTGCAGCTTTTCATAATTCATGCATCTGTGAAAAGCAGCTATTCCACCAAAGGATCATTAATTCAGCAAAACGTGTGATATCCTGCGAGCTGCAGGGATTTTAAACCCTCAGAACTGGTCAATGCAGGGTAAAGGTTAAGTTTAGACTGAAGGTTGAGGTCGTGGGGTCAAGGGCGGTAACAGGATCTCGCCGAACGCATACAGCAAGTGTGTGTCTGTGTGTGTATGTTTACCGTTCAGGTGCTCCCCTGTGAGTTCATACACACATTCATCAAGCTGTGTGAGTCAGCTGCACACACACACACACACACACACACACACACACACACACACACACACACACACACACTGCACCAAAAAGAAACAAAGAAGCAAAAAGAAAATGTTTCATTTGGGCGGAATTGCTCCGAGCCGTCGGCGGACTGACACGGCGCTGAATGAGAAGAGATCCCTGGGCGCATTGCTCTTGTAATTTTCTCTTCAAACAGGACGGCCTATCATCCTCGCAGCCAACGCCGCTGAAGGGTCTGCGCTCCGTTCGGAGCAGATTTGAATAAGACTTGGAAATTGACACAGAGCCCGCTGCGATGCATGAATATCAATGTCACCTTTGACAGGGAAGAATGGCAGCCGGAGAAATATCAATTCATTACGAGCTCCGGTTTGGAACAAACTATTTCACTTTGAACACACACCTGATGGTTTCCTTTCCCCCGATCAGCTGGAGCGGACTGCATGTCCTCTGGAGAGTCTTCCCGGTGAAAATCAAGTTATCTGCATGGCATATGGCATATCTTCTCATGTGAAGGGAGACGGCGCTGCATTCAGTGTCGTGTTCACTGGTTTTCTGTTGACTGGCTCGGCTGCAGGAGGAGCTGATCAGTAAGTGAGTGGACCAAAGGTTTCGATGGTCTTTTCGTTTGTTCTGACTGGTTGTGCCAGTATGGTTTGTTTACGAATCAAAACATCAGATGGGAAGCCTTTCTTCAGGAGCCAGCTGTAAGAGTCATCAATACCGAGCGATATCACTGACAGACACTTAAAGATGACCACGCCGAAACAAGATGTCACCGCCGAGGACCGTGAATGGTAAATAATGAATCGCTACATTAGTACAATGTCTGTTGTATACATTAGCATTCAGAGTGGACGTCTAAATTACTCTGAATCTATAAGTGTCACTTGTCACGCGGTGAAGATGAATGTTTTTGTCTGTGTGAATGCTCTGACACGATCCTGGCGCCCTGCAGGAGACCAAACGCCGGCCTGGCGTCCTGCAGGACAGCTCCGGCGGACGGCGGGCTGAACCCGGGAGTGAACGGTGCATTAATCCTCCAGAAACGTTGACGCTAACAACCGAGGACTGCTGATGAAACAGAGGTTGTGATGAATGATCTCACCAGACATTTGCTACAG
Organism: Salarias fasciatus; assembly: GCF_902148845.1. Taxonomy (NCBI): domain Eukaryota; kingdom Metazoa; phylum Chordata; class Actinopteri; order Blenniiformes; family Blenniidae; genus Salarias; species Salarias fasciatus. Next base: position 38,121,096 of record NC_043758.1, on the reverse strand, counting down.
ATGTTCCGCTGCTATCAGTTTTATGCTACCACTTTCTCCCTCCCTCCCTCCATCCCTCCTCCTTTCCTTCAGCCTTTCAACTTTCCACAAGGTGTCACAGCTGATCGGCTGGTGATTTAGTTAAACTTGTAAACAACAGCAGCCATCTGTCTCCATCAACTTTAATAACAGCTCAATGCTTATTCCCTTATTTATAAGGATCTGGAGCGCAGGCAGCAGGCGCTCGGCGCTCGGCGCGCGGTGTTGGCGTCGGGGGGGGGGGGGGGAGCGCAGCGCGGCCCGTGTTAGTATGCACATACATGCCTCTCCTACACACAGACTCACTGCGACAACACTGCAGTCAGACATGGGGGAGATGGAGGAACAGCAGTGGGGGATGGATGGAGTGGGGGGGGAGCAGGCAGTGGAAGATCCGCTCCTGAATACTCTCAGCAGCTCCTTCAGGTCAGCGCTTTGGACCGGGAGGCGGAGGGACGCCGAGGGGCATAACGAGATGCACAGCACATCTTTAAATGAGGCACAGCTAGGTGAGCAGAATTAATATTTCACACACACACACACACACACACACACACAAGAAAATACAACAGTCTGGTAATGGATCTGCGGCAAACTAGTAAGCGAGCCGCTCATTGTGTTGTTTTATTATTAATACTCCTGAGCCAATGGGCTGTGGAATCAGCATTGAGTGACCTGCCCTTCCCTCTTCTTATGCTAATCGTCATTGACATTTCCTGCACACAGCGCGGCCGGCCCGGCCCCTCTGCAGCGGACCAGAAAACCACCAAACATTAGCAACAATGAAATCCCTCAAACGCTGCAATAATCCACCCCGAGACATTACCATACTGGAATTACAGCGCGTCCGCACGCCGCGCCGCCGACCCCGCGTCTCTGAAAAGACTCTGTTGTCATCTTAAAGGTTTGACCGTCAGGTAGTCTTTGTATGTGAAAGGCTACAGCATTCATCTTCTGCCCATTTATCATTCCTGTCCACTTTTCTCCAGTCCTCCATTCATCTATCAGTCCATTCATCTTTCCATCCATCAGTCCGTACAGCCTTTGTTCCACGTTTGGACCCATCTGTCACGGCCTCAGTGAAGCCATGTCCTTTCATATATAGACATCTCATTCCAACCGTCCACCGCTTTCAGATTGCCTGAGACACGCACTTGGTTTGCTGCGGATGCTGGGTTTTTTTTTTGTTTTGTTTTTTATTATTTTTCTTAAAGAAATTTGATTTAGAATTTGTTTGGTTGAAGCTTAAATCAGTTCATCAGCAGCAGAGAGGCTTATGGATTGCATGTTTATTGCTTTGTGTGAAGCAAATAATTACAAAAAAAAAAATTGCTGAAACCGTGTGACTACAAACTGTGGCTCATTTATGAGAAACAGAATTGGATTAGATTCATAAAGAGCTGCATTCTGGGTAAAACCACCTCCACCTGCTTCGGCAGTGATCACTTTAAGCCACATATTTACAGTATAAGGTTCAGTTTTCAGCTGTGTTTGACTTCATCCTCCAATCCAGGCAACATGTGGGCACAGTAACCAGCAGATCCAGGCTTCAGCACCCACGATGCATTTCAGCGGCTGCACTTTCTAATATTGCGAGTGGACAAAAAGCCACCCCATCAGAGCAGAGAACTGCTAATAAACCAAGACTTTATGTACTTGACAGCGATTTCAGGCAGTCACGATCAGGACTGATGGCTGCTGCAGCCTTGTTCACGGTTTGTATCCGATCTGTGGATCACATCTGGAAGAGAACGCCGTCCTCTGGATCGTTCCTGTGATTTCTGACTTCATCACGGAGGTTTTCTCTTCCACTGGCGTCATGTTGATGTACAACTGTGCTTCTTGCTCTGTGCTTTTGTTTTCCCTGCCCGTTCTGTGCTTCCTGTTCCTTTTGCTCCCCTTCTCAGCCGACCCACAGTTCTTCTTATTCACTACAACTTGTATTAAACTGAAAATTAATTTTGATCTGAGATTTGAAAAGAACCTGGTGCTGTACTGACAAAACGCGCCGTCTTCCACAGCGTCTGGTTTTATCAGCACCAAGTAATACGGCTGCCGCGGCCGCTGTCTCTCTCTTGATCTAATTTGTAAAAACTATTATTTTGTGATCAAAACAAGAGGATCAATGAGTTGATGGAGATGGAATAACAACCAAGCTAATTGGATTTCCCGGTTCCAATACAAGCCAATTAACCTTACACTGAGGCAATTAACAGTGAATGGAGTGGTTCAATATCACAAAAGTGAAGCCCCCAGAAGTTATTTGCAGAATAGTTTATCTCTATTGAACGGAGCGCCGTGCCAATCTTACAGCAGGCGATCCGCTATTCCTGCGCCGTCACCACCGCCGGTAAACGTGACCCCGGCGCCACGTCATCTTTTAATGATGATTCATGCCGGCTTCCTGCCCCTGCAGTCGGATGCCTCCGACCTCTCTGCATGTTAATGATGACTTTGCTTTCGACTGGGTGCCGCGCTTCACCCGGGACAAAGAGGCTTGTGCACGGCTCGCCGGAGACCCGGCGCAGACCTCGCTGTGATAAACACATGATTAGGGAGACAAATGATATTAGAGCCAATCATCTCCCGCCCACCGCGGTCATTAAAACACCACCAGCAACAATAGATCAGTGCTAATTGGATGCTGAATATGACCATAACATCGCATTACTCCGATCAATCACCGGCTCTGTCTTTGAGGAGAACTTGAGTTGACCTAATGATTTAAATCAAGGTTGGCAATGCTTTGTTTCTTTTTCTTTTTTTTTCTCCCCCAACCAGCAACAACTCCAGAAGGCAGCCGCTCCATCGAACAGATTGCTTCATGTTCTTGTTTTCAAGCCATTAGATCTGAATTAGCTGCAGCATTTGATACTGGAAAAGAAAAACCTTTTAACAGACTATTTTTTCTTTGTGGAACAGAGTCTATAGAAGTTTTTAGTTGGTAAGTTTGCATGTTGTCCATGTGGATGAAGGGTTTGTTCCAGGTTTTTAGGAAAATAGACATCACTGTTGTGAATGTGAATGTGTGTGATCAGCTGGCTTTGTTTTTCTCTGTTTCCCATCATGAGCTGGTAACCTGTCCACGGTTTGTCCTCTTTTTGAGGAATAATCGACGGATTGATAGATGGAGCAGCTGCATCCACTATTTTCACTGTTTACATTGTTCCAACTACAACATATAGAAATATCTCGGTACTGAAGTTTCACAAACAAGCACAGTGACAGTGAAGAGGGAAGAATCTCTTTTAAGACAAAGAGGTGGAAAACATCTGCCTCCACCTGTTGGGGTTGGAGCGCCGTACAGAGGAAGAGCAGGACCAAGAACAATGAAGAGCAAAATATTCAACACGCTCTGAAGGGAGCAGGATCCATGAACCACTGACTCAACAGCAGCTCCTTTACTCTTCACCTGTGTATTTTTTAAAAACATTCCTGGTTCGAAAGTAAAATTTAGTAAATGAAGGCTTGATTCAACTCTTACAACCGCTACTCTTGGTTTTATATATAAAAAAGTCACATTGTGACTGAAATCTCATAATTACAGTATTGTTGGTGTTAAACGCAGCGCTGGCCGCCGGCAGTAATTCAACCTTTTCATTCCTCTGACATTAAAACACTCCAGACAATACTGGCCTGTTGCTTGTTTTTTTTTCCTTAAAGAAAGTAAGTGTGTCAGCAGCATCAGCAGTGTTACTGCTGCCCCCAGTTAATAACATTTAACATACCAGGTCTGCCTGCTAGCATGGTCCCTTTAAGACGGAAACTGGATATTCAGCTGTTTTCTTCTTTAAAACATTTATAAAAATCCTTCTTGACACTTCTGTGACAAGCTGGAAATGGAAACTGTTTTGCTATTGATACTTCAGAACTGGTGTTGATTAAATCAATCTAATTAATTAGGAGCTTTGTAATTAAGTGTTTTTTAATCACGTCTGTTTTTAAAAACAAGACGCAACATTTTTTTAATTCAAACTAATTTTGGCAGATTAACAAATCAATAAGTGAACCACAACAAACTGGATTTATTTATTCAGGTTTTTTGAAAGACTTTGATTATGGATCAATGTTCCACTAGGAATAGCTTAATCTCAAACATTTTACTCAAATGATTTAGCAATAAAATTCATATTCAGTCCAAAGCGACCTTGCAGAGTTAAAGCCAAGTTATTTCTAAATATAAAACAATGAGTGAAAATGTTAGCCCTCTTGGTGCTGCTTCACAGTAAAGCAATATGGTTTCTTCTAAATACCAAACCTCTTGAGAACGGCACTGGTTGAAAAAGGAAAGGAATTTGTGGACGATTCTTTAAAACATACATTTGAAATGCTTGGTGACTGTGATAATGTCCTAAACTGCAAAAACTCCAGACCTTGTAGTCAGAACCTAAAGTTGGATCCAATTTCCACACAATCTTAAAAAGTCGTTTCAGGTAACGATGGCGAAAGAGTTGCTTCCCGAGGTTTGTCAATAAACAGGAAGGACGATTTGTAATCATCCCACAGTGACCTTGTGGCACCACAGAGCGCCGTCTCCGCCTCCATCCGTCCTCTGCAGACACTGTCAGGAGGTCACAGATACCGACCAATCACCCGTCAAACCGCATCGACCGCTGCAGAAACTATAGGAATTCAATAGCGGCACATTGTGATGACGGCTCCGCGCTTCTGTCAGAAACATGACAGTCAGTTTGGGCGGAATCCAATAAAGGTTGAGTCAAGGATGCAGCGGTGGCTCCGATTCAGGGATCAAACGGGGAGTCAAAGGTGCGAGACGGAGGTATTAAAACCCGTGTGTGTGAAGTCGAAACAAATTGCCGTCAGATTATTGACGGGCCCGACGGCAGGTTTTCTTCTGATTGCTTTGGTGACACCAGATGGACAAGTCTATTCAGACGGAGCGCCGCTGAGTAAAGAGTGGCGACAAAAAGGAGACGCTGACAGCGCCGAGAGAAACGCCACTGTGAGTCTGACCAGCCGCTCAGTTTTTTCACGGTTCAGCATTATGCATTGCATCAGGTGAAGTCTACAGGTGTCCAAGACAACGTGTGAGTCAGGCATCGATTCAGGGCTGAATGTGACGTAACGGTCCGATGGATCAATGTGTGGTGTGACGGATCATTTATAGCGAGGTGGGCTGAGGCGGGAGTCACAGTGACTTCTGGTTTCCTTCTAGAAAATCATTCTTCAGATGAATATATGAGTTTTAAAACTAATTCAGCCTTTAAAAGACGCGCTGAAAATACATGATACCAATGCAACGCCGACGTGAATGCTTCTGACCAGCACACCTCTGGTGGACGGACGGGTTCATTTTGCTCAGAAGACTGTGACACTGGGACTGTGACAAGATATACTTTCATCGATTTTTCTGGGAAGAAGCAGAGACGAAACAAGACGGACAACTGGAGTGAAACTCTAACTGAAAGAATCATTTCCCAATTTCCTGGATAAAAACAGAAAAAAAAAACCATTCACAAAATAAAGACTTTGACAAAATGTCTATCAGTGTAGTTCCCAGTGAAGACTAAATACTTTATGCTTTGCTTTTCTTCCCGTCTTCTCACTTCCTGCTGATTGTGCCTCAACAGTTGGCTGTGATTCCAAATGCACGATTGTTCACTTTTAAGTTGAGCAGTTCCACAAACAATACTAACCTCTCTGCACTTTTTCTGACGGCTCTCAATGATTTATCAATCAATCAATCAATCAATTTATTTTTGTATAGCCCAGTATCACAACAACAGTTGCCTCAGAGGGCTTCAAGATGTTACATTTGTCAGTAAAATTAAAAACAGTGAATAAGCATAATGGTAATATGTCAATATTTACAGTAACGAGACAGAACGAAGCAACCACCGCCTTCGACCCTCACATCCGGCAAGAAAAAACTCCAAAAACCCAGTGGGAAAAGAAGAAATCTTGGGGAGAACCACAGTATGGAGGGATCCCTCTCCCAGGGACGGACAGCTTTGGCAACAGCTAGCATGAGACAATAAGAAGTAAAGCCTAGGACAATGTTGAGGACAGTTCGTTGGACGGTCCAGCACAAGAACCACGGATCCCAGCAGTAGAACCGAAGCCAGTCCACGGGCAGGACCGACAGGGGTGTCCTCCCGGTCCGGACGGAGCTTGTTCATAGGCCTTCGTAATAGTGGAGTCAGCAACTGAAACTGGAGAAGACTCCCCCTCGAAGGGGGGGACAGCAGGTGAAAAGCAATGAACGGACTAAAGGGAATAACATTCAGACATTAGAGGACAGAGCTCAGTGCACCGTACTTCCCACAGCATTCTAGCTCCTGGGGCAGCTTTGTGGATACTTAACTGTTTAAACTAGTATTTAGTTAGTATAGTTTAGTTTAGTTTAATTTAGTTTGGTTTAGTTTAATTTTGTTTAGTGTAATTTGGTTTGGTTTAGTTTAATTTAATTTAGTTTAGTTTAGTTTAGTTTAGTTTGGTTTGGCTTAGTTTGGTTTAGTTTGGTTTACTGTAGTTTGGTTTGGTTTACTTTAGTTTGGTTTGTTTTAGTTTAGTTTAGTTTAGTTTAGTTTGGTTTACTTTAGTTTGGTTTGGTTTGTTTTAGTTTAGTTTAGTTTAGTTTAGTTTAGAATCCCTAGCTGACCTGATCATAGGCTGCATCGAAGAGAAACGTCTTGAGCCTAACCTTAAATGTGGAGACTGTGTCTGCCTCTTTGACACCACTTGGAAGCTGGTTCCATAAAAATGGTGCCTGATAGCTAAAGGCTCTTCCACCTAGTGTCCATTTAGAGACTCTAGGAGTCACCAGTAACCCTGCATTTTGAGAGCGAAGTGCTCTGATTGGTTGATAAGGCGTTAAAGCATCTTGGAGATAGGTTGGAGCCATCCCATTTAGGATTTTGTAAGTGAGGAGAAGGATTTTAAATCTAACTCTAAACTCGACTGGAAGCCAGTGAAGAGATTTTAGAACGGGAGTAATGTGTTCACGTCTTCTAGTTCCAGTTAATAATCTGGCGGCTGCATTTTGAATCAACTGAAAGTTTTTTAATACACTTTTTGGGCAGGCTGCGAGAAGGGAGTTGCAGTAGTCCAATCTCGCAGAAACAAATGCATGGATGAGTTTTTCTGCATCGCTTCTAGGTAGAATGTTTCTTATTTTAGCTATGTTGCGCAAGTGGAAATATGCTGTTTTACAAGCCAGGTTGATGTGTGCTTTAAATGAGATATCCTGATCAAATAAGACCCCGAGGTTCCTCACAGTAGAGGAGGAGGATACACTGACGTTATCTAAGGTAATAATCTGTTTGGATAGACACTCTCTCAGTTTATGGGGGCCTAGTATAATGACCTCTGTTTTGCCAGGATTCAGACGGAGATAGTTCGTAGTCATCCAGGTTTTAATTTCTCTGATACAGTCACTGAGTCTGTCTATTTGATTAGTTTGATCAGGTTTCATAGATAAATACAGTTGTGTGTCATCTGCATAGCAATGAAAATTGATATCGTGACTTCTAATTATGTTCCCTAAAGGAAGCATATATAACAGAAATAAAATTGGTCCGAGCACGGACCCTTGAGGAACCCCATAACTGACCTGGGAGCACGGTGAGGACTGTTGGTTAACGTGAACAAATTGGTACCTATTAGATAAATAGGATTTGAACCAGCAGAGGGCTTTTCCTCTGATGCCAACCTCACATTCTAACCTCTGCAGGAGAATATTGTGGTCGATTGTATCAAAAGCTGCACTGAGGTCTAGGAGAAACAGGATTGAGACTAGACCTGCGTCAGCCGCCAATAGCAAGTCATTAGTGACTTTAACTAACGCAGTCTCAGTGCTGTGATAAGCTCTATATCCTGACTGAAATTTCTCAAATAAACTATTGTCCTGTAGGTGGCGGTAAAGCTGTTTAACCACAACTTTTTCCAGGACTTTTGAAATAAAAGGCAGATTTGATATCGGTCTGTAGTTAGCTAGAATATCAGGATCGAGATTAGGTTTTTTCAGCAGTGGTTTGATTACTGCGAATTTAAATGACTGTGGCACATAGCCATTTTCTAGAGAGGTATTTATTATAGTTATGATCGTATTTAAGATAACTGGAAGGATATCTTTGAAAAGCTTAGTTGGAATTGGATCTAGGAGACAGGTTGAGGTTTTAGAAGACATTACAATTGAAGTAATCTCAGCCCCATTTACTAATGAGAAACTATCTAGTATTTCAGGTATTTCAGGTGGAGGCAGTGGCTGGATTCCCTGAGCTTGAGCTGAGGAAAGCGCTTCACTGATTTTACCTCTAATGGTTATGATTTTATCATTAAAGAATTTAAGAAAGTCATGGCAGTTTAAAGATTCTGGGATTACTGGTTCCACTACAGTATGACTGGTTGTCAGTCTGGCTACAGTGTTGAATAGAAACCGAGGGTTATTTTTGTTTATTTCTATTAAACGAGAGTAATATAATGTCTTGGCTTTAAAAAGAATTTGTTTATAGCTTAGCAAGCTACATTTCCAGGCCTTCAGAGATTGTTCTGATTTAGATTTACGCCACAGTCTTTCTAATTGCCGAGTTTTTTGTTTGAGAACACGGGTTTCAGAATTAAACCATGGAGCAACGCGCCTGGGTCGATTGGTTTTCAGCTGCAACGGGGCCACTACGTCAAGGGCAGATTTTAGTGAGTGCATAGCACTGTCAACAAACTGATCACTATTATCACCACTGGTCAATAAGCTCATTTCTGTGAATTCACAAGATAATGCAGCAAATGCAGGCTGGATCAATTCTTTGTACCGAGCCACAGATTTTTCAGATAATGTCCGTATCAGCTGAATTTTATCTTTTTGAGCACAGTAGTCTTCAATCAAAACCTGAAAAGTAATTAAAAAATGGTCTGAGAGTATGGGGTTCTGAGGGAGAACATTTAGGTCACTGACTTCTATCCCATATGTTAAGACCAGATCCAGGGTGTGCTTGTGACTATGAGTGGATTCATCAACATTTTGAGTGAAACCGATACTATCTAATACTGCAATAAACGCATTACTCAAACTATCACCAGAATCATCCACATGGATGTTAAAGTCACCTATTATAAGGATCTTGTTATGAGTCAATACTATATTGCTTAAAAACTCTGAGAACTCAGTTAAAAAGTCAGAGTAAGGACCAGGAGGTCGATACACAATAATTAATAGCACAGCTTTTTGATTCTTCCAATTTGGACAAGTAAGCGTTAGTATTAAGCTTTCAAAAGAGTTGAATTTAACATTAGTTTTGGGTTTAAGAAGAAGACTGGAGTGGGAAATCACTGCCACACCTCCACCTCGACCTGTTGATCTAGCTGTTTGGAAATTAACATAGGTTGGAGGGGTACATTCATTGAGCCTCACATAATCATCTTGCTGGAGCCAAGTTTCTGTTAGAGCAAGGAGATCAATGTTATTGTCACCGATAAGGTCATTAACTAACAGAGATTTAGTGGAGATTGCTCTAATGTTTAGTAGACCACATTTTATGTATTTCCTACTGGAAAAGTTATTTTGTCTTGTACAGATGTTAAGCTTTTTACCCATTGACTTTTTTTTAATGCTTTGAGCACTTTGGACAGACTCAGTCTCTGTTAGCCTAGGTAAACCTCCATGCTTGACTTGTAAAAATCCGGGAGCAGGATTAGTGACGAGATCAACAAGATCAACAGAGGAGTGTTCTACACGACTGCTCTGCGCCCGGGGCTCATAGCTGGATTGTCAATTTAGAGTTCGAAGCCGATCAGCCATATTGTGAGCTAGAATGAGAACTATACCTTTGAACTAAATAGTCGACAATCTGGCCCCATTTGTGAGACGTTTCATGTGAAAACGGTCTTTGTGTTCTAGTTTCAGAAAGGTTTTGGGTTTACAGGCCAATGGTTTCTCAAATGACGTCCATTCAGGTTGACTGAAATTTCTAAAGCTCGCCGAATCTTCCCTGACCCCGTGTAAACTCACACTCATCTGGAACAATCCGGACATCCTGCAAAACAAAAAGATGATAAAGTGGAGAAATAAAGGAATTAGACAGAATTAATACCCTCACCTCACGATATGGAATCAGCAGCACAACATTTAGAATACCATCAACTTAAATCTATTATAGGTAAAAAATACACCTTCAACCAATTCCACTGGCGGCTACCTCCCAGGGCCGAGGAATTCTTAAACCTTAGTTCTCCAAAATTGCTAGCGAAGATATATAGAATATTATCAAAGCTAGAAGAAAAAAAATTCCTTCTGGCTTTAAAACGGGAAGCTGATTATATCCATTAACTAGAATCAAAATGCACGCTCACAGATGTGTGCCTTTAAAATGACAAAGAACTCAAGTATACAACTAATACCATTCAACGTTCTGCATAGAACTCATTCAACAGGACAGAGGATGTTCAAGATACATGTTACAATCCGATATCTGCTCACATTGCAATGATAACGTGGCCGACAGCTCCCTCCATGCCTTGTGGTCCTGCACACCCGTGCAGAGGTTCCCCCGACGTGACGTTTACTTCCAAACAAAGCGGAACATCTGCAATACGTAACAAGTTCTTACAAAATGCATGAAGGATTTTTTTTTAAACAAAATTATTGCAACAAGCAGTATTACATAATGTGGTGAAATTTATGACAAAATGTTTGACTAAGTGTCTACAAGGAGAAAGTGTTTTGGTTTTCAATACCATGATTATGCAGTTTCAATCACGGGTTTAGCATTAATTAATGTTTTGTCTGATCGCATCTCAATAAATTATGAGAACATCGGTCTATGAATTTTCATACCAAGACAGAATTCAGAATGTTTTTCCTCCCAGAGTAGGAGCACAGTCTGAGAGGGAAGAGCAGCAAGTGGAAGGAGCCGGAGTGTGGAACGGCTTGTAGAGCAAACAGAATGACGCATTGGGCCTCCGAAGCAACGGGGGGAAATTAGATTGGAAGCGTCCATTAATTTGTGTGACAGACGGCTCCTGCGGACCGTCAGCGCCGTCTCACCTGTTAGATGACCCACAAGAAAAGGCCTGACGGGGGGTTTCGGCTCTCCGCCATTAATAACTCTGTCATATTACTTCAGAACGTCTGCTGGCAAACTTCCCCGCTGGAATACAGAGTTACTCCTCACAGCTCGCAGGTCCAGGAACTCGGGGTTCTTTAAATCGCTCCTCAAAGGCGTGAAGGCAGCAGAGCAGCTGACCTGAGCTGGAAGACGCCAAATACAGCCGACACTCTGCCAAATCGCCATCCAGCTTCTATCGTACAGGAAAACGACCAGCTAAAGAAGCTTAATGGGACTGGATTTAAGGGGATTGTCTAAAAATCACCAGCATACAGAAGCTTTTGAAATAAAACTTTAAATGAATTTAAATTAAAATTTAAATAAATTTTGGAAACAAATTAGTATTTTGTAGCCCTGAATTTCAATTTAATGTCCAAAAAATGTATTTGGTTGGGTCAAACCACTCTTTTGTGGGATGAAATTACTAGGGCTGTCAAAAATAACGCGTTAATTGTGTTAATTAATTCATGTAATTAATGTCATTTAAATTTTTAACGCAGTTTAACGCATGCGCATCATGACAAGCCTCACCTCTACCAGCGGGAGGCGGTAGTGCACCCGCATGGAATGCGAGCTGCCGGCAACCGAAGAAGAAGAAGAAGCCTCACCTCAGCCTTCTCCCAGACTGCCGAATTGCGCGCAACGCGGTCTCAAAATCTGGCTGCTGCGCGGACGTCCGCGGATCGGTCCGCGTGGAAACTAGCGGACAGGAATTCATGACGATTTTTACGTCACGCGGACCAACGCGCAGCGCACACCCACGCGGACATGTGAAGCATGAAGCAGTTTTCTGTTTTCCACACAAAAAGGAACACTGGCTAAGAATGACCTGTTTAATTGTGCAAGAAAAAAGTGTGGTATCTCTTAGTTTTACTTTTCTTGTGGTACGACATTTGTTACAGACCTGAAAATGTAACTCCTGCTAAAAGCCAACTTTAGAGGGACTGCAGAGGGAGCGCTGCACACACACAGACAATATGTTATGGTGTGCATGTTTTAGTTTTTTGAATATTTATTTTATTTGGAACCTTAAATATAAAACACATCACGTGTTAAATATATATAATCATGTCCTGTCATTTTTTTTTTTTTTTTGTTAATGCAATACAGGAAAAAAGGTATATTTCAGACATAGTTGGAAATTGCAATTATTTGTGATTAATCATGATTAATTAATTTGTAAGCTGTGATTAATCTGATTAAAAATTTTAATCATTTGACTGCCCTACAAATTACTAATTTCTGTTCGCAAATTACTACCTAATAGCAACATATTAACATTTTTGACCATTAATTACTCTTTTATGGCCAAAACATTATATTTAATGGCTGCAAATTACTATTTTCTTTAATAAAATTATTCTTTTTTCATGTTTTATTTCAGATGCCATGTCTACTGTTCTGAAGGAGCCTCTCTGCATGATCTCAGATAAACACCTGGACTGATATTTCCAAGTTATAAAATATGCAGACAAATATGTGTAAACAACCGACTTATGTTATGCATTTATTCCTAAGATTTGTATATATTTATTTCAGGTATTCTTTAGTTGTTTACGCACAGCCGGTCTGATGCAGAGTGTTAACTGTGAGCTGAAATGCTGAAATCCAAAAATCCCAGCAGCGGGTAAAACCAGTGCTGAGTCACCGGCGACAACCTGGTGAAACCCGTAATGATTTATTACTGCTGCGGACCGGTAACATCTTACTTAATACAGCTTTAAAGGTACAATAGAGCAGTAAAAACACCTCGGGGTGGTGTTAAATCTTCGGCGTGCGTGACTGGGGCAAACACAGTCGCTGCTTTTTTTCCCCTCGTCTCTTCTCGACTCGCCTTCTGCAGAGAAGACGGTAATGACCGTTGTTGAAGGGCACTGCAGATGAGTTTATTAGAAAGTATCATCAAATGGCACTCAGCCCCAACATCTGACAACTCACAGGTGAGTAACTCCCTTTAAAATAATAGTTTGTCCTTCAGAAACTAATGCCAAAGGCAGAGCTATAGCGCATTATAGTCCAGTGGCATAAAATGTTTTAGTACCCTTCATAAAACAGCACTTTCTTCTGTGTTGCTCTTTGAAACATCTATTTTTCTTTGGGATCTAATGGGTCTCATTGGAGCTCCTAATTGGCAGTCGCTGTACCACTGTCCTTTGAGCCGCGGTTGCTATGGGGGGATTTCACTGTTCAAACCGGCTTTGAAGCCTTTAAAAGTGACTTCTGTCTTCAGTGCTGCGGCAGCAGAACCAGCAGCCGCCAGACGGGCTGCTGACTGAACGCAGAAGGCAGGAGTGAAGCCGGCGCCGCCAGTCTGCAGCAGGGTGACTGGAGGGGCGAAAAGAAGACCAGGACCACCGGGAAAGGCCAGTTTGCAGGTTTCCCAAGACTTTCATTTAGATGTTGGATACTTTCTCTTTAAACCATTTTCATTTGTTTCGCATCTTGATTGTTATCTGTTAAACTCTAAAGAGTCAGTGTTAACGTGAAAAACGTTTTTTATATTAAAGGTGCTGTAGGCAGGATTCAGCATCTCCGCCATCTTGCTTAGGTCTACCTAAGCAAGATGGCGATTTGACCCATCTAAGATGGCGATTTGAAACCCAGCACAGCCAATCCTGTCCTGTTTTCTCTGACGTCACGCCCTTACGCAAGTTAAGCCCCTCCCACAAGAACGCCCCTCGACCAATCACGGTTAGAGCCTCATTGGCTCTTCTGATTGGTCAAAGATACCTGGAGCTGTCGAGATTCCTTTTCAGCTCAGAACAGAGACAGATGGAAACGCTGCGCCCTCGCGGTAGTGCAGTTATGCTGCACTCCTAAAGGATTATCAGTGGATACTCTAACATTTAATCCAAAGAAAACACAGAAAAATTAGCATTGACTAGCAAAATCCTGCCTACAGCAGCTTTAAGATGTGAAAAATAAACACAAAACTTCAAATCTTATCCAAAGAGGGAGAAGAAGTATTGAAAACAGTGTGGATTAGATCACAGCTGTGGGCAAAATACACAACAGAGAGTCTATAAATCACATGCAGCCACGTGCACAGACCAGTCCATGAGAAGATTATTACTCAGGTTATATTGAGATATTTACAATTGTATTAAAGAATAAAACCAGAAGTAGCAAACAGGTGAGACACACACACACACTTCTCACACAGGAGGAGAAACGACACAAGGGCTGGAGAAAATTTACAAGTGTACAAGAAGAAATGTAAATTCCACAGAGAAAGGCCGACAGCCGGAGATCTTCTCACACTCCGTGAGCCCTGAGATATTCAGCAGATCCTTTTCACCTTGAGGAAAGCAGGAGGCTTCAGAGTCTGGGCTGCCAGTGCAGGGTTGCTGCTGCTTCAGGTTCCTCAGACTGTCCAAGAGCATGACAGTGAAATTAGCCTCACTAAGTTATGAAAGAATTTCACTGGCGTGTATTGAAACGGGAACCTTGTGGTTTTGTCCCTGTGGTGCAGCAGGTGTAGCTGCATCGGGAAGGACGGAGCGTGCATTTTCACTTCTGGAATAAGGCAGCACACACGCACCTTCAGGGGCGAAAACTGAGCGAAAATGCACAAGCGTCCGAGCACACATCGGAGTGCAGCTTTAACGCAGAACTGCTGCAGCGTTAGTATGAGCTCGGCTGCAGTAAGTCATGTCCGCAGGGCGCCGCGTCCTCCACACCATTTTTCAGTGCGAGCACACACAAATAAATCAGAGTTACTGAGTAAACAGAGAATGTTCTGCCGTGAGTGTTCAGTTTAATGCAGTCGACACAAAGCTCCGCATTGCTTTCTGCTCTTAAAGATGAATCCATTGACCCTCCGTGCGCCTCCTGCAGGAATAGGTCTTACAGTCTGAGAGACAAAAGCTGAGAAAGAGATGGCAGCTGAGCAGATAGGATTAGGCTGTAAGTCTTCAAAGAAGTCCCCCTCCACCAGAGCTGCTCACTTCACTCATGCTAATGCCCATTTCACATATATATATATTTATATATATATTTCTTCTTATCCATTTCTCTCTGCGAATCTGGCTTTCCTGACAGTGGACATGAGAAAACATCATTTCGAGACTCACACTTGACTGAGAACACACTGACAGGTGAATATTTACAGCGGGGGTGTTTAATACGGGTCCAGAGAGTGGGCCGGCTTTAATGCAGCATCTGAGCCGGAGGCGCCGCCGGGGGACCCTCGCTGACGGTAAACCCGGCCTCTTCGCTATAAGCATTTTTTTTTCTTTCTCATTTCATTTCAGCCTTTATAGTGAAAAATCGCCGCTCCCCGTACGCTCGTCCCTCGCCACACCACCGACTCTCATGGATATCTCTCAGGGAGGATCAACGTTTAATCAGAATGTTCTTAAATGACACATTACGGCTGTGTTGTCTTCATCAGTCCGCTGAACCCTCTGATACGCGATATGTAGGAGCCGTTATGTGTGTTTTATTATTCCCCGAGTCGGCCTCAAGAGAAAATTGTTTAAACCTCAACCAGGTAAGAACGCGCATCAATATGAATGTTATCGATCGATGCATTTCTTCAGCGTGTGGAGGAGAAGCTCACGCTCC
This sequence comes from Salarias fasciatus, assembly GCF_902148845.1. Classification (NCBI taxonomy): domain Eukaryota; kingdom Metazoa; phylum Chordata; class Actinopteri; order Blenniiformes; family Blenniidae; genus Salarias; species Salarias fasciatus. The sequence continues at coordinate 38,105,449 of NC_043758.1, read as the reverse complement.
CTCGCTGCAGTCGAGTTTCCAGTTAGTCCGCAGAGCAGCCAGGCATTGAGAATTGAATGCGGGGCAGCTGACAAGCAATTAATATCAATTACAGGAGGAAAGTGTGTGAATGTGACTTTAGCAGACGGCTGTGGGTTCAGCCTCTCTGGCGGACGGATGCACTATATAATCAAGTTCAGTGCGCTGTATTTCACACTCCACTACAGGAGCTCAAAAGCAGGATTTAAGAGTCTCCAAGCCGGAGACAGAAAGCCATCACATGGCGGCTCTGGCCGTCGCTCCCCTCATAATTGCAGGAGTGGACTTTTCTCTCCCACGGTGAGCGGGAGAAGTGTGGCTTTGTGCGCACCTTGAGATAATGGGAACAAAGGGGGGGAAGCAGCTGAGTGAACAAAGCATTATGTAATCAATACAGCCGGTCAGTCGGAACACACAGAGGCGTCTGATCTGTTGACTGAAGCTCTGTTGACATAGATTTTCTTCTCTCACGCTGCAGATGTCAAAGGAACCAAAAAATAAAAAAGGTGAGGAGGAAAATGGGAAGGTTATTCCACACGGTCAAAAAAATTTGAAGTATATCGTCCAAAGAAAAGCGAGTTGATTGAAGGAAGCTTGGAGGGTTCAGGGCAGCGATCCACAGCGGAGCAAGGTCAAGGCCGGGCTCGCTAATCTCTGTAAATTAAAACTGTCGTCTTGAACAACGGAGGGATGATTTCAATTAAATTCTGTAGCAGAAGATCTCTGGAGTCACCGGAGAACAAACACTATCACTTCATTGCTTTTCCATTTCTCCACACTGTGGTGAAATCCTCTGACGCCCTTTGGCCAGGCACATGTTAGTGCTCACTGGGTTTGGGATTTGCACCACAAACAGTTTTTATGACGCTGCATCATTGAGATAAATCATCAGTTTATCAACTACACAGAGAAAACCCATGCATGCACAGGGAGAACGTGCAAACCACAGGAAAATATCCCAAAACCTGCAATGGGGTGAAGCCCAGGCACACGAGGAGAACATGCAAACCCAGACTTGAAAGACTCTTTGTCAGGTTGTCTTCTTAATGCCTCACAATGAACACACACCTCCTGCATCCATAACAGATCAAACTCAGCTTTAAAGCACATTTTCATGAATGCTGATCTCTCACTGAGGCTTTTCTTTTCAATTTGTTTTTGCTGCCTGTTTCCAAAAATTGCAGATAGAAAATGTTACATTTTTTTGTGATTTTAGTTTTTTCTCATTATGATTATTGTTATTTCATGGAGGCGCTGAGCAGGCTGAGTCCGTGCTGGGAGGGTTTTGGGGAGACGGTCTGGTCAGAGGGAGTAACGAGGTGAATCGGCAGAGGAATGCTGAAGCAGGGAAGCTAACGTAGCACGCTCCGTGTTTCATTCCTTCACTCCGCTGCTCGACTAAATGCCAGCCTTCCTCTCGTTTCTTCATTTTGACCTCCGCTGTTCCCGTCTCTGTCATTTTAAGACGCAGCACAAACCAGAAGTGAGCAGAGCCGCTTCCCGCAGAGGGAAATGAGGTGCTTGGAATTCTGAAGGCTGCTCTTACTCTGTTGACATTACATTATTAATTTCTGTGACTAATAGTTACATTTTTGTCCCTGGCTCTGTGAGGGAGCTATCCATATTGACACAGAGGTGCGGAACAATGTGTCAACACAATTGCTTTTTTCATTTTTTAGCAGTAATGATGTGGTTTGCAAACATTTGGAGATGGAAATGAAGATTGGATTGCGGCGTCTGGATGTTGTCATACATTAAGTGAACAAATGGGAACCGAGGTCTGATTAGCAATTTCAATAAAGCGATGTCAGCCTCAGAGTTACAGCTTCATTATTTCTAACTTCACTTTTTAAACACTTCATACATCCGCCCATCTTCTGAACCCCTTCAGGGTCATAGGTCACCGGAGCCAATCCCAGCCTGAAAGGCTTCAGGTAACCAGGATTTCCATGGAAGGGAAAACTTTGGAAAAGCCTGCTAATCCCAGTTGCGGACGTTTAATGGACACATCTGAGGCCAGACAGCACGACACATGCATACCAACATGTGAGCGTGTCCACAACTAATCCTGGTCTTACCTGACGGCTCCGACCGGACGGACTGACCTTTGCTGAAAAAGTGGCAGCTGCCACTCCGACCGACAGTCAGTAACCGCTTGACCTTCAGAGGATGTCTGCTGCTGCAGCACCGACTCTCTGCCTCCGCCTCTTTATACTGAAGCTTTCTGCTGCGATCTGTGAGGAAGAATTCTAATTTGTGTGGACTTGTTGGTCAAATTCTGCATTTGTAAACAAAAGCCAGTTTGCATTTGATATTTGACGTGTATTTAACTCGTGCTGTGGCAGGAGTCGCCTTCGAAACAGAGCCAAACAACCAAGCGTGTGATGAAGATTGGTGAAATCACATGATGTGGCGGAGAAACATGAGGCACACGGTGTCCTCGCCGTCTGAAGGGGATTCTGGCTTCTAGGCTGATTCCTCATTCAGCAGCAGACAGTGAAAAAGGTCTGTGTGTGGCTGGAGGCGTTGTGGCGTTTCATCTAATGGATCTGCAGTTGGTTTCTGGACCTTCGCTGCCGCGCTGCTCACACCTCAGGGGTCCAGCTGCTCTGCTCCCGTGGTTTTACACTTTCTGACTGAAAACATTATGCTGTAGCAGCACAGCTGATGGTATTTCCTCACAAACTAACAAGTCTGACTTCACCTTGATAGCGGCCAAATTCTCTGCCTGGGAAAATAAAGCGGTTAAAAGGTGAACAGATTTCATGATTTGACCAAACTTCTGGGGAAAACCCTTCAGCAAAATATGCACCAGGAGGACTGAAGGGAAAAACATGAAGTTTAACTCAGATTTTCAGGCAATATTTATGTTTTAATACAAGAGAAGTATACTTTTTCACAATGTGCTACTTTTTTGTGAGTTATTATTTATGTTTTCATCATGATAAACGTTCACTTTAAACAGGAATGTTTTAGATAAAGGTGTGGATTATAAATCATCCTCTTGTTAGGTTTTCAGCATATGGCCTCCCTGGTCCGGAACACGTAGTTCTTCAGAGGAGGAAGCCTGCGGAGGGCTGCTGCCTCGTCTCCATCACCACAGGGTCCAGTGTGTTCGGAGACGTCGTTGTCAGCTGGCCTAATTAAAGCGATTTCATGGTTGCCACACTTTAGGGGATTTTAATCTGAAATGCTTCAGTGTTCTTATGCAAACATTCAAAATTAAAAGCATATCCCTTAAAATTAGCTCCGTTTGGTTCTCTCCCCCAAGTTTGAAAGCCTTGCCTTAGGTAAACCGATGCGCCACCCTCTACTGGAGCCGAACGTTACCATTTATTCTTCATAATCACGTTTGGTTAGAACTTAATTGGCTTAGGCAAGGAGGCATAAACTGAGGGACAACAGAGGCTACAACAAATATAATTAGATCAATTCTGGCAAAATGAGACTTATCAGAACGGAATTTAAACTGGGAGAGGAAAACGCATTAAAGGTGCTAAATAAGCAAATGCAGTAAGAAGGAGGAAAACTCTCTGAGATGTTCCACCTCTTTGTTGCACGGAGGCGGCTGCAGAGACAAGAGGCAGCTCCCATGAAGCATTGCACTTCAGGCTTCTTCCCTCCCACCACAATTAGAGAGAGGCACATCAGTTAACCTGCATACATATTCATGTCCCGTCATGAGGCAGATCTCTGTCTGGGCGCCGCTCACAGGGCCGAGCTCCTCCACAGGGGAGGCGGAGCCTTGCACCGCGGCCGGACCGACTCATTTAAAACGTCCCGGTCACCCGACGGGCGCCGCCTCTTTAATGAAAGCTGCTCGCTCGGCTCGGCTCGACCTCTGATTCTGTCCACAGGAGCCTTTCACTGAAGCTGGAAGTTCAGTGTGGCTCATAAATCCACCCCACACCCCCTCAGCCCGGTCTGATCAGGACCTGGACCGGCCAGAAACACAGCGGCACACGCACACACGCACACACACACACACACACACACACACACTCTCTCTCTCATGTTAATTATTTGTTTAATGAATATACAATCACTGCAGCTCCCGGGGTGTAATAGATTCATCTCGCCGCTGTGCGTCTCCTCCAGAGTCATTCTGAGTGTAACTTCTATCCTCCCATCGACTGGAGGTTCACATTTGTTGCACACACACACACACACACACACACACACACAGTTTTGTATTTCTAACCTTGTGAGGACACTCATTGACATAATGCATTTACTAGCCCCTAACCCTAACCCTAACCCTGACCCAGACCACAACACAGCCGAACCCTAAAGAAATGTTTTTGCACTTTTACTTTTTTCAGTAACAACAACATGGTCAAGAAAACACTGTTTCCCCTCATTAGGACCGGAAAAAGGCTTCACAAGGCACGTCGTGCCAGGTTTTTCTATCCTTGTGGGGACATTTGGTCCCCACAAGTATAGAAAAATGCGTACACACACACACACACACACACACACACACACACACACACATTCTCTCTCTTTCAGCGTTGTTCTGCAGGCTCGCCTTAATCCTGATTGTGCCCACATGGCGCTGGAGAGGAGACATGCGCCCTCTCTCGCTGCTCCACAAATAGCAGCATCTCTTTATCACTGGGTCTTTAATCACCCCCCTCAGATCAAGGCTTTTACAAGGGCGATTATGAAAGTTGTAGTAGAGAGTATTCCTAAGATGACAGAGATGCGATTTATCTCTGATCGTCAATTACAGCGGTGCGGCGCTATCCAGCTCACTTTCTGATCTTTGACGGAGAAGGACGCTGCTAAAATGACAAACAGGCAACATGATTACACTAAAGAACGCTGGGCTGCTCGTTATCATGTTGTCTTCCTCTGCAGTTTGACTGAGATTCACTCAGTGAGAACATATTCAGCGCTGGCCCGTTGGTAATCAATGTTTACACACTCAAAGCAACGAACGAACACAGCTCCCTCCTTTACATGCTTATCCTCCTCCAATAAGGACCAATTACTTGGGAGAAGGAAAAACAATACTTCAAAACCGTCCAAACACATTTTAGTGTTGAGATAAAAATCACAGTGGGTGGAGGGGAAGTTCAGAGAAACACTGGTAAAATGCAGAATATGATGTTGGACACAAAGGAGAACAAACTGCAGCTATTTAGCGCTGTGAGCTGTTCACACATGAAAACATGAAGTTCTTGTTTAGATCAACTTTATCAAGAGATTTTTCCCCAATAATAATAATAAAAAAATTAGTGCTGTCATGCGATCAAAAAAATTAATCTAATTAATTGCAGGACTTGTAATTAATTAATCTAATTAATCACATTTTAATCTCATATCTGCTTTAGGTCTCCAAGTGAAAAATTCAAATTCAGGGATGTTACAGAATTGTAGTGCAGGACTCATCAAATGAAAACACTGAGAAGAGAAGATCTGAAATCCACATTTTTGTTAATGACGAATGAAAGCTCAGTCAGGACGTCTCGTCCAAAATAAACTCTAAGCCCAATCAGGCAACTCAAATAACACTTTCAGTGTGTTTCATTAAAGAAATTCAAGAGAAGAAAAGGTTTAAGTACATCCCAGCAAACCAATTCGGCCTGGGGCACTATTCAAAAATGCAGTACAAACATTGATGAAAAAAATTCTGAAATAAAATAAGGCTGAGTCTCAAATAGTCTCTGAAGCAAAATAAATTCAAAATGAAGACTAAACTAACATAATACAGCAATTTAAAATGAATACAAGTATAACATGCCTAAAAAAGACAACAGTTCCATTCACATTGAATTGCCACTCAAGTGTGCTATAATTAACCTTAGATTAATTTTTTTAGTGCACTAGTTTGCTGTGTCATTAATTAATCTAATTAATGCACTAAAGTGACAGCCCTAAAAAAATGCATTATCCTCCAAAAGGTGTCATTTATATCCCTAAATTTGTTCTTTTCTTATAAGTCTACAAAAAGTTCCCATATTAGGTCAAATACATTGAACTTCTCACGTGTTTTCAGTTGAGTGGGATTCATGTTTTGCACCAGTAGTATCACACAAAGTAAAACCTTAATTCCACACTGAAGGTGCCGATGAGGCCGGCCTCCATCCACAGCCTCCACAGGATCAGCCTTCTACGTTTCAGTTTTTAACAGTACATTAAACTACGGTGATCCGTGTCTGATAGCTACAGGATCCCTTCTGGATCTCCTGAAACTGCATCTCAGTAGCGGCAGAGAAAAGAGTGAAGTGTGTCTTAGAAAAACGCTAGTGTGAGTGGGCAGCGTTACTTTTTTATTTACTCTTTAAATTTAGACCTCGGTTTGTCATTGGACAGTAACGGTGGGTTCTGATCCCAGATCAGCTGACAGGCTCCTGTCGCAGACCGCAGTAGGACGGTCTCGGTCATTGATGTCTTCAGAGTCTTCCTGATCCGTTTCACCTGAATGTCATGAATGCATCATCAGAAAGCCTGAAAGAAGGACTAATGAGCAGCGACACCAGGAAACCCTGCAGACCCAGACCCTCCAGGACCTGGAGCGCCATGTTTAAACCCTGTGGACATGTTGGGACGGACTCCATGTCCACACTGGACTGAATGCATCTTCTAAAAGTTTAAATGACTGCAGAACAGAAATATCTGAGAATTGACCCCGACAGGTTTAGAGGAATACACAGGAAGAAAGTGGCGATAGATGTGAAGATCAGTTGGTTCGGCAGTTTTGACGAAGACTTTGATGAAGAAAGTAAAGCGGGAGGAATGTGCACATTAGCCTGGGGAGAGATATACTGCAGGAGTAACATTAAAGAACAGTTCCTCCTCACTGATACCTGCAAAAGCTTCATCTGAAGAGTGAATCTGCATTTATGCTGCCAGGAAGCAGAGCTGCACTGCAGAGTCCGTGGATGTGGTCATCATGTTGGCTAAATGCTAATGAGCGAGCGAGCGAGCGAGCGCCACACTTCAGAATGCAAAATCAGATAAAGGATCAATACCCAGAATGCATTTTCCTGACATGCAAACACGTCAGGAAAAAAGGGTGAAAGTCACAAACATATACAGTAAATACTCTGAAAACCTGTTCGGTTTAAATTCACAGATCCACAGGTGCAGGACTGAGTGTAGAATTAAATTATTTTAACATGGAATACACATGAAAATCCTTCTCTAAACACTGAATTATTAAAACTTTATTCCAACCCTCTGTGTTCCAGTCTGGAAGAGGCAAAACAAATGTCTCCTCACGACTCCAGCTCTGACTTTTAAGTGCGTCCTTATGTAAAAGTGGAAAAGGTTTATATTTTCTTCTTGACACATTTCTCAAAAATAGAGCTGCAGCGCCAGCAGAAGCCACAATTTATCTGTCATTTGTTGTTCAAACATCAAAAGTATTTCTTTACTTGGTAATCAGGAGCACAAACTTGTTCCACTTTGCTTCTTCCTCGATTGTTGGCGAAGGGCTTGTTGGAAGCGCCTCGCAGTTTTGCAGCTGTTCGAGGGGTTTAATAAATTCTCAAGATGGATCTCATTTCCCCCTCGTATGTATTAGAAACAACTCTTTCACCTTGCAGCAGACAGCAGTGATGTATTTTAAAGCAAGAGCTCTGTAAAATAACGGTTTATTCCAGTTACAGATTGAACGAAACATTGCGCTGCCTTCTTATGCAGGAATTTTACTGCAGGAAATGCAAAAGTTTCAGGTGCAGAAATTAACAGTGACAAATGAATTCATCAATATATCATTTGAGATGTCCTAAAATCTTTAAAGGAATATTTCCTGATTTTCAAAAACAGTGAGGAAGAAAGAAAGAAAAGTTCATAGAAACCTGAAGACACCTGCTGGACTCTGGGGACACAAATGAATCAGGAACTTAGTAGAGGACAAACTGTTGAAAATGAATTAATTTGAAGAAAACCCAAAGTTCCCGGGAGAACTCTGACAGGCACGTCTGAGGCGCTGAAAGTCTCCTGCTTTCTCGTGAGCAGATGTGAAAGGTTGAGCTTGTCAAATGTCAATACTCTGCCTGGATTCAGTGCCTCGTCTCTCAGGTCATCCATTAATACACTGCTGCAGCGTTCAGAGCATGTTTGAGACGCGCCGGCGATAGACTCCCCCAGATCTCTCCTGCTCTCACAATCCCTGAATCGTATTCGGCCTCACAGGCCCCCGCCTGCAGACGGGCGCCCTGCGGGTTTGTGTTTTCTGCTGTCAGATGCTGCCTGAGGTTGCTGTTTGCCCTCCGCCTTAGAAGATCCTACACCACAGACCTCGCTCCGGCTCTGTCACAGCATGATCCAAGACAATATCCCCCATCTTTCACGCTTTCTTCTTGCAGGGGTTTTTTTTCTCTCTCTCTCTCTCGCTCGCTCTCTCTTTTGACCATCCACCTCTCTCCAATAACTCCCTATTTTTTGGGAAGTTCAAACAACCTGAGACAGAGCGCCTGGAGCTCCAACTCATCTGGAGTCGAGCCAGAGAGACGGAGAGAAAGGAAAGAAAGGAGGAGACGGAGAGGCAGAGAGATGGAGACACGGGGAGGTAGACCGGGAAAACAAAGGAGAGAGAGAGAGAGAGAGAGAGAGAGAGAGAGGGAGAGAGGTTCATGGTCCAGTCATTGTTTGTCTTTGTTCTTCGGTGCCTCCTGTCATCACAATGGAGAATCATTCAGTCTGGTTACATGAGTGTTTTTAATTCATTCATTTTGGTTTATTCCCAATTATATTCCTGAGCTTCGTGTTTCCATGGAAAGAATGAAGGGTTACGGTTAGAGGTCGACCGATATGGGTTTTTTGGGGGCCGATGCCGATGCTTTCCAAATTTGGGCAGCCGATGCCGATATGCATAGGCGATGTTTCTAATTTGATATTTAGGACGATTTTTTTAAATATATATAAGTATGGATATATATATATATATATATATATATATATATATATATATATATAGGGCAGTCGCGTTAAACGCGTCCAGTGGAAACACACCGTTAGATCCTCTCTAATGCTGGGGGCTGTGAAGCGCTCTGATTGGACGGGGGACAGACGAGATGTGGTGACGTCTCCCGGAAGCAAACAAAGCATGTTGACGATGATTCATCTCGATTAACTTTGGCGCTGCAGCTTTGAAAATGTCCTCGTTGTTCTGCTCCCGTCCATCCATTTCTTCTTAAGCTCTCGTTAAATAAATCGTCTTCGTACGAGCCGAACTGTGAGCCGCCATCTTGGAATATCGCAATGGATGACCATGAGCAGAGCGCCCGGAATAAAGTCGCCTCATTTACGTATAATTCTGCTCCTGAAGGAGAATAAACTGCCTGGTCTATTTGGAATTAAAATTAATTCTGATTAAAGGTTTCAGGTGTTTACATGGTTATTTTAAAGCGGAATTAACCTGTAAACACACACTCTAAAATGATACAAACCTGCGTTAGCAACAGCTTTCAGATATTTATTGTCAAGAAACATTTACTGATTTAGTGATAAATTCCTAATATGAATAGATGCTATTAACCACTTAAACAGTCTAACATGTTCCAGAGTGACAGATCCGCCTCAAAATAAAGCTTAACATCGACCATCAGAGACTAATCACTGCTGTAAATGAAACGTTAGAAGGCAACAAGTTGCTGTAAGACTGCAACTTGTCACAGAATTCAGATAGTAACTGATTACTCTGTTTCTCACACATTCACAATGATAATTACTCGTTTCTTCTGTCATATATATAAACTCATTCTTCAGAGAGGAACAGCTCAGTTCATCCACTAAACCTGTTTTTCACAGGAATTCCAGTATAAACCTCCACTAAACATGCTGATTTATTGGTTTTATTAACATGAACCTGCAGCAACCAGGAAGTGGCCTTAAGACCTGTTGGCTATTGTTAAAATGATCCCTTTTCATTGATTTATGTTCCTTTGATGAAACACTCATATCCAGATTTTAGGATCACTTCCTCCAGAAATCAGATTCATTAATCATTTACTGGATTTACGTCAAAAAATTTCCAGAAATGTTTGACATTATTTTCTTTATTTAAATTCATCACTAAGAAGCCCCTGAATCCTTCATCAGCTTCCTTCTAGATCAATTAACATGTCATTTTAGGTCAATTAGAAATCGATCAGTTCTGACATAAAGCCAGGAAATGCTGATCTTCTAAAGTCTGAGTTGCTCATATCTTTGTCTGCAGCATCACACGAGTTGATCGTAGAGGAATTGCACTCACAGGTTGTCAACAGCAAAAAATGAAAAAGGCCTCGGAAATAAAATAATAAAAGCAGAGGTGTTATTAGGTAGTATTACTCGCGGCATGTAAGAGGAGGAAGACAAACGCGATGGCCTGGCAGGACTCCGAAATCTGCCTCCACCCACGCTGTGACAAAAAGCTGTGTGAGGGTCAGCGGCGGAGCAGCTTCTGAGGCGGAGGGCGCACACAAACCCAGGGCGACCCCGGGCAGCGTCCGACAAAAGAAAACACAAACCACGGGGTATCCGCAAGGAGCCGGAGGAAAGCCGGGACAAATACCGCGGTCCTGGAAGAAAGAGCACTAATGGCGCTGGTTATTCTGGACTGGGTTTGGCGGGCGGCGCAGCGCCGGCTTGAGCTCAGGCAGGACGGCAGCATATTAGCAGGCAGCATGCTGATGTGCTCAATCACTGCAAACACGGAGAATTTCAGCTGCTGCACCTCGAAAATACTCTCAGTCTGAATTCAGGCTTCAGAGTGGTGTTACCAGCCAGCCCTCAGCTCTTTTTCCTGTTTGTTCAGTCCTCCGTCCATCCAATCAGCTGTTTATCCATCCATCCATACATCTGTCAATCCACCCATTCATTCATTCATCCATTTCTTCTTCTTTTTCCATCTCTCCAACCAAACATCATCACCCAGCATAATGCTTTTGGATTGTGGGAGGAAGCCGGAGTGTAAAAAATAAAATACAAACAAAACACTCACACACACACACACACACACACACTGCAGAAAGGCTGTCAGCCAGCCGGTTTGTCCTCAGAACATTCCTGGACTGAGATGACAGTAAAAGCCACTGTGGCTCCTCTCATTTGAAGTTTGGCAGGAATGATTGCACCTTACGTTTGGGATGAAAACGACGTCTGCTTTGAACGGTAATTAAAAAAGCTGCTTTACAGGATGTGGACTCTCAGTCTCACGAAGTTATTCTGAAAATCTGCAGCAGAAAAACCTCCTGAAAGCTTCTGGACTGTACAGACGCTCTGAGTCCCTTTAAAAACACACACTGGAATTAAGTGACTCATCATGGAAAAGATGCATTTAAGATGATCTGACATCTCGTTTTCTGTGTAAACCTTAAAAAACAGAAATGCTTTCTAATTGACGTTCCAGTGTTGTGGTCAGTAGCTCACTCATGTTTGACCTCGGCTAAGAGAAGGAGGAAGTCAAACTTGAGACAGACGGCGAGCGAGAGAGGAAGTAAATATCATTGTTTGAATTCACTCTGAAACTCTCCAGCAAGCTTCCCTCTTTTCAAATATGGTTTTGTGACGAGTTTTTCTTCTCTTTAAAAGCAGAATGAGATTCCTCTTGACATATTTTGAGATTTCTTTCCTCCCAATCCAGCATTTGACCTGATATCACACGTCCTCCTCTCTGTTAGTCAGACTGATTACAGCGTGACTCTTATTGGAAATCTATTATTACAGGGGAGGAACAAAAAAACACATCTTCCAGTAAATTAGCAATGAATGCTTTTAATTTGGCCACAGTGATTATTTCATTAATTTGACTGGCAGCCTCTCATTAAGCAGCACTTAGAGTGAACCTTTTCATCCGCTCACGTTTCTTTGTTGCCCGCTTTCTGCCCCAGCATGCGGCCGCCCTCGCTCTCTTTCATTCCAGTAAGTGATCACGGCGAGCGGCGACTCACCGAGCCAATCTGCCTGACAAACTGCGCCGCAACCTTTTACCTCCGCCTGTAATTATGCCTGTGGACATGCAACACGTTCACTTAGCCTAATTAAAGAAGGACAGAGACAAAGTGGAGCATCGCGCATCCTGTCAGCCGGCAGCAGAAACATCGATGTTTTCTCTGGAATGAGTTGAAGTGGTCTATTTTTTTTTTTGGACTTCTGGCATCAGCTAATCCTCCTCGCTGCTTCAGACCGTCAGCACAGGAACAAACCAGCAGGCGTTTCTGCCTGCTCCAAAAGCTGGATTACAGAAACAAGAAGATTACCCAACCGACAACTTCAACAAGCGCACAGACAAAGCTATCTGGACGCCTCTCAATGTGTGCTGATTAATAGCGTCCCCCGCTGTCTGCTATTAATACAGTCCTGCGGTCTGAACGCTCACTGGAAGCATCCCTGCAGCGCGAAATAGGCGGCAGCTCTGCTTTTCCATCTGAAAACCTCTGGACGATTATTTGTTTATCATCTGATTCCTCCTCAAACGTGACTCTTTTGCGTAACGACTCGACGGCTGCCGCCGCTGCCTTCCTGCAGCCGCTCGTCAGTCACATAATTATATTAATGTGTTTGAGAGAAAGGAAAAGTTTTCCCATTAACCAGCGCTCATTAACCCACTTCCACAATCTGCAAATGACAGACTCCAGGGAATAGTTTTCCTTTTTCCTTCACTTTCACAACATGAGATCTGGCTCGCTGTCAGCCATAAGCGATCATTTTGGTATCAATATTTTATGATGTACATCAATTAACCTTGAAGTGTCTGCGGTCGGCAGACAAACGCTCCCCGGCGGCTCTGGCAGGTCCGGCTCTCGCTGCGGCGCCGTGATTGACAGAATTTTAAGAGGCGCTTCTGAGGCGGCGACCCTCCTCTGCTCCAGCAGAGAAGCCGTCCGTCGCTCACTCAGACGGCCGCAGCCTGTAATCTGGGCCGCGGAGGCGAACACGAGAGCATTTCCAGACAGACTGAAGGCTGAACCACAGAATAATGATGATTGGTGCTCGCCGCCGCTGCCGCCGCTGCTTGTTTGCTTTCTATTTCACGCTTCAGTTTGGTGGTTTTAAGGCTCTTTATACGTAAAAAGTTTGGCGGTTTGAAGTACCTGACATTAAAATCAGACCTGGCTCTAAACTCCTGGGCAGAGTTGAGGCCATTAATCATTCATCCTTTTCGTTTGAAAGACATTCCGGAGAAAAGCCAGAGGGTGCGAGCTGCGCGGCGTGGCCGCTCGCAGGTCCAGCTCCTCAATTTCAAAGATAAATATCAGGCTGGGGCGAAGCGGCGACTCTGGCCTGCCATCACAGGACTGTCAGGAGCGACAGGAGGAAGACTTTGGTCCCGGGTGACGTGAGACGAGGACGGGACGGGCGGCCGTCTCTGATCACGCCGCGCTGCTGATTGCCGAGGAAGGCCGGGAGATGAGAGCACAGCCAAGGGTCCCATTGATCACACAGATGCATTATGGGATGGTGGGAGCGAGCAGGGACAGTAAAGAGCCTTTATCTAGTGTTAAATGTGTGGCGGACAGCTTTGTCTCTATTCAGGGAAGACTGAACTCCATAAAACACAAAGCAAGCTCTTCTTCAGCTTCATTTCAAATGAGTGACAAACATCTCACAGCAGCTGAGGGAACCGCTGCAGACTGAACTGGATACATTTTAATTTCCTCTTGTAAGCAGTGTGGCGTGAGCCGCAAGAGGACATGAGTCAAAGGTTGAGTGGTCCACTTCTACTTATTTTCCTGTGCAAAAAAATATAAAGTGCAAAAAGTGCCATAAGTGCATCAGAGGATTTTAAAGGAGCATGGTCTTCCCAGCAGCAGCACAGAACCCAGCTACAACCACCAAGCGAATGTCTTCAGGCCCTCAAATAGATTCACTCTAAATGGGTAAAACCATAAAAACTCCTTAGGTGTAAAACATAATATTAGTTCACTAAAACTATGATAAATCCTCCACTACAAAACTCATAATAATAATCTAAAGACAACAAAACCCATTCTTAAGAATAAACTGAACTAATCGCCCAAATAAATAAGCCATATCTAAAGTCTGTGAAACCCCCCCCCCCCCCCCCCCCCCCGCCTGTTTCCACTCTTGGTCCAGCCCAGAACTGTCTTTAGTGGCATCTGGTCCCCCGGGGAATCTTTTGGCCGGACACCACTCCTGTACACAAGGTGAGTAAAAAAAAAAAAAATCACACACTTCACCACACCCACACACCAACACCTTGTCACACTCGTTGCATGCACACCAACACCCAAAAGAAGAGCCAATCAAAAACAGGCACATTCCCCAAATTTGATTTGTCATGTTTGTCTTGCAGGTCCGCCGCCATCACTGCAGGTGGCACACGTCGACTGGACCTACAGGCAGACTGTTCAATAAATAAGTGATTTTAAAATGACAACTGTTGCGCAAATTCTTTATGTGCAAATGAGCTTTCTTTAAAAGTGCAGTGTGCATTTTAAAGTGCTTTGTGAGTGGGAAAAGTGCTCAGTGCAAAGTGCAATGTCATGTTACCCGTAACGAATGGCGATAATTCACTCTGCTCCATCAGCAAGACTGTTTTTGCTCATAAAACACACAAAATGATTCCTATTCCCGTCTTCCCTCTTCTTCACTCTGCATGGTGAACTTTATTGTATCGGATTAAGACAATATCTCACTTTTCTTATAGTCATGAAAAAAGATTAAAGAAATATTTATAGTAATGTTTCTTACAGTAAAGCAGAAGCTAATAAACTATGTAAAACTATAATCTGATTTTAATGTCAATAAAATGTAATATTTGTAAAGTGAATCATCACGAACCACAACAACTGCAGTTTAATCAAATGTCACATTGATAAGTGTTTGTCATTGAATATGAAACCTGTTGATTACAGTCAACGCAGTCCAATCAAACGCAAACATGCAGCTAAATTACACTCCTGCTGAATGCAAAATAACGATTAAAACCTTTCTTCAAAACATACTTTTAATTACTCCAAAGAACCATGGATGTATTCCTCAAAACCCTTGAATTATTATCATTATTTCACATTATGAACATCTTTTGTCATCACAAACGGCACCACACGCCTGTGAAGTTGTCCGATGCTGCAGCGACGTCCCTCGTTGCCTCCGACTGTCTCCAGACGTGATGCTTTTTTCTAAAGACTGAGACGCTGCATCAGTGATGTGACGTCTGGCAAACAGACGTAACGACTCTGGCTCCGCAGACCGGCCTTTCCATCCAGATTACCATCTGTGATTACCGAGGTTGAATAAAAAGCCGAGCGCATGTCGGTGCTCCATTACCAAGGTGTTAAATATTTACTTCACTGGATACATAAAAGTAATTCTTAAGTTGGAGCAGTGGCTTCTGTGCTGCTTGAGTTGATGCTGCTATCAAATGTCGTCTCGCTGTCACTCATTAGCTGAGCTGCAATTCCAGGCTTATTTTGACTCAGTTTAGCTGGAAACCAATGTCTCTGGTTTTTTAGCAGACATGTTGAAGTGTAGAAGTGATTCTTCCTGCGATCTCCAAATTCAACTCATAAACACCCAAACAGCAAGCGAGAGTGTGTGGAGAAGGCTGGAGGAAATGAGCACGGGGGAAACCCTGAGAGGTGATATTTCCTGACGCCCTGAACCCTTTCCAATAGCGCTGCATTCATGTGACCTTTTCTAGTCAGGGAACGCTTTTCCCGGCGTTCCCATGGATTAAGCACAAAATCATTAAAGCGGCCCCGCTGGCCGACAGACTGGACACGTTCAGAATGAGAGCCAAATGCTATCGCGCCTTCTGAAGTGTGAAAGGTTAACAGGGGAAGGAGCGCTGGGAGGAGGGACGAGGCCGAAAACAAAAAGAACAGAAGGGGTTGGTTACAGTGTTAACTGCAAAGTTTTCAATGCAACTGTTAGTTTTAGATTTCGATGTTCTGATTTGTTTATAGGCAGAAGGAACCATTTACATTTGTCTGCACCATTTTCTGAATGAAGTTACCTGAGAACGCAGAACATTGAACTGCAGCTGCCACAACCAACCGAAACAAATCAGCTAAAACACGACGTGTGTGTAACACACACACACATTTGTGCTCCTGCAGTCGTGTTGAAGTCGGAGAGCAGGTCCAGATGGCGGCTCCATTAGCCGGAGCAGCGAAGCCACATTGGCAATGCAAATGCCCGTGTCACATGTCCAATAATTGATATGGATGATTACAAACTCTCACTGGTTCCCGGGAATAAGAATTCTCCTCTAATTGTCAGTGAGAGATGAAAAGCGGCTGCATGTCCGTTTTCTGAAGCTCCCCAGCGCTTCCACAGCCCAGGCAGCGGGGTTAATACCGGCGCACCGGTCCGGACAGCTCGCAGCATCGCCGTCTATTTCTCAAGTAGCGTGAGTGACAAGCAGCGTTGTGCCAAGGCGACAAGCCTCAGCTGCATCGCGGAGCGAAGCGAGGCCTTCGATTAGAGCCGGAAAATCATTAACCTCCCACTTATTTACTGCAGGAATAATTCACAGGGAGAAAAGTGAAGCAGGAAAAGGACCACGGTATAAATTCGGCAGAACTTGTTACTGCTGAGCTGGAACTGAGTGATTGTACGCGTACATCGTCTGTTATCTTCCCATTGTGAAGCCGTTTATAATTGAATTTTATAAAGAACAGTCAGGAACTTTAACACACACCACAAATATAAAGTGCACACTTCCACACAGCCTCAACTGGAAGCTGATGACTCATGCAGCTGCAAACACTCGACCTGCAGTTACTTTTTAAACAAAAGGGGAGAGTTTGCTGTTAGGAAGGTCATACATCCACACGCTTGATTCAAAAGAGCAAAACAAACCCAAACAGAATACAACAACATCTGCAGCTACAGAGTTTATTTTCCAGTGTCTGTGTTCAGGGATCTCGTCTCACTACTTCATGATGCAGACAAATATTCTGACCTTTGTCAGAAACTGTAAGAACTGTTACAACAAATATGTATTTTTTGCCCCATTGGATTAAAATCTGATTTGACATGACTAAATAAGCGTCCAAGCTCTGTGCTGGCGGAACCTTGTACTCACACATAACTTCACCTCCCACACATCAGCATGTGTGTTTTCTGATTCATCCTTCCTGACCGCCAGAAGACCGTGCTGAAAGCACTGAGCGTTCGCTTCACGCATGTGCAGTTCGAGTATGCACAGCAACAACATCACCTGTGACCCCAGAAAGACATTAAATTCCGGCGTCATCCCAGATTCGGCTCCTCTCTTCTTCTAGTATGCAGGCGAACTCGCCTACAGCTGAAGATTGTGGGATGTGGGACGAGCCTGTACGGCTTCATACTGCGTCACCGGGCACGTTTGGAGCAGCAAAGTTCACCCTTCAAAGGCTGTGACGTCAGTTTCCCCTTTTTCACCTTCGTCTAAGCTCAGTTGGCGCCGCAGCGGCGTCTCCTCTGGTCGAGGGATTCATTCATTAACCTCCCGGCAGACGCTGAGGTTGCTGGATTTCTTATTTTTGGTGTGGATTGAGTGTCGAGTGGGCAGCGCCTTGCTCTCCCCGGCTAACTGACATGTCCGCTGCGGCTGTTAGCGACGCGGTTAGTGTTAGCTTGAATGCTGCCGACGGAGACGCCGTTCGTGCGCTCTTCTCCTGGCTCTTTGAGCCCAGCCATTTGCTGACATGGTGGTGTTTTGTAGCCGTTGCAGGTAAGACAGCGCCTGCTCCTCCCCACAGGTGTTGGTTTTAGCTGTTGTGATGAAGACTGCGTTGATGCCGATCCCGTCTGGTAGTGACACGATCAGCGTTAGCTTATCGCCGTGGCAGGTGTAGACCACATCCAAGTGCTTCTCCCCCGACTTGTTGGTGTCAATCCTGTCTGTTAACAACACAACCAGCACTGGTCAAAGGCTCTGCCGGTGACGACCCCGTCATGCCTTCCTCCAGCTCTCAGGGCCAGACGGCGGCTCTTCACTGTACAGTTGGTCAGCAGGGATGAAATAGAGCCGCAGTTACATCCGTAACTTTCGTTCACAGTTGTTCGTCTCTTCTTAATAAATTATTAAACAAGGAAGTTGTCTCACATTGTGAGGAGCTGCTCCTGAATCTACAGCGATCACGACTCTGAATAGGTTCTTTAACTTTGGAGACAGTTAGACAGTCTGCACTGTGGTCCTGGAGTGTGATTGCTGCGATTAGCACAGTTTGGAGTTGCTCACATTTTAGAAAATTTTCTTTTTGTATCAGCTGATTAATATTGAAATGTTCTCATGGGAAACATCACAAACACAAAAATCTACACCCAATTTACACAACAAAGAAAAAAAAATCTTTCAGTAAACTGAGGAAACAGATTTTTCAGCCTACCATGGTTTAGTCGCTCCATGTGAAATGTGAGGCTTCATTTCTGCACTGCACATGCCTGGATGACTCTCCATGGCCTGCAGAAAAAGCTGACTCACTCAGTCACTGAAATTTGCATTCAGCTCATGCTAACAGAGTAAAGATGACACACACATTTTATGAGATGCTGCAGGCCATCCAGAAGGTTTGTCTTAGTTATGTACTGCCGATTGGGATTTTTTCCCAAAAAAATCTAAAAGTGTGTTGATAGTTATATAAGCATCACCTCATTAAAATAACCTGAATGAAAACTTTCCCCTTGAACTGATGTCTGAATCTGAACATGGAGGAAATATATGGAGGAAATCTCTATAATGTGAGCAGGAAGCTATAAATACGTCAGTTAGCTAGCAGGACAGTTAGTCTGTGTGCTTCTTTCCTGCTGCTGGAAATAAAAGACAAAAAGCAGCTGTGCCAGTGGACATGCAGAAGAACACACAAACACACTGCAGATCTTCACACAAAGGTGAAGGGATCATCTCTAACACTGCCGATCAGCTCGGCCACTTCAAACTTTTCCTCAGTTATTTATTATTTCCACCCCACTTCGTTGGCTCGTGTCCTAATTCCTTCTCTTGCTTTCTCGTAATTTGAGTACAGTTTTCTATTTAGTGTCTCCAAACTTGAATTAAATTAATATTTTAAAGAAATTACATTTTGACCTCACTGTCTTTATTTTAAATGCCAAGGTGAGCATATGTGTGGACATATTTACAAGGACTAAACAGTGCAGATGTGCTTAAATATACCAAACAGGCAAAACTAACAAACAGTATAATGGTGCCAGTGGAGAGCTGCAGAGGTTTACTGGGAACAGTGAGAGCTGTGAGAGCAGACGGGGTGAGACGGAGCAGAGGGACCCGGCAGGGCTGTTATGGTGGAGAGTTGTGGAAGTTAGAATGAATTTTATCACAAACTGTGGTACGACACGGTTTTGCTCTAAACCAAACCATAATGATGAAGGTAATCATGCAGGAAAAACCAAATTGTCCTGTAAGTTATCTACTGACACCCCTGTGACTTCTGGGAATATTAAAAAAAAATGGGCTGATCGATCAATTGATCTGGAAGAAACAAGTGTTCAGCCCAAAAGAAACATTTTTTTTCTTTTTCGCTAAATGAAATTTGTTTGGAAGCTGAAATTTAAATTTAAAATGGGGATTATAAAGTTTTGTGCTATAAATTAAAAATGTCATCTTTTCACATCTTCTAATGTTTTGAATAATGTTAACTGTTTTGTTTTTTAAGCTTCTAGAGCTGTTTCAGCACCTGTATTATCTAAGCGATTTTATTTTAATGGTGTCAGTCATTTTATCACCTCTTGCAGTTTTGACAGGCTTTTTTTTTTTTAAGTAATTTTAGTCGTTTAAGCCAATTTTCTTTTTACACTTTCTGGTACACAGCAAAGCACATGTATTGCTATTGCAATGACACTCAGACACATGGCAATTGATGTTTTACAAAGAAATACCGAAAACAAGAATGAAGCAAGTAGGAGAGGCAGAAAAAGGAGAATAAATAAAGTAAAAACTTTAACTTAGAGGCATTGAAATAATGAAAAAAAATATTGTTTAATGGATAGTGTTAACAAATAATGTTTTTCTTTTGCCATTTTTTATGGTCAGAACAGAATGTCACTGTTTTATATTGAAAATGAAAATAAAGATTAATAGTTTGGCCATATTAGCAACTTTAGCTGTTTTGTGTACTCAATGTTTTTGCGCCAGAAGAAAAAACTACTTGGGACTCTCTTGTGCAGACAAAATAAAATAGCTGATAAATTTCTTTATTGACATCCGATTTTGTGAAAACGTCAGTAAACTTCACCAGAAGCTGCTGACTGCATCCCTCATCTGGCAGCATCCGTGTGGTGGAAACAAAGCTTGGTGTGGAAGTAGATGGATGTGGACCGACTTTGTTACTAACTGAAGCTGCAAACTGTTATTTGAGTTTCCTTTGTCACTAAATCACATCACTTGACCAGAAACTGAACGTCGGTGTGTGTGGATCCATCCGGACGCGTCGTCGGTCTGTGTTCCATATCTGTAACGTAAAGTGAGTTTTTCCCTCTGTGACAAGCAGCCTAATGAGTGTATGTTCCACCAACCAGCCGCACAGTTCTGCAGGCTCACTGACAGTAATCAGCACATTTTAATTTCAAATCTACATGTCACAGCCAAATATGCTGATGGAACGCTCAGCCGAGACGATTCCGCTCGCAGCGGCAGATGTTTGCCGGCTTTGACCCAACTTTCCTGCTCAGGATGCGCGGCTCGAGCTTCTGCACAAGTTTTCAACCTTCAGTTGCGTCTGTTGGCTGTACGCTCCATCTGTTCTCAATTACCGCTCGGTTGCATCACGGTTTGTTTTGTTTCGCCTGTTAAATTGTCGGTTATTTTACTCCGTGCCTTCGGTTGATTGTTGGTGTAATTGTCTCTTTACTTGGGTGTAATTTTAAAAATGAACTGACAGCTAAATGGCTCCAGCAGCTGTAGGTTATATTCACAGGCTTGTTTTCGGGGGAACTTATACGGTAACATTTTGAACACGATGTTCAAAAATGAGCATAACGCCCAACAGCTGGGAGATTCTCAGAATGAGCTATGTGAGCAGAAATCAATTTAAAAGGCATTTTCGCGGCTTTGTCGTAACGGACGGGTCTCAACTTGCAAAAGTTTTTAATATTAAGTCAAATGGTTGTTTTATGAAGCATAAAAACAGGCCGTTTATTCGAGCTACAGTAAACGAGCTGCATTTCCATGACTTTCCCATCATTTGGTGTGTGTGTGTGTGTGTGTGTGTGTGTGTGTGTGTGTGTGTGTGCCTCTTAGTTTGATCCCGTGTTGCTGCTGTTCTGAGGACAGAACCGAGCCCGTTCAGATGATGCGGCTCGAGCCATTTGCTCCTGTCGTGGCAGTGATTACACCTCGTGAATCTGTCTCTGCATTACTTTGAGTGTATTGACCATAAAGTCGTTGGGCAGAACTGCGTAAAGTGGCTTTCAGAGCTGGGCTGTCTGCCGCTAACGAGGACAGCAAGAATACCTTTTTTTTTTCTTCTTAGAAATACTGAAAGAAAACACTGAATGGCGAGACAGTATTGTCTCCAAAGGTCAGACCCGCCGTGAGGATTCAGCACCAAGTTCTTTAGCATCATTTAGGCAATCAAAGCTCTTTTTTGAAAGCAGCGCCATTCAGAGAGAAAATAGGACACTGAAGTTATATTATCATAATAGGAGCCCATCTTTAAAGTATTTTACAGCCATACACCGAGCTGCAGACGACTCCACAGTTAAGCCTGTCGATCAACAGCCCTTTGAAGGGAAAAGTGTTTACCTCCTCTGAATGACAACAGCTCAAAGCCAAAGCTGGGAAAAAAGCGCCTGCTGTCACAGCCTCCGCTGGTAGCATCGCATATTCAGACATTGTTTTTTTTGTTATGGCAGTCAAGGTCATCTGAACAAAAAGCTCCAAAATTGGTAGTGAGAACAATGGAAAGAAGAACAATGGAGAGTAAACTGTGTCTTGCTGCACCAGGTGTGCAGCAGCGTTTAGTGGGAATTTCTCTTCTTTCATCAAAACTGCTCTAACGAGATTCAGGCCCCACACCTCAGCCGTCAGGTGCGACTGACGACCGCTCGAAGCGACCTTGGACTTCTTTTGAACTTGTGACGACGGATCAGGAGCTGGGTCTGTTTGGGGATGTTTTCTGAGACCGCCACAACAACGTCCTGCTGAACCGGGGCTCAAAACGTCAGCCCCGCTGCACTCCCTCAACGGCCTCGTCTCACATCCGAGATTCACCCAACAGCAAACATTCAGAGGGCCTCAGCTCACTTATTACTGAAGGAATATGTTTTTCTTTCCCTCTTATTATATTAGAAAATTTCACAAATCGATCTCCAGGCCACAATAATCATAATCCAAATTTTGAAAGTGTTTGTTTATTCGATGAATCAGTCGCTGAGAACCAGTTTCCACAAAGTTTCATGACAAAATGCATCGTTTTTGTTTTCTGATTAGAACGCCAGGCCACTAGTTGGTGCTGTTGGTACTTTTAGTAATGAAACCACACACACACACACACACACACACACACACCTTTCTACTCAGTAGACGTAGAAAGGTTGCATTTTCCCCTCGTTTCCATGGAGACAGAGTCAGATTTGACTTGAAAGTGTCAAACCAGACACGAGACTCTTTTAAAGTTGTGAGATATGAAAAGATGACTGAATTTGGAACCAATCAGATCAATATTGATGTTATATGAAAAAAAGAAGTGCCTTTTAATAGGTTTAAGGGTTAAAAAGGATAACATTTCAATGTATTTTCTTCAGTGTGATTTTCACTGAATCACAGTGAAAGTGTTTGCAGTCTTGATCTGATTTTATTTTATTTATTTATTTATTTATTTATTTATTTATTTATTTATTTATTTCGAACATTACATAAATAATATAATAAGTAAACTGACATATACATAAAAAAAACCCCAACAACAACAAAACCAAAAACAAAAACCAATATTAATAATCCAACAAATTACTGGAGTCCAACATGTCTGAAAAGGGGTAGGAAGAAGCATACACTTATTTACACCACTAACAATTAGTGTCCTGAACATCTATACTTACATAATCAATATTTACTTAAAGGTGCATTAAGGAGTTTGCACGTTTTATGCGAAACAGCGCCCCCTGCAGGCCTTGGGTGTAATGCAGCTTAGTGAAAAACTCGTCCCTGTGGCTCGCGTGCACGGAAGAGGGGAACTCTGTCTTTGCTTGTTTAGAAGCGCTCAAGTAAGATTTAAGTTTCTTCTACCTGGTGGAGTCTGTGTGGAGCTGTGGCAGTGCTAGAAGCCAGTCTGTTCTGACTTTCTGGAAAATCCTGCTCAGTTGTTGCTCACTAAGCATCTGGCGGAGTAATGGCGGACAAAATGAAACCTATCCAGCCGGAGCGTGCATTACGTCATTCCTTTCAAATTCTCCCCAAAAAAACTCTGGAGCCGGACCGGCACTGTGACTTTCAAGTGACAGTTTAGCCTGTTAGAGGTACTTGTAATGAATATGTCAGGGCACATTGTACACATTATTAAAAATGTGTAACATATTTATGGTGGAAAATAAGTATTTTTAAGGTTGTAAAACTCCTTAATGCACCTTTAAAAGAAAATTAATAAGGTAAATAAACATAATCACAGATTAAATAGACATTAAGTGAATAAAACAAACCCCCCCTGAAAGGAAAAAACAAAGCCTGTTATAAGCCTTCTTCCTCCCTGTACCTCGTGAAAACCATGTTTTTGTACCACTTTTTAAACTGGGTCATGCTTGGACATTGCTTGAGCTCCACCCCCAACCTGTTCCATAAAATCACTCCGTTAATTGAAACTCAAAAACTTTTAAATGTTGTACGTGCTCGCTGATATTTAAAGTTCAACTCACCCCGTCAGATTATAACCCCCCTCTCTGTTAAAAAACATTTTGTGAATATTTTTAGGAAGTAGATTATTGTTTGCTTTGTACATGTTTTGTGCTGTTAGAAAGTGAACCAGGTCAGTGAATTTTAACATTTTTGATTTTAAGAATAGTGTATTTGTGTGCTCTCTATAGCGGGCGTTATGAATTATCCTTATTGCTCTTTTGTAGTATGGATAATGATTGTATTTAACATTTGTAAGTGTTACCCCAGACCTCTGCACAGTAATGTAAATATGGTAAAACCAGTGAACAGTAGAGAATGTGGAGTGATTTGTGGTCCAGAATATGTTTGACTTTGCTCAGAACAGAAATACTTCTTGATATCTTAGTGTGTACATACTTGATATGTGATTTCCAGTTCATTTTATGATTGATCATTACACCAAGAAACTTATTTTCAAACACCCTTTCAATATTCACACCATCCACACTTAGCTGTACTCAGTGGTGGGCGAAGTCCGCGAATCAGCTAACCGCTAATTAGCAAAGCTAACATTTTCATGAGCAGATTAGCTGTTCAGCTAACTTTGAAAAACATTAGCGGACTAATTAGCTTCTGCTACATTTACACATTGGCGTAGTGGTAGCTCTGGGAGCCAATGTAGGCTGACTCTAGTTTCCGAGGGTACTTGAACGCCTCTCGTACACTGTGCAAAGTATTGAAAAGTCTCTTCTCTGCAAAAACGCTGAAAATTGTTTCGAAAAAACATGGATTTTGTAATGTATATAACTCCCGATCCGTTTGTCCGATTGAAACAATTCAAAAACTGTTAGAAAGCCCCGGAACTCAAGATTCCGCTGCTTTCTCCTCCTATCCTCTTTTATTCTGAATCACGTGAATCTCTGTCACTGAGTGTGTGTGTGTGTGTGTGTGTGTGTGTGTGCTTTGTTTGTTTGATTGGGTGCGTACGTGCGTATGTCTGTCTGTGTGTGTGTCCATCTCTCTTGTGATTAGACCCAAGTGACAAATTATAGACGGATGAGCAACGCCGTAAAGAATCGTCATTTTGTTTATTTTATTTTGAAAATTGACCGGATTCTCTCGCCTTTTCTTGTTTCCAACTTCCTGTCTGGTGCGATCTGCTTGATCCAGCTTGACAAATGGTGCTCTCGGCGCTCGCAGCTCATGTGAAAAATAGAATCAAGTGGAGCGGGCGCGCTGTAGAGGGCGCTCCCCTGCGTGCGAGCAGTCAGATAGGTTAACATGGGATGCGATCAGAAAGTCAGTGCGCGGCGCTTCCGTGTCCAGTGCGTTCCCCCCGTTAGGCCTGTTGCAGAGCCTGCAGCGGCTGTGGGTAAGGTAGTTAGATGTTAGCGGTTATTGTTAGCTTCAGCTAAATCTTTTAGCAGTTTATCGTTTTAGCGTTATCGAAGCTAACTTTTCAGTTAGCGGAAGAACAGTTATCGAAGCTAACTTTTTGGTTAGCTGCTGCCCACCACTGACTGTATTTGAGTATTCTTATTACAATTACTGAAAAAAATTAATTTAGTTTTGCATAGACTTAATGATAATTTGTTACTGTCAAATCATGCTTTCAATTTACACATTTCAGTATTAACCTTGTCAACTAAGTCTTGTAAATCCCCCCCAGAAAAAAAAAATTTATTTGTGTCATCTGCAAATAAAACCAACTTCAACTGTTCTGAAACGTTACATATATCATTGATGTAAAGTATAAACAGTTTTGCACCTAGTGCTGACCTGTGGGGGAGGCCACAAGCAATTTCCAAGCATGATGATGAATATTCACACAACTTCACAAATTGTTTTCTAGTACTTAAATAACTTTTCACCAACTGCAAAACCAACCCTCTAATCCCATACCGTTCCAGTTTATTGATTAATATGTTATGATTGATTGTGTCAAAAGCCTTCTTAAGATCTATGAAAATTCCAGCTGAGTGCAGTTTGTCTTCTATAGTGTTTGTGATTTCCTCAACTGATTCTGTTAGTGCCAGTGACATAGAATTATTCGCCCTAAATCCATAGTCTTAAAATGCATTGAATGGTTTGTTCTTTAAGTGGATATTTTTAGACCTGTTAATTACGTTGTGGTTTTTTTTGCTGTGCATTGACAAGTGGAGAACACTGAGAGAAAAAAAAAAAAGGCTGTGCAGATCTATTAAGAGCCAAAAACTCCACTGACAAATCCCTGAATGGGTATTGTCTTTTAGAAGCACTTTTAATTAACTTTACATCTTGAAAGCAAACAAAGTCAATGCTCTGGCAGGAAAAAAGTACAATCCAAATTTGAAGTAGTCCTTTATTCAAAACAACAAAACACAGAAAGTCAGAAAGAAAAAAGCAGCTTTGGCCAGAGAGAGTTCAGACGTTCCTATGAAGAATAGAGAGAACGAGGAAGGGAAAAAGTGTTTGTTTGGTTTGTTCCAGTGGACACTGAGGATTTTCTTATATGTTAATGAAGCAATACAAGGTGTGGAATTTTCACAATCATAACTCTGTCACTGTTTATGATATCTACGAAATTCAGGAGAAGAATAGAGCAGTTTCACAACAACACCAGGTACAGCGAGTCCCGCGTGGCATCGACACCGTAAAGCTCCAGGCAGGATGGAGAACCAACAGGATGCTCAGATCATCCAGCAGCTCGCTGCAGCTTTCACCCACATCTCCAACCATCGACACAGTCCTACCTGCCTGAAAACCAGATCCAACCCCGCTTTGGCTAGCAGCAGTTCACCTCCGGGTCCAGCAGATCCATGACAACAACCTCAGGACTCAGAGTCATGAGCGCTGCACCGACAGGCTGGAAAACAGCTTCTCTCTCTGGTCTGTGAAGAGACAGGATTCCCTCCGACTACACCTTCACATCTGTGTTGACGGTGACTGTTATCCAGCTGCTGTGAGAGATGCTGCCGAAAACTAATTTCCGCTGTTTTCTTAAATAATGTTACAAAAAAATGTTGGGTTATTTTTGCAACCCAACAGCTGGGTTGAGACTGTTGGTTAGTTTAGTTGGGTTGTTTTCATTAAATTGGGTAATCTAATAACCCAGATTTCTGGGCTATTGTAGTTGGCAGTTGAGTTATTTGCTGTTGGGTTGTAATTTCCATTATAATGTGTTGGGTTATTTCAGACTACCCAACATGTTGGGTTGACACTCGCGCATGCGCGACCAATACCGATACTGAGTGCTGCTACAGCAAAAGAGAAAAAGACTGTTACAATAGAGAAGCTGCTGGCAGATTCTTCTAGGGAATACAGAGAGCTTTATTTAGAATTTTACGAGAATCCGAGTTGTATTGTCGCATTTAGGTAATCTGAAAAGATTAAGTCATTGTTTACTTTTGTCTTCCTTTGTAAAATACAATTACAAGAGTGTGTTTATTCAAATATTTTTGTATTCTATGTATTTTAAATGTTGGTTATTTAAAAAAAAAATCTTTTAAAATATTTTATGTGCTTAGTTTCTAAAAAATTCTGTAAATCATTGTTCAGTATTTATGATACTGTAGTGGCCGTGGGGGCCGCTGGGGGCCGCTGCCCCAAGTGACTGAGCCCATAGCCGCAAGGCACTATGGGTAGGGATTGTTTGGGCCGTTTCGGGCCGTGTCTCATGTTTAATCGTGTTCATTTATGTTTCCGTGATTATGGTTGTGTTTAGCAATTGTGTTTTTGTGTGCTGTTGGCATTTTTCCGTTTCTTTGAGTTAAAGGTGCCGTAGGCAGGATTACCTTCACAAGATGGCGATTTGACCCATCCAAGATGGCGATTTGAAATCCGGCGTCGTGCCCACCTCGGGGTGCCTAGCAGGGCCGGCAGTGTCACGGCTGCCTACGCCGGCGGGTTGATTCACCTGTGACCTTTTCACGGCGGCCTGGGGTCAAAGCCTTTTTTTAAAGAATTCCAGTAGAAACAGACGGTGTCCTCCGTGGAGTTTTGATGATGTTATGTCCGATGAGGCAGGTAAATATGCGGGCCTGGACTTCCTCATGCGCGTTCACGAGAAGCAGAGCTTTGAAGCGCCGCCCCTCGACCAATCAGGGTAGAGCCTCAGGAGACCTTCTGATTGGTCAAACATACCGGGAGCAGTCGAGAATCCTTTTCAGCTCAGAACAGAGACAGATGGAAATGCAGATGGAAGTGCAATTATACTACACTTCTAAAGTATTATCAATGGATACTCCAACATTTAATCCAAAGAAAACACAGAAAAATTAGCATTGACTAGCAAAATCCTGCCTACGGTACCTTTAAGTTTCGTTTGTGTCCTGTTGGACCGGGAGCTAGAGGGATAGCCAGGGGAGTGCCCTGGCCTGCATGCAGGTGGGGTTGGGTTGGGTACAGCTGCTGAGTTGTAACAATAAAGCTCTGGAGTGTTGAAATCTAAAGAAGTCTTGTCATTTCCATCACAAGTCGCTGCTCCAGCATCACAATACTAAGGCTCCAGCCACCCGCGACCCCGAAAGGGAGAAGCGGTAGAAAATGAATGAATGCTAAGTTTATTTGAAATATTTAGTAATTTGTGAACATTAAATTTTAATAATTGTTTCAATATTTTGTGTCAGAGTATATTTAATCAATAAATAATGACCATAACAATATTGTAGCGGCCGCGGGTGCCTCTGGGAGTTGCTGCGGCAGGTGACTGTGCCCTGGGGAGCCGCAAGGGTTTATGGGAAGAACTGTTCGGAACTTCTGTTAGTTGAACAACCCAACTGCTTTTACGACAGTGATCTTTCACAGGAAACCAGTAGGGGGTGCGCGAGAACAAAAGTTGCATAGTTCTGCTTTAAGGCTTTACTTCAAAATTACTGCACTATATGTTGAATATTCACTAATATAAACTCACATACAGTATGTATTAGTGATGCACCGAAAATTCGCCACCGAAATTTTTCGACTGAAAATGGCTCAAAAGTGTATTTTTGGCTTTTGGCCGAAAGAAAAAATCACCGAAACAACACGGCCGGAAATAATTGGTGATGACGTGGCAGTAATGCTAAAGCAAACCTTTTAATACCTCATGTCTGCTTTATTAATGCCTAAAATCAGGTTTTAAAATGTATTTAACTTTTTACAGTGCGCATTTGCGCAGCGTCACCTCTCACTCACACTCTGCGCACTCATTTCTCTGATAAACGCACACACACACACACACCAACACACACAAAATAGTTGTATTATTAACCATCAATAATAATTAAGAACATATTAAAATTAGTAAAATAAGTCTCCCCGGCTGCGCACCAGGACGGACAGCTTCCCACACGGTCCCGTCCTCACCCTGCTCATTTGATTCTGGGACTGCAGGCTCCACAGGACAAAGGTATTTATTCAGAAAATATGTTCCTTCTAAAATTAATTTTTGGAAATGAGAAATACATAGTTTGCTGTACTTTGATGGAGGATATAATATTTTACCTGAATCTGTAATTGGCACCTCTGGAGACGCTGCAGTGCTCCTGCTGCCGTGTTCACTGTTGTGTTGAGATTTATTACATTAGTTTGTTTATTTTTTTACACCATTTTATGTTATTATTATTTAGTTGTAAACTGACAGCAGCCTACAGTAATTCTCTATACTTGGAGGTTACGCGTGAGCGCTTCCATATGCCACTGCAGGTTCTACGCTGGACTGTACAGCAGCTGCAGGCCGATTGGGCATTTTTGTTGCAGCAGGATTATATATTTTTCGCTGTTTGGTCCGTGGCTGTTCTGACTGTGATTCAGAACATTCCTCCTCTTCACTCCAGTCAAGATCGCTGATGTCTGACACGTCTCCGCCATCCGATTCCCCCTCACTTGCCTCCTGTATCATTGCTAAAGCTTCTTCCACCTTATATCTCTAAATTATGCCTCTTTTCATTGTCTTTCTTTTGGGATTTGGTTGATATTTTTGGCCGTCTGTCTGATTGTCTGCTGTCAGAGCTAGCTCCCTGTTCAGATGCGCATATGAACCAAAACAAATCAATAGCAGAAAAAAAGCCCCGTGAAGTGCGTCTTTTTTTTTTTATCAGCGGTCTGTGAGACACTGTTGGCCTTTGGAGGTATAAATGCTTTGTAATATTAAGTGTGTCATTGTTAGGACCTTATTTGCTTCAGAAAAACATACAAGACACATATTTAGGAAAAGTCAAAGAATTAGAGGACAGGGGAATTATTCTAACAGATTTATTTGAATTATAAAAACCCAAACGGTCTGTCAGACCGTCTTGGCTGTTCTAGTGTTAATCACCGATGTCCAGCCAGCTAGTGAAGTCCCCCATCGCTCCCGGCATCCCAGCGTCCCGGCTGTCGGCCGGCGGCCGGCGGCTCCCAGCGACCCGGCTATCCGCTCTCGGCGGCACATCGCGCAGACTGCCAGCTGCACGCCGTGCTCTCCGGTCGGAAGACTGGAGGACAAACTGTGATTATGGTGACTGACGGGTTCGAGGTGGATGCTGTTGTTGTTTGCCGTTCTGTTTGAACTGGCTAGCTAAGCTACAAGCAAGCAGAAGTTGTTTGCTCATGTGATCACGTTGCAACGAATTAGGGGAGCCGTAGTCAAGAGAACGGTCTGACAACTGGGTGGTCTTTATTACCGTATTTTCCGCAAAAAAGGCGCACCACATTATAAGGCGCACTGTTGGGTTTTGAGAAAGTTAGAGGCTTTTATGTGCGCCTTATAGATGGGAAAATACGGTAGGTTAAATGCCACAGACAGGAACTTTTCCTGTCCTGTTGTAATTGGATGCAGTGATTAATCTGATGAACCTGATCATCCCTGAAGAATATCCCTGAGGAATATAGGCTAATAATTATTCATTTCTTTCTGTCTTTCAGCTTTTGACTTTAGTTTCCTCATTTTTCGGTTTCGGTTTTGGCCAAGAATTTTCATTTCGGTGCATCCCTAGTATGTATATCCATAGGAGGCTGGTTGAACTACAATAAGTTGTGGTTTCTTCACTTTGCATTCATGTCCTCCAAATTCAAAAAGACAGAAAAAACTGTTGACCACAGGTTAGAAGTCAGAAGCACAAAAACAAAAAGTTAGCGGACTAACACTGCTGGTAGGAACAGAAACAAAAACAATAAAAGGCCGAGTTCCAGCTGGTTCGAACACCTGCTGATAGAATTATATCAATTTTACAAAACTCCACAGCTTTATCAGGATATTCAAATAAAACACAGCTCAAACCCAGAGAAGTGATTTAAGTCATATTGGCCCTGTTGGTGTCTTCTCTCTCGGCTCAACCACCGACACATGTATGAAGCAGAGGGCTTTTGGTGTGGGGGGTAGGCCGACGTGCTCTTTAACCCAATCAA
Organism: Salarias fasciatus; assembly: GCF_902148845.1. Taxonomy (NCBI): domain Eukaryota; kingdom Metazoa; phylum Chordata; class Actinopteri; order Blenniiformes; family Blenniidae; genus Salarias; species Salarias fasciatus. Next base: position 38,074,368 of record NC_043758.1, on the reverse strand, counting down.
TCAAACTTTATTTGTAGAGCACTTTTTCATATTTATAAAAACAACACAAAGTGCTGAACAGTAAAAACAGTCATGAAAACAAAAGAAAAACCGCACTATAAATCAGTATATGCCACACCCACCCCCACCCCCACACCCACACCCACACACACACACACACACACACACACACACACACAAACAGACACACTCCGAATTATTTGCACGCAGCAGAGGAGACATGGCATGGCACTAAGCATCATGGGAAAACACTGCCAGTGGGCCGTCCACACCAGGTGAAGGCGAAGGTCATTGGGGCCCCAGCGCTCGACCCCCGACCCCGTCCGACCAAGAGATCCCGCACACCGAAGTTTGGCGACCCTCAGGCCAGCCAGGACCAGAGGACTCGAGCGCAGTAACCCCAGCAGAGGACCGGGACCAACTCCCGGTGTGAAGGACCCCCCTCAGGAAACACTGGAGTTACACAGCTAAAAACATAAAAAGACATGATACAAACTTAATAATAAGATAAAAAGTAAAATAAGTTAGAAGTACAAGATAAATATAGAACGAATAAATAGGATAAATAGATTAAAATAAAAATGATAATAAAAAATAAAAATGGAGATAAGAACTATAGGTTAATTAATCCAATCCAATCCAATCCAGTTTATTTATAAAGGACTACTAAAAACAACAGTGTTGACCAAAGTGCTGTACAAACACAACGTAAAAACAATAAAAATAGACATAAAAACATTAATAAGACAACACTGACAACTTTTCAGTAAAATACAATCTCACACTAGTTAAAAGCCAAAGAAAATAAGTGTCTTAAAGCAGTACTATGCAAGATTTGCTGTAGCGCTCCCCCTACTGGTCTCCTGGTAAAGCTCACTGTCGTAAACGTCCTCTGCATCAACCCCCCCCCCCCCCCAATGCAGAGAGCGTCCCACTCCCGTTTCCTTTTTATCCGCTCGTTAGACCAAGTTTTTTTCTGTCTTTTTGGTTCTACCATCCGTGAGCACCTCAGGGTGGCGTTGCTAACGCTAGCGAGGGTTTCATGTTTGTTTTACGCGCTTTTGTTAAATCTTCTGCAGCTGCAGTTCCTCACGCTGCTCGGGAACTTCTTCCGGTTGCTCCCTCTGTCGTAGACATGCCTGCCTCGCACACTCAAACTTATTGGAAAACAAACATTCGGAGATGCTCAGTGTAGCGAACTCACTCGCGCTCACGTCTACTAGAGGAGGTGCCACTCCTCTTTATTTTTCAGTTACCAAACGAAAATTAGAAGCAATCAACACATTGTGCAAAGATCGTCTATTGCAACACAATGACAGATATCGCACTCCAACAGCTTTTATACTTGTACTCCCGTATGAGTGCCGTAAAGCAGGTTTGTTCTCGCGAGATGCAGTCGGGTCGATCCTCTGAAATTGCAAGTGCTGTTTTCAGGACTCAGACCCTGGGGAGAGTGAAGGGACAGGCGAATCACCGTGACAAGTCTTTGTTTACCCCCACAGGGATTCTGAAACACATTTATTAAGGTAAAAAAGTTGCAAAGTTCTGCTTTAAGACGGGACTTAAAAACAGGAAGAGAATCCGATTGTTTTATGTGCAAAGGCAAATCATTCCACAGTTTGGGACCTACAGTAGAAAACGCTCGGTAACCCCTTCGTTTGAGATTTGTGTCAGGAACCGCGAGTAGAGCCTTGTTTGCTGATCTAAGGCAATGTCCCGGCACATAAGGCACCAACAGTTCGGACAAATATGGTGGGGCAAGACCATTTAAAGATTTGAAAACAAGTAAAAGAACTTCAAAATCAATCCGGTAGCGGACCGGTAGCCAATGAAGAGACGGCAACACTGGCGATATGTGGTCGTATTTTCGTGTGCCAGTTAAAAGGCGAGCTGCGGCATTTTGGACGAGCTGCTGACGCTTCAGTAAACTCTCCTCAATGCCAACATAAAGAGCGTTACAATAGTCCAGCCGAGTTGAAACGAAAGCATGAATCAATATTTCAAAATTGTGTCTTGAGAGTAAAGATTTTACCTTAGCAAGTTGTCTCAGATGGAAAAAACTTGATTTCACAACAGCACTAATTTGCTTATGAAGCTTAAGTTCATGGTCCATTTTAACACCAAGGTTGGTAACAGTGGGCTTAACAAACTGAGTCAAAGGCCCCAAGTTAGCTGGTTCACTGCTGGCCTTACTAGGACAAACCAGAAGAACCTCAGTTTTGCTATCATTGAGACACAAAAAAATTTCTGACATCCAGTCCTTAGTCGCATTAATGCACTCCAAAAGTTCAGCAGCACTGAAAGAATCTTCACACTTCAGAGGTACATAGATTTGACAGTCATCGGCGTAAAGATGGAAGGACACACAAAACCTCTGTAGAACAGATCCCAGAGGAAGCAGATATAAAGAGAAAAGAAGTGGCCCAAGGACTGACCCCTGTGGCATGCCGCACGACAGAGGGGCTGAGGAGGACACAAAATCACCAATTTTGACACATAAACTTCTGTCTTTCAAGTAGGAGCGAAACCACTCTAAAGTGGATCCCTCAATCCTAACCAGATTTTCAGGGCGGGACAGGAGGATTTCATGATCCACTGTATCGAACGCTGCAGTCAAGTCCAATAAAACTAAAGGAACCCTAGAAAGCAATTAGGGGCTGGGTATGTAGTGGCAGTTTAATAAGGAGCAGTTTAATAAATCTGTAATTTGATTGTCATGTTTAAATGTTGATTTGAGAATTCATATTGTGTGTTAAAATACTGACAGAAATGTCTAGTTTCTCTTTAACGTTTTTTATACAGAGACAGTTTTTTTTTGTTTACTGCGGTGCTTCCGGGTTTGTCTGTGCTAGAGAGTGAGAAGAGCATACAGTTTTCTTACCTGCTGCGTTTCTGCAAAAGATACAATTAGTGTATTAGCCAGCCACTTTTCCTGTCTGTGGAATTATTTTTTGGAACCAAAATAAATGGAAAGTTTATATTTTTTTTTACCTCAACTTGTCTGGAGTGGATTTGTGGGATCGAGGCTGGATTAATTGAACACTGCCTGTGGAAGTATCTTTTTGCTGAAGAGACCCAGCGTAAGTAACCAATCTCTAACAAGACATAAATCTCTACAGAACCATATGTCCAGAGTCAGTAAACATAAAAATGTAATTAAAAACTCTCAACAGAGCTGTCTCAGTACTGTGGAGATTTTTAAAACCCGACTGAAAAATCTCTGGGATCTGTTGCTCATCTAAAAAAGCTTTCAACTGATTAAAAACACATTTTTCCAAGATTTTTTACAGAAATGGAAGTTTGGAAATCGGACGCAAGTTTACAGGATCTTTTGGATCAAGGCCAGACTTTTTCAACAGTGGCTGAACAACAGCATGTTTCAAACTTTTGTTGACCACTCCACTTGCCAAGCTTCCATTAACATAATGTAAAACAAAAGTTGCAATAGAAGGAAACACTTCTTTGAACAGACGTGGAGGAGTAGGATCATTTGGGGAACCAGCAGGCTTCAATGAAAAGCCAGATTAAAAAGGTGTGTTTTCAATCTCCCTTTAAAAATATCAATGGTCTCTGCAGTCCTGAGGTTCTCTGGCAGGCTGTTCCACAGGCGGGGGCCGTTGTGGCTAAAAGCCGCCTCGCCGTGCGTCTTGGTTCTGGCTTTTGGAACACACAATAAGGCACTGCCAGAGGACCTCAGGGCCCGCGAGGGTCGATAGGGTAAAAACAAATCAGCTAAATAAGAAGGTGCAATACGGTGGCCTGGAAGTGCAAATCAATTATACAATACGAGAAACACTTTTACAAAGCTGGAGACAAATTTACATTCTAGAAAACATTTATACAAATCAGAAACAAAATTACATTGCCATAACACATTTACAAGTCCTGAGACAAGTTTACATTTGAGAAAACAAATTTACAAGACGTGAAACACTTTTACAAACGTCGAAACAAACTTACAAGAGACGAAACACTTTTACAAATAACTTTTTCAACCGGAAAGGGAATGTACTAAAGCCGGAAGTGAAGTTCATTGTGATCCAAAATGGACGGCAGGCAGGCGGCTTTTTGCCCGTTTTGTGGTGAACATATGAGCAGATTAGCGCGGTTTTGTTTTTCGTGTGGTCGGTCTCTTGAGTTTTTAAATGCCACAGCCCACACAGAAGGACCAGACGACCAGGGGACGTCTCAACAGCCGGATAATGCTAAACAAAGTAAGTGTAGCATAGTCGTCGCTTTCTGAAGTACGTGAATTACTTTCTATAAACGTGGCTTTGTTAATTTCAGCAGAAAAACCTTGCCCATCATATAAGCAGTTCCTGGAGTACAGAAGTTCCAAGTCAAAGGAGCGTCAGAGTTTTAACCACGGGCCAAAAGGAACACATCGAGCTAAAGAACGAAAACGCGTCCAGGTAGGCTGTACTGACTATTGATATGATGAAATCATATGTGCAGTTAATACAATTATTCCATAGTAGTAGTGCTAATTAAAGTATATCCCTAACACTATATTAGATTATCAATACTCGACTCGAGGTTGCTCAAAAATGGATCTGTATAGGAGAACTTATTTGACACATGAATCTGTGCGTAGATTTTACAGCATGTAGCACTCGTGAAAGACAAGATGCTTCGCTGAAGGAACTCATTACAACAGTGCTATGGTCTGGAGTGTAGTTTAGTCATGTTCGGCTAACTATGAAACTGTGGTGATATAAATTAAAACATGGAGGGACATCACATTCTCCATCATCCATGGGAAATCCCTCCATGTTCTCCATAACTAATGGGAAACACTGCTGTTTGTGTAATCCCTTAAATGACTATGTGTAGTACATGAAATTAACCTTATCTTTTTCATTTTTTAGATAAACATTGGATTGGTGGTGCCAAATGGGACTGATCTAAAACCTCTGAGAGGGAAAACACTCCCATTATTTGTAGACCCAGAGATAGAAGCACCTGATATCCTGAAACAAGCAGTACAGAAGATGAGAACATTTAACAAGGACATGCCTGAAGGAACGTATGTCCTTTTGTATCCAGACTGCTCAGAGGTGATCCATGTGCCTGGGTCAGAACGGCCATTCAAATTGGCAGAATATAAAAAAGAACTCGGGAAGCCATATTGCAGGATCACTTTTTTCATTTGCCTTGAACAACATTTTAAAGGAGGTTAGTGGATCTCATCATTCAATATTTTTATATATATTTTAGGCGCTGCACTGAAGATATGTCAACATCAGCAAAATGATCTGTGGATTTTTTTTGTTGTTGTTTTTGTTTTTGTTTTCACAGCAGTGGACGATACCTCCGAATCGGATTCTGAAATTGTCATCACTTCAAGGAGCACAGCTGAATTCAGTCGAGCAGTCCCTGTGGTAGGACTTTTTTTTTTTTTAATTATCAATATATAAATACAAATAAATGTATGTATTTATGACAAAACGGACAACCTTTCACCATTAATATATACTGTATATGATATGGGAAGAGTTATGGTAGCTATTACAAATTATTGATGCATTTGTGTTTCCTGTCAGGATTTTGAACCACAACACCAAAGTACTCCCAAAAGCACACCTGAAGATGAAAGGTTTGGTATTTTGGGCACAAAAAAGAGAGACTTAAAGATATTTAATGAGAGGCCCTTTAGTGGTAAACAACCGCTAGGAATCTTGCCTGAAGGACAGAAATAAATAATGTTGAATAAATAAGAAATCATTTTGTCATTTAATCATGTTTCAGAGAAGCATCAGGGCCTTCAGAAACAATTCAGCCTGGACAGGTATTTGGACAGACTGTGGCAGCTTGACATTCTTACTTCCAGTCTTGTTGTTCCATACATTTTCATTTGTTTTTTAGATAGTAATATCTGATGCTGAAGATATGGATCCACCTGAAACAAATCCAGTCAAGACTTCTTGCTACAGGTATGTAACAAATGACGAGGAGCTGGTTGCGGTCAATGCTGAGAATTTCCAACACACTGCAGTGTAAGAACTTCTGACTGGCATTCTGGTTTTTTGCTGTGAAATATTGTTGGTATTTAAATAATTGTTCCAAAGGGGTTCACTGTGTGAGATATCCATTAATTACATCATTTTCTGTTATTACAGGGAGGAGATGAACATTACACTGCCTGACATTGTGGCAAACCTGTCTCTTCCTATTGATCACAAAAGGGTCAGCAGGTTCAACATCTCAAGGGCAAATGTCTGGGATGGAGCAGTCCGAGGTTTCAGGCGTACAACATATTCTGAAAACTGCGACATGCTGGTGAGATTTACTGATGATGCTGGTGTTTTTGAGGAGGGAATTGACACAGGTGGTCCCAGAAGAGAATTTTTAACTCTGCTCATGAAACACCTGAAAGACCGGCCCATCTTTGATGGACCAGAAGGACATCGGTTCTTGGTCTACAATGCAAAAGGTATGCATAGAGTTAGATGTGTCCTATAATAATGGTTGGTTCGTGATAATTAAACATATATCACATTGCATTTGCTTCTTTTCCTCAATCTCTTCAAGTATACACTGTGTATTTGTTTTAATTTACATTCATTAGTAAGTTTAATTTAAAAAAAATCCGCACAGCAAACACCCAAAGACTCATACACACACCATCTGACATAGCATAACTTTCACATTACTGCACACTGCACTTTTTAATTTAACTGGTATTTTTAATCTTTTTAATCTTTTTAACCTTTTAACCTCACTGTTTTAAGCTGATATGTTAGTTATTTGTTATTTTCTTTTTTCTCTTACTCATGGTGCTGAGTGGCTCCATTTAAGTGCAATTTCATTGTAACTCGTGCAATGACAATAAAATCTTTTCTAAGTTTGAAATATGATGTCATTCACAGCTGTTAGGGAGGATGAATACTTCCTGGCAGGAAAGATGATAGCAGTGTCAGTTGTGCATGGAGGTCCTGGGCCCCATTTCCTGTCAGAAGATCTTGTACAATATCTTGCTGGCCAGCCTTCATTCAAGTCAACAGTTAATGCAATAACTGATGAGGAAATAGGGAAAGCTTTGCGAGAGGTGAGAATGGCATAAAGCATACAGTTGGATAGGACACACCGTGGTTACTCCATTCTATGTATATCACTGAATTAAAGCATGCCAGGACATACAGTTATTTAATGAGATGTTTATGCCCCCCTTTTTGTCTTTCAGATTGAGAATGCTGCTTCATTGGACGCTCTGCAAGAATGCATCATGAGGCACAGCACAGTGTTACAGACAGCAGGTTGTCTGAGACATGTGACTGCCTTGGAAGACAAGAAAGACATCGTGGCAGACTACCTCCGATGGTATGTTATTGACCGCAACTCATCTGTAATTGACAGGTAAGGTCAATTCTCAATTGTTCCCTGTCCCCCTACATGAAATTTGTTTTTAAATCATAGCATGTATATCAATTAGTCACTGTGACTTAAAGGTGCTGTAGGCAGGATTCCGCATCTCCGCCATCTTGCTTAGGGTTACCTAAGCAAGATGGCGATTTGACCCATCTAAGATGGCGATTTGAAACCCAGCACAGCCAATCCTGTCCTGTTTTCTCTGACATCACGCCCTTATGCCAGATAAGCACCTCCCACAAGAACGTGCGACGAATGCCCCTCGACCAATCACGATTAGAGCCTCAGGGGCTCTTCTGATTGGTCAAAGATACCTGGAGCTGTGGAGATTCCTTTTCAGCTCAGAACAGAGACAGATGGAAACGCTGCGCCCTCGCGGTAGTGCAATTATGCTGCACTCCTAAAGGATTATCAGTGGATACTCTAACATTTAATCCAAAGAAAACACAGAAAAATTAGCATTGACTAGCAAAATCCTGCTTACAGCACCTTTAACGTGTGTTATGGTGTTACAACTGATAGCCTATATGATGTCTGTCGCTCTATTCCCTGCCTTGTGCCAATCTATAAATACTCACACCAAACAGGAGGCTGAGTTGGAGGTAGCAGAGGTGAAGATGCTCAGGGTCTACATGGGAGTGACCAGGATGGATAAGAACAGGAATGAGTACTTCAGAGGGACAGCACATGTTAGAGGTTTTGGAGATTGTCAGGATGGCTCGACTGAGATGGTTTGAAAATGTCCAGATGAGAGAGAGTGAATACTGTATTGGCTCGAATATGAGACGATATTTTTTTCCGGAAACTATCCTCAAAAATGGGGTCATACTTTAATTGAGGACTAGATTGTCGTTACACATCTGCACCACTAGATGGAGCCAAAGTACTGGTGACCAGAAAGACAATGAAGCCTCACAGTCATATGTCGTCTGTGGTCACAGTGGTCTGATGAAAAATAGAAAACTGATGGTAATCAACACAGCAGAGTCAACAAACAACTGCCAAGCGGCCAAGATATATTGGACTGAATTGTTAATGCTCATGAAGTTGAATAGAACTTGAATTTGATGGTTATAAAGTTATTTACATCATTAATGCAGTTATTGAACCTTTGAGTTTTTCATTTAATGCTGCAGTAATAATTCTTGATCTTAAATCACATGAAATAGTATCTCTGCTGTGAGTTTTCCTAGAATAATTGTACAATAAAAAGTTGTTTTATGAGTAACCTTATTATCTCACATATTTTTATTAAAAAAAAAAAAAAAAAATTGAAAAATATGGGTCGTCTTATAATCAGTTGCACTATATTTGGGCCAGTACAGTATATTGGTAGGATGCTGAGTTTTGCCATTCAAGAGGCCTAGAAGAAGAGGTTTGTGGATTGAGTGAAAGAGGGCATGAAGGTATTTGGTGTGAGAAAAGAGGACACAGAGGACAGGGTTAGATGGAGGCAAATGATTCGCTGTGGTAACCCCTGAAGGGAAAAGCCGAAAAGAGAAAAAGAACCTGCTCGCTGTGTAATTTGTCCATGTAACTGTGTTTCTGTATGTAATTTGTGCAATCTGTAACACTTACCTTGCTATGTGCAAAAGAATGTTTTGACGAAAACACGCAATTAACCTCAAGTATGCATTTGTTGAAGTGGATTGTGAATGTTGGAAATATGAAAACTTTTCTTTAGATAATTTAATTGGTTTTTGTAGTTGGTACTACTCAGCAGTGAAACAGTGTTTGTGTTCACTCTGTAGATTCAAAGATGGCCTTTCAGCCCTTCAGTTTCTTACAGCACTACAGCAGCACCCTTCTTTGCTGACCCCTGTCCTGTGCCACTCTGAAAAGCGACTCACTGGCCTTGAACTTCAGAGGCTCTTCAGACCTGACCTCAGCCCTTCAGGGAGCAACAGGAGACAAAAAGAAAGTCAAACCTTGGCCTACTGGGCAGACTATCTCCTTGACTGTGAAGGTTTGTATGTTGTTGTTTTTTTTTAAATAACTACTTGGAGAACCATATTACCATGTATATCTGAACATTTTTTTTTTGCAGAAGGCGAGGCTGCTGTGTCTGTGGAGGACGTTTTGATGTTTGCAACAGGGCTGACGTCACTTCCTCCTTCTGCCTTGGAACCATTGCCACAAATAGAGTTCCTGGATGACTCTCCATTCCCAATGGCAAATACATGTTCCAACTTACTGAAATGACCACTCCTGGATTCATACAGTGTGTTTAAGTCACAAATGGACTTTGGAATTCATAACAGTCCAGGATTTGGCTGTTTATAAGCCATATGGGATGACCTCTGGAGCTTGGACTCCAGCTTGGAGACTAAAAATATTACTTGTTCTGCTGTTATGCTGTCATTGGTGCACCTAAAGCTGCAGTTGCAGGTCCGAGTGTTTTTCATGATGTGAAAGTAAGTGTGTGTGTGTTTTTTCCCCTTCGTTTTAGATCCATCATTTTCAAACTGGTCTGTTCATGAATCACTAGTAGTTCAAGATGTTTTATCTATAAGAAAAAATGTAATACATGCTTATTACTTTGCTTTATTTTTATTGATATTTCGCACTTTAAAATAATGAAGCAGTGGGTGATTTGTTGATTGATTTGATTGTTTACATGTTGATAATAAACGTCTCTTCCACTCACAGCTGAGTAATTTCTTTTAGTTTCAGATACAGTTCAGTAGCACACTGCCAGTACTCTGCCTTCTGTAAATGATTACTCTCCATGACTAAGTCCAGGTACTCCTGCATGTCTGCATCCCCACATGGAGCTCTTGTCAGGCGAGCCTCAGGAAAGGCATCCAGTTCTGCCAGTCTGATTTCAAATCCACAGTCTCTGGAGTCAAACCTATGTTAAATAGAAGATATTATTACATTTAATTGAGAAACAGAAAACAAATGCAAACAATCTACCACCAAATATTACCTGTGTGGCAAGTAGTAGAGCTCATTGGGGACTCCTCCTGGACATGATGCTGTTCTGGAGGGTCGGATCCTGTGACTGTTCCACAGTCCAACACACTCATCCAAGTCCTTCTGAATAACATCACCAAAGCAGTATCTCAGCAGACACTGATGCTCATGACTCCCGTTGAAATATCCGGCGTCTCTAAGGTCTGGAAACAGCTCCATCCAGAACTGACTCCTACGGAAATTGATTAAAAAAAAATTGAAGCATATACATATGTTTGAGTGAATTAATGAAATTAAAATTACATTACTTAATGAAGGCCACTTACCTCCCCTTTCTGAATATAGACCACCAGGACTCAATCCTCTGGTTGTTAGTGGACGAGCCATACATGTGGCTGGACGCTCCAGAGTAGTGGTCTCCATGGTGATGGCGTAGGGTGCACTGGATTGCAGCCATGGTCCCGTTCTCAGTGCCGCAGTCAGTCCTCAGTCTCATGGGAATTTTTCGCAGGTTTCGCACACATGACAGAAAATAGTGAGCGATCACTTTTGGGTCATTATTTGAAGATCCACATTGAAGCCACAGCACTTTGCGGGAAAATCCATCAAGACAGCCGGATATAGCCACACCAAATGGCTTAAGTTTATCATATCCATCCGCGTGCCACATATAGTTCGGTCCCATGGAGTGATATGTTCTTCTGACAAACCTTCTTCGTGCCCTCCTCTCGCACCCTCGAGGATTGAGCTCCTTGAGCAAATTCATCACGCGATCCCTCTTCACTCGCAGATTGTACTTTTGTTTGAGTATTTGCCACATCGTACGGTAGCCAAACAGCTGTCCAGGTCCACGAAGTTCCAGTCGGATGGCCCTGATTATGGCGTTTGTAGAGGAGTAATCCTTTCTGCGATATAATCCGGCGGAGGGAAACCTCTCATACGCCCCTGCTGAGCTTCCTGGTCATGTCCGCGGCTGCAGTGCCACGAACATGACCGGGACGTGGACCTCGGTCCAGTTATCATCTCTCTCCCACAGATCACACCCTCCCAGTGGAGCACAAGCCCAAATTATTATGAAAAAGAAGAGAAATAAGGGGAAAAAAAACGCGAGGGAAAACGAAACTTAAAAACCCCCGAAAAAAAAAACCCCGAGCATGCACAATCGCCCGACATTTCAACCTTATAAGGTTTTCCTCTGTCACAATGCACGCTACAAAGAAATAAAATACCGCATTTTTAATTTATCAGGTCCGATTGGCTTCTCTGACAACGATCCTGTCGTCTCGGTGGAGCACGGAGCAGAATGAAGGACCAATGAGGATGTCCCGTCAGCACGAGTACGAATAATGACGGACAATGCTCGGGCTGTACTCAGATTCGGAAAAAATGCATTATCCGTAACGAGTACTCGTTTAAAACGAGTATTCGGCTCATCCCTACACAAAACGGCGCTAATCGCGCCATATGTTTGCCACAAAACGGGCAAAAAGCCGCCTCCCTGCCGTCCATCGTGGGTCATCATGAACTTCACTTCCGGTTTTAGTACATTCCCTTTCCAGTTGAAAAAGTTGTTTGTAAAAATGTTTCGTCTCTTGTAAATTTGTTTCCACATTTGTAAAAGTGTTTCACGTCTTGTAAATTTGTTTTCTCAAATGTAAACTTGTCTCAGGACTTGTAAATGTGTTATGGCAATGTAATTTTGTTTCTGATTTGTATAAATGTTTTTCTAGAATGTAAATTTGTCTCCAGCTTTGTAAAAGTGTTTCTCGTATTGTATAATTCATTTGCACTTCCAGGCCACCGTAGTGCAAGGCCATTAAGACATTTAAAAACTAAAAAGAGAACCTTAAAATCGATCCTGAAGCAGACAGGGAGCCAATGCAGCGACTGTAAAACCGGTGTAATGTGGCTCCACCCCTGGTCCTCGTCAGCACGTGTGCGGCTGAGTTTTGTAATGGTTGTAGGTTTGAAATGTTCTTTTTGGGAAGACCACAGAGCAAGGCATTACAATGATCTAATCTACAGGGGATAAATGCTGCATTAGCACCTCTGTACTGGCCTGAGAGAGAAACGGGCGGACTCTGGCTATATTCTTAAGATGATAAAATCCAATCTTAGTTATGTTTTCAATGTGTGGAATAAAAATTTAGCTCAGAGTCAAAAATCACGCCCAGGTTCTTAACTGAATATGCTGGTTTAAAATCTAATCATTTTGTTAAAATTTTCTCTCTCTGACCTTCCGAACCGATAACTAAAACCTCAGTCTTGTCCTGGTTGAGCTGTAGGAAATTCACTGCCATCCATGACTTCATGTCTGAAATACAGTTAAAAAGGGTTTCTATTGGCCCTGAGTCATCAGGAGACACGGCCATGTACAGCTGAGTATCGTCAGCGTAACTATGGAAGCTGATGCCATGTCTCCTGATGATGTCCCCAAGTGGAAGCATGTAGAGATTAAAAAGTATGGGACCTAAAATTGAACCTTGGGGAACCCCACACCTAATTTCATGTGTTCCTGAGGAACAAGTATCCATATTTACATGAAAACATCGATCTGTGAGATAAGAACTAAACCGGTTAAGAACAGTACCAGAGAGGCCAGGTGACTCAATCTATTTATTAAATTTTGTGATGGTCCACTGTGTCGAAGGCGGCACTCAGGTCCAGTAGAACCAACACTTTGAGCTTTTTATTATCTAAATTCCACCTGATATCATTTAAAATCTTTAAAAGGGCCGTCTCGGTACTGTGATTCACTCTAAAACCAGACTGATGTCTTTCTAAAATTTTATTGATCATTAAAAAGTCATTGACTTGGTTAAAATCCAGTCTTCCTAAACTTTACTTAAAAAAGGTAAGTTGGATAATGGTCTGTAGTTATTAAGAACACTGGGGTCGAAATTGCACTTCTTCAGGAGGGGCTTCACCACCGCCATTTTAAAGGCAGTGGGGAAGACACCCATCTGAAGAGAGCAATTCATGATATTTAAAATCTGTTCCTCAAGGAATCCATGAAGTGATTGAAAAAGTGGTGTGGGAATGGGATCTAAAAGGCAGGTTGTTGATTTTTACTTGGGAGAAAACTCGACCAAGAGTCCTCGCATCAACCAGGTCAAAACTGTCCAGTTTTTCCTCAGGCATGGACAACGGTTCAGCTGTGTTCACTGATAAAACCTGTTGAGGTAAAAGACGGGACCTGATGTCTATGATTTTGGTTCTGAAATTCTTAGTTCTTAGTTCTTCTATGTGGGTATTGTGAAATGGTCAACATGTCTGATCAACCCTGAAAACTGGGAGGTTGCAATCAAATGACAAATGTTGTTCAGGAAAAGGCCTTACAGCGGGACCTCTTACCAAATATTTGGAGAGTAAAAAAACACTTCAAGGTTATGGGCGTGGCCATGACACTCAGTATCACTGTAATACTTTGTGAAAGTACAATCATTGTCCTAATTGGAAGAAATTTTCATACTGCTGTCAAACCTTGACCACAGACGATGATGGATTTGCAAATGAATTTAGCCCTTTAACCCAACCCACATCTAAGGACCATGAGAGAGGAGGACATTGAACCCAAGCGGGCGCAATGCTTCCAACCACAACTCTTCAGAAAGCTCTTGCTTCTCTTCAGATTGTATAAATCTTTCGCCTTTTACTAAAGATTTCCGTGGAGAGAAGTATCAGGAGTCAATTCCAGTTTTTGATTCCCCACTGTCTCGTGGGGTTGCAATTGATGTCAATGAAAACAACTAAACACATGAGGAGCGACAGCGGTAAGAAAGTAAGTGCAGCCTTTCCTGACAACACTTATCCGTATCAATGCCTTGGCATATCCGAGATGGACTTGTCTGGATTTGGGAACATATGTGGGTATTGTGATTTGGCCAACATGTCTGATGAACCCTGAAAACTGGGATGTTGTGACAAAATAAGAAATGTTCACAGGGAAAGGCCTTACAGCGGAACCTCTTACAAAATGTTTAGAGAGTAAAAAAAAGGTTCAAGGTTATGGGCGTGGCCATGACACTCATTATCACTGTAATACTTTGTGAAAGTACAGTCATTGTCCTAATTAGAAGAAATTTTCATAATGCTGTCAAACCTTGACCACAGACTATGATGGATTTGCAAATGAATTTAGCCCTTTAACCCAACCCACATCTAAGGACCACGAGAGAGGAGGACATTGAACCCAAGGGGGCGCAATGCTTCCAACCACAACTCTTCAGAAAGCTCTTGCTTCTCTTCAGATCGTATAAATCTTTCGCCTTTTACTAAAGATTTCCGTGGAGAGAAGTATCAGGAGTCGATTCCAATTTTTGATTCCCCACTGTCTCGTGGGGTTGCAATCGATGTCAATGAAAACAACTAAACACATGAGGAGCGACAGCGGTAAGAAAGTAAGTGCAGCCTTTCCTGACAACACTTATCCGTATCAATGCCTTGGCATATCCGAGATGGGACTTGTCTGGATTTTGGAACATATGTGGGTATTGTGAAAAGGTCAACATGTCTGATCAACCCTGAAAACTGGGAGGTTGTGATCTACTGACAAAGGTTGCTCAGGAAAAGCCCTTACAGCTGGACCTCTTACCAAATGTAGTGAGAGTAAAAAAACGCTTCAAGGTTATGGGCGTGGCCAAGACACTCATTATCACTGTAATACTTTGTGAAAGTACAGTCATTGTCCTAATTGGAAGAAATTTTCATACTACTGTCAAACCTTGACCACAGACTATGATGGATTTGCAAATGAATTTAGCCCTTTAACCCAACCCACATTTCAGGACCACGAGAGAGGAGGACATTGAACCAAAGAGGGACCATTGCTTCCAACCACGACTCTACAGAAAGCTCTTGCTTCTCTTCAGATCGTATAAATCTTTCGCCTTTTACTAAAGATTTCCGTGGAGAGAAGTATCAGGAGTCGATTCCAATTTTTGATTCCCCACTGTCTCGTGGGGTTGCAATTGATGTCAATGAAAACAACTAAACACATGAGGAGCGACAGCAGTAAGAAAGTAAGTGCAGCCTTTCCTGACAACACTTATCTGTATCAATGCCTTGGCATATCCGAGATGGGACTTGTCTGGATTTGGGAACATATGTGGGTATTGTGGTTTGGCCAACATGTCTGATGAACCCTGAAAACTGGGATGTTGTGACAAAATAAGAAATGTTCACAGGGAAAGGCCTTACAGCGCGACCTCTTACAAAATGTTTAGAGAGTAAAAAAAAGGTTCAAGGTTATGGGCAGTGGCCATGACACTCATTATCACTGTAATACTTTGTGAAAGTACAGTCATTGTCCTAATTAGAAGAAATTTTCATAATGCTGTCAAACCTTGACCACAGACTATGATGGATTTGCAAATGAATTTAGCCCTTTAACCCAACCCACATCTAAGGACCACGAGAGAGGAGGACATTGAACCCAAGGGGGCGCAATGCTTCCAACCACAACTCTTCAGAAAGCTCTTGCTTCTCTTCAGATCGTATAAATCTTTCGCCTTTTACTAAAGATTTCCGTGGAGAGAAGTATCAGGAGTCGATTCCAATTTTTGATTCCCCACTGTCTCGTGGGGTTGCAATTGATGTCAATGAAAACAACTAAACACATGAAGAGCAACAGCGGTAAGAAAGTAATTGCAGCCTTTCCTGACAACACTTATCCGTATCAATGCCTTGGCATATCCGAGATGGGACTTGTCTGGATTTGGGAACATATGTGGGTATTGTTATTTGGCCAACATGTCTGATGAACCCTGAAAACTGGGATGTTGTGACAAAATAAGAAATGTTCACAGGAAAAGGCCTTACAGCGCGACCTCTTACAAAATGTTTAGAGAGTAAAAAAAAGGTTCAAGGTTATGGGCGTGGCCATGACACTCATTATCACTGTAATACTTTGTGAAAGTACAGTCATTGTCCTAATTGGAAGAAATTTTCATACTACTGTCAAACCTTGACCACAGACTATGATGGATTTGCAAAAGAATTTAGCCCTTTAACCCAACCCACATCTAAGGACCACGAGAGAGGAGGACATTGAACCCAAGGGGGCGCAATGCTTCCAACCACGACTCTTCAGAAAGCTCTTGCTTCTCTTCAGATCGTATAAATCTTTCGCCTTTTACTAAAGATTTCCGTGGAGAGAAGTATCAGGAGTCGATTCCAATTTTTGATTCCCCACTGTCTCGTGGGGTTGCAATCGATGTCAATGAAAACAACTAAACACATGAAGAGCAACAGCGGTAAGAAAGTAATTGCAGCCTTTACTGACAACACTTATCCGTATCAATGCCTTGGCATATCCGAGATGGAACTTGTCTGGATTTGGAACATATGTGGGTATTGTTATTTGGCCAACATGTCTGATGAACCCTGAAAACTGGGATGTTGTGACAAAATTAGAAATGTTCACAGGGAAAGCCCTTACAGCGGGACCTCTTACAAAATGTTTGGAGAGAAAAAAAAAGGTTCAAGGTTATGGGCGTGGCCATGACACTCATTATCACTGTAATACTTTGTGAAAGTACAGTCATTGTCCTAATTGGAAGAAATTTTCATACTACTGTCAAACCTTGACCACAGACTATGATGGATTTGCAAATGAATTTAGCCCTTTAACCCAACCCACATCTAAGGACCACGAGAGAGGAGGACATTGAACCCAAGGGGGCGCAATGCTTCCAACCACGACTCTTCAGAAAGCTCTTGCTTCTCTTCAGATCGTATAAATCTTTCGCCTTTTACTAAAGATTTCCGTGGAGAGAAGTATCAGGAGTCGATTCCAATTTTTGATTCCCCACTGTCTCGTGGGGTTGCAATCGATGTCAATGAAAACAACTAAACACATGAGAGCAACAGCGGTAAGAAAGTAATTGCAGCCTTTACTGACAACACTTATCCGTATCAATGCCTTGGCATATCCGAGATGGGACTTGTCTGGATTTTGGAACATATGTGGGTATTGTGATTTGGCCAACATGTCTGATGAACCCTGAAAACTGGGATGTTGTGACAAAATTAGAAATGTTCACAGGGAAAGGCCTTACAGCGGGACCTCTTACAAAATGTTTAGAGAGTAAAAAAAAGGTTCAAGGTTATGGGCGTGGCCATGACACTCATTATCACTGTAATACTTTGTGAAAGTACAGTCATTGTCCTAATTGGAAGAAATTTTCATACTACTGTCAAACCTTGACCACAGACTATGATGGATTTGCAAAAGAATTTAGCCCTTTAACCCAACCCACATCTAAGGACCACGAGAGAGGAGGACATTGAACCCAAGGGGGCGCAATGCTTCCAACCACGACTCTTCAGAAAGCTCTTGCTTCTCTTCAGATCGTATAAATCTTTCGCCTTTTACTAAAGATTTCCGTGGAGAGAAGTATCAGGAGTCGATTCCAATTTTTGATTCCCCACTGTCTCGTGGGGTTGCAATTGATGTCAATGAAAACAACTAAACACATGAGGAGCAACAGCGGTAAGAAAGTAAGTGCAGCCTTTCCTGACAACACTTATCCGTATCAATGCCTTGGCATATCCGAGATGGGACTTGTCTGGATTTGGGAACATATGTGGGTATTGTGATTTGGCCAACATGTCTGATGAACCCTGAAAACTGGGATGTTGTGACAAAATAAGAAATGTTCACAGGAAAGGCCTTACAGCGGGACCTCTTACAAAATGTTTAGAGAGTAAAAAAAAGGTTCAAGGTTATGGGCGTGGCCATGACACTCATTATCACTGTAATACTTTGTGAAAGTACAGTCATTGTCCTAATTGGAAGAAATTTTCATACTGCTGTCAAACCTTGACCACAGACTATGATGGATTTGCAAATGAATTTAGCCCTTTAACCCAACCCACATCTAAGGACCACGAGAGAGGAGGACATTGAACCCAAGGGGGCGCAATGCTTCCAACCACAACTCTTCAGAAAGCTCTTGCTTCTCTTCAGATCGTATAAATCTTTCGCCTTTTACTAAAGATTTCCGTGGAGAGAAGTATCAGGAGTCGATTCCAATTTTTGATTCCCCACTGTCTCGTGGGGTTGCAATCGATGTCAATGAAAACAACTAAACACATGAAGAGCAACAGCGGTAAGAAAGTAATTGCAGCCTTTACTGACAACACTTATCCGTATCAATGCCTTGGCATATCCGAGATGGAACTTGTCTGGATTTTGGAACATATGTGGGTATTGTTATTTGGCCAACATGTCTGATGAACCCTGAAAACTGGGATGTTGTGACAAAATAAGAAATGTTTACAGGAAAGCCCTTACAGCGGGACCTCTTACAAAATGTTTAGAGAGTAAAAAAAAGGTTCAAGGTTATGGGCGTGGCCATGACACTCATTATCACTGTAATACTTTGTGAAAGTACAATCATTGTCCTAATTGGAAGCAATTTTCATACTGCTGTCAAACCTTGACCACAGACTATGATGGATTTGCAAATGAATTTAGCCCTTTAACCCAACCCACATTTCAGGACCACGAGAGAGGAGGACATTGAACCCAAGAGGGACCATTGCTTCCAACCACGACTCTACAGAATGCTCTTGCTTCTCTTCAGATCGTATAAATCTTTCGCCTTTTACTAAAGATTTCCGTGGAGAGAAGTATCAGGAGTCGATTCCAATTTTTGATTCCCCACTGTCTCGTGGGGTTGCAATTGATGTCAATGAAAACAACTAAACACATGAGGAGCGACAGCGGTAAGAAAGTAAGTGCAGCCTTTCCTGACAACACTTATCCGTATCAATGCCTTGGCATATCCGAGATGGAACTTGTCTGGATTTGGGAACATATGTGGGTATTGTGATTTGGCCAACATGTCTGATGAACCCTGAAAACTGGGATGTTGTGACAAAATAAGAAATGTTCACAGGAAAAGGCCTTACAGCGCGACCTCTTACAAAATGTTTAGAGAGTAAAAAAAAGGTTCAAGGTTATGGGCGTGGCCATGACACTCATTATCACTGTAATACTTTGTGAAAGTACAGTCATTGTCCTAATTGGAAGAAATTTTCATACTACTGTCAAACCTTGACCACAGACTATGATGGATTTGCAAATGAATTTAGCCCTTTAACCCAACCCACATCTAAGGACCACGAGAGAGGAGGACATTGAACCCAAGGGGGCGCAATGCTTCCAACCACGACTCTTCAGAAAGCTCTTGCTTCTCTTCAGATCGTATAAATCTTTCGCCTTTTACTAAAGATTTCCGTGGAGAGAAGTATCAGGAGTCGATTCCAATTTTTGATTCCCCACTGTCTCGTGGGGTTGCAATCGATGTCAATGAAAACAACTAAACACATGAAGAGCAACAGCGGTAAGAAAGTAATTGCAGCCTTTCCTGACAACACTTATCCGTATCAATGCCTTGGCATATCCGAGATGGAACTTGTCTGGATTTGGGAACATATGTGGGTATTGTGATTTGGCCAACATGTCTGATGAACCCTGATAACTGGGATGTTGTGACAAAATAAGAAATGTTCACAGGAAAAGGCCTTACAGCGCGACCTCTTACAAAATGTTTAGAGAGTAAAAAAAAGGTTCAAGGTTATGGGCGTGGCCATGACACTCATTATCACTGTAATACTTTGTGAAAGTACAGTCATTGTCCTAATTAGAAGAAATTTTCATAATGCTGTCAAACCTTGACCACAGACTATGATGGATTTGCAAATGAATTTAGCCCTTTAACCCAACCCACATCTAAGGACCACGAGAGAGGAGGACATTGAACCCAAGGGGGCGCAATGCTTCCAACCACAACTCTTCAGAAAGCTCTTGCTTCTCTTCAGATCGTATAAATCTTTCGCCTTTTACTAAAGATTTCCGTGGAGAGAAGTATCAGGAGTCGATTCCAATTTTTGATTCCCCACTGTCTCGTGGGGTTGCAATCGATGTCAATGAAAACAACTAAACACATGAGGAGCAACAGCGGTAAGAAAGTAATTGCAGCCTTTACTGACAACACTTATCCGTATCAATGCCTTGGCATATCCGAGATGGAACTTGTCTGGATTTTGGAACATATGTGGGTATTGTTATTTGGCCAACATGTCTGATGAACCCTGAAAACTGGGATGTTGTGACAAAATTAGAAATGTTCACAGGGAAAGCCCTTACAGCGGGACCTCTTACAAAATGTTTAGAGAGTAAAAAAAAGGTTCAAGGTTATGGGCGTGGCCATGACACTCATTATCACTGTAATACTTTGTGAAAGTACAGTCATTGTCCTAATTGGAAGCAATTTTCATACTGCTGTCAAACCTTGACCACAGACTATGATGGATTTGCAAATGAATTTAGCCCTTTAACCCAACCCACATCTAAGGACCACGAGAGAGGAGGACATTGAACCCAAGGGGGCGCAATGCTTCCAACCACGAACTCTTCAGAAAGCTCTTGCTTCTCTTCAGATCGTATAAATCTTTCGCCTTTTACTAAAGATTTCCGTGGAGAGAAAGTATCAGGAGTCGATTCCAATTTTTGATTCCCCACTGTCTCGTGGGGTTGCAATCTGATGTCAATGAAAACAACTAAACACATGAAGAGCAACAGCAGGTAAGAAAGTAATTGCAGCCTTTACTGACAACACTTATCCGTATCAATGCCTTGGCATATCCGAGATGGACTTGTCTGGATTTGGGAACATATGTGGGTATTGTGATTTGGCCAACATGTCTGATGAACCCTGAAAACTGGGATGTTGTGACAAAATAGAAATGTTCACAGGAAAGGCCTTACAGCGCGACCTCTTACAAAATGTTTAGAGAGTAAAAAAAAGGTTCAAGGTTATGGGCGTGGCCATGACACTCATTATCACTGTAATACTTTGTGAAAGTACAGTCATTGTCCTAATTAGAAGAAATTTTCATACTGCTGTCAAACCTTGACCACAGACTATGATGGATTTGCAAATGAATTTAGCCCTTTAACCCAACCCACATTTCAGGACCACGAGAGAGGAGGACATTGAACCAAAGAGGGACCATTGCTTCCAACCACGACTCTACAGAATGCTCTTGCTTCTCTTCAGATCGTATAAATCTTTCGCCTTTTACTAAAGATTTCCGTGGAGAGAAGTATCAGGAGTCGATTCCAATTTTTGATTCCCCACTGTCTCGTGGGGTTGCAATTGATGTCAATGAAAACAACTAAACACATGAGGAGCGACAGCGGTAAGAAAGTAAGTGCAGCCTTTCCTGACAACACTTATCCGTATCAATGCCTTGGCATATCCGAGATGGAACTTGTCTGGATTTGGGAACATATGTGGGTATTGTGATTTGGCCAACATGTCTGATGAACCCTGAAAACTGGGATGTTGTGACAAAATAAATGTTCACAGGGAAAGGCCTTACAGCGCGACCTCTTACAAAATGTTTAGAGAGTAAAAAAAAGGCTTCAAGGTTATGGGCGTGGCCATGACACTCAGTATCACTGTAATACTTTGTGAAAGTACAGTCATTGTCCTAATTGGAAGCAATTTTCATACTGCTGTCAAACCTTGACCACAGACTATGATGGATTTGCAAATGAATTTAGCCCTTTAACCCAACCCACATTTCAGGACCACGAGAGAGGAGGACATTGAACCAAAGAGGGACCATTGCTTCCAACCACGACTCTACAGAAAGCTCTTGCTTCTCTTCAGATCGTATAAATCTTTCGCCTTTTACTAAAGATTTCCGTGGAGAGAAGTATCAGGAGTCGATTCCAATTTTTGATTTCCCACTGTCTCGTGGGGTTGCAATCGATGTCAATGAAAACAACTAAACACATGAGGAGCAACAGCGGTAAGAAAGTAATTGCAGCCTTTCCTGACAACACTTATCCGTATCAATGCCTTGGCATATCCGAGATGGAACTTGTCTGGATTTGGGAACATATGTGGGTATTGTGATTTGGCCAACATGTCTGATGAACCCTGAAAACTGGGATGTTGTGACAAAATTAGAAATGTTCACAGGGAAAGCCCTTACAGCGGGACCTCTTACAAAATGTTTAGAGAGTAAAAAAAAGGTTCAAGGTTATGGGCGTGGCCATGACACTCATTATCACTGTAATACTTTGTGAAAGTACAGTCATTGTCCTAATTGGAAGAAATTTTCATACTACTGTCAAACCTTGACCACAGACTATGATGGATTTGCAAATGAATTTAGCCCTTTAACCCAACCCACATCTAAGGACCACGAGAGAGGAGGACATTGAACCCAAGGGGGCGCAATGCTTCCAACCACAACTCTTCAGAAAGCTCTTGCTTCTCTTCAGATCGTATAAATCTTTCGCCTTTTACTAAAGATTTCCGTGGAGAGAAGTATCAGGAGTCGATTCCAATTTTTGATTCCCCACTGTCTCGTGGGGTTGCAATCGATGTCAATGAAAACAACTAAACACATGAAGAGCAACAGCGGTAAGAAAGTAAGTGCAGCCTTTCCTGACAACACTTATCCGTATCAATGCCTTGGCATATCCGAGATGGAACTTGTCTGGATTTGGAACATATGTGGGTATTGTGATTTGGCCAACATGTCTGATGAACCCTGAAAACTGGGATGTTGTGACAAAATAAGAAATGTTCACAGGAAAGGCCTTACAGCGGACCTCTTACAAAATGTTTAGAGAGTAAAAAAAAGGTTCAAGGTTATGGGCGTGGCCATGACACTCATTATCACTGTAATACTTTGTGAAAGTACAGTCATTGTCCTAATTGGAAGAAATTTTCATACTACTGTCAAACCTTGACCACAGACTATGATGGATTTGCAAATGAATTTAGCCCTTTAACCCAACCCACATCTAAGGACCACGAGAGAGGAGGACATTGAACCCAAGGGGGCGCAATGCTTCCAACCACGACTCTTCAGAAAGCTCTTGCTTCTCTTCAGATCGTATAAATCTTTCGCCTTTTACTAAAGATTTCCGTGGAGAGAAGTATCAGGAGTCGAATTCCAATTTTTGATTCCCCACTGTCTCGTGGGGTTGCAATCGATGTCAATGAAAACAACTAAACACATGAGAGCAACAGCGGTAAGGAAGTAATTGCAGCCTTTCCTGACAACGCTTATTCGTATCAATGCCTTGGCATATCTGAGATGGAACTTGTCTGGATTTGGGAACATATGTGGGTATTGTGATTTGGCCAACATGTCTGATGAACCCTGAAAACTGGGATGTTGTGACAAAATAAGAAATGTTCACAGGGAAAGCCCTTACAGCGGGACCTCTTACAAAATGTTTAGAGAGTAAAAAAAAGGTTCAAGGTTATGGGCGTGGCCATGACACTCATTATCACTGTAATACTTTGTGAAAGTACAGTCATTGTCCTAATTGGAAGAAATTTTCATACTACTGTCAAACCTTGACCACAGACTATGATGGATTTGCAAATGAATTTAGCCCTTTAACCCAACCCACATCTAAGGACCACGAGAGAGGAGGACATTGAACCCAAGCGGGCGCAATGCTTCCAACCACAACTCTTCAGAAAGCTCTTGCTTCTCTTCAGATCGTATAAATCTTTCGCCTTTTACTAAAGATTTCCGTGGAGAGAAGTATCAGGAGTCGAATCCAATTTTTGATTCCCCACTGTCTCGTGGGGTTGCAATTGATGTCAATGAAAACAACTAAACACATGAGGAGCAACAGCGGTAAGAAAGTAAGTGCAGCCTTTCCTGACAACACTTATCCGTATCAATGCCTTGGCATATCCGAGATGGGACTTGTCTGGATTTGGGAACATATGTGGGTATTGTGATTTGGCCAACATGTCTGATGAACCCTGAAAACTGGGATGTTGTGACAAAATAAGAAATGTTCACAGGGAAAGGCCTTACAGCGCGACCTCTTACAAAATGTTTAGAGAGTAAAAAAAAGGTTCAAGGTTATGGGCGTGGCCATGACACTCATTATCACTGTAATACTTTGTGAAAGTACAGTCATTGTCCTAATTAGAAGAAATTTTCATAATGCTGTCAAACCTTGACCACAGACTATGATGGATTTGCAAATGAATTTAGCCCTTTAACCCAACCCACATCTAAGGACCACGAGAGAGGAGGACATTGAACCCAAGGGGGCGCAATGCTTCCAACCACAACTCTTCAGAAAGCTCTTGCTTCTCTTCAGATCGTATAAATCTTTCGCCTTTTACTAAAGATTTCCGTGGAGAGAAGTATCAGGAGTCGATTCCAATTTTTGATTCCCCACTTTCTCGTGGGGTTGCAATCGATGTCAATGAAAACAACTAAACACATGAAGAGCAACAGCGGTAAGAAAGTAATTGCAGCCTTTACTGACAACACTTATCCGTATCAATGCCTTGGCATATCCGAGATGGAACTTGTCTGGATTTTGGAACATATGTGGGTATTGTGAATGTGCCAACATGTCTGATCAACCCTGAAAACTGGGAGGTTGTGATCTAACTGACAAAGGTTGCTCAGGAAAAGCCCTTACAGCTGGACCTCTTACTAAATGTGTGGAGAGTAAAAAAACGCTTCAAGGTTATGGGCGTGGCCATGACACTCAGTATCACTGTAATACTTTGTGAAAGTACAATCATTGTCCTAATTGGAAGCAATTTTCATACTGCTGTCAAACCTTGACCACAGACTATGATGGATTTGCAAATGAATTTAGCCCTTTAACCCAACCCACATTTCAGGACCACGAGAGAGGAGGACATTGAACCAAAGAGGGACCATTGCTTCCAACCACGACTCTACAGAAAGCTCTTGCTTCTCTTCAGATCGTATAAATCTTTCGCCTTTTACTAAAGATTTCCGTGGAGAGAAGTATCAGGAGTCGATTCCAATTTTTGATTCCCCACTGTCTCGTGGGGTTGCAATCGATGTCAATGAAAACAACTAAACACATGAGGAGCGACAGCGGTAAGAAAGTAATTGCAGCCTTTACTGACAACACTTATCCGTATCAATGCCTTGGCATATCCGAGATGGAACTTGTCTGGATTTTGGAACATATGTGGGTATTGTTATTTGGCCAACATGTCTGATGAACCCTGAAAACTGGGATGTTGTGACAAAATTAGAAATGTTCACAGGGAAAGCCCTTACAGCGGGACCTCTTACAAAATGTTTAGAGAGTAAAAAAAAGGTTCAAGGTTATGGGCGTGGCCATGACACTCATTATCACTGTAATACTTTGTGAAAGTACAGTCATTGTCCTAATTGGAAGAAATTTTCATACTACTGTCAAACCTTGACCACAGACTATGATGGATTTGCAAATGAATTTAGCCCTTTAACCCAACCCACATCTAAGGACCACGAGAGAGGAGGACATTGAACCCAAGGGGGCGCAATGCTTCCAACCACGACTCTTCAGAAAGCTCTTGCTTCTCTTCAGATCGTATAAATCTTTCGCCTTTTACTAAAGATTTCCGTGGAGAGAAGTATCAGGAGTCGAATCCAATTTTTGATTCCCCACTGTCTCGTGGGGTTGCAATTGATGTCAATGAAAACAACTAAACAATTGGAGAGCAACAGCGGTAAGGAAGTAATTGCAGCCTTTCCTGACAACACTTATCCGTATCAATGCCTTGCAATATTTTAGATGGAACTTGTCTGGATTTGGGAGCATATGTGGGTATTGTGATTTGGCCAACATGTCCGATGAACCCTGATAACTGGGATGTTGTGACAAAATAAGAAATGTTCACAGGGAAAGCCCTTACAGCGGGACCTCTTACAAAATGTTTAGAGAGTAAAAAAAAGGTTCAAGGTTATGGGCGTGGCCATGACACTCATTATCACTGTAATACTTTGTGAAAGTACAGTCATTGTCCTAATTAGAAGAAATTTTCATACTGCTGTCAAACCTTGACCACAGACTATGATGGATTTGCAAATGAATTTAGCCCTTTAACCCAACCCACATCTAAGGACCACGAGAGAGGAGGACATTGAACCCAAGCGGGCGCAATGCTTCCAACCACAACTCTACAGAAAGCTCTTGCTTCTCTTCAGATCGTATAAATCTTTCGCCTTTTACTAAAGATTTCCGTGGAGAGAAGTATCAGGAGTCGATTCCAATTTTTGATTCCCCACTGTCTCGTGGGGTTGCAATTGATGTCAATGAAAACAACTAAACACATGAGGAGCGACAGCGGTAAGAAAGTAAGTGCAGCCTTTCCTGACAACACTTATCTGTATCAATGCCTTGGCATATCCGAGATGGGACTTGTCTGGATTTGGGAACATATGTGGGTATTGTGATTTGGCCAACATGTCTGATGAACCCTGAAAACTGGGATGTTGTGACAAAATAAATGTTCACAGGGAAAGGCCTTACAGCGCGACCTCTTACAAAATGTTTAGAGAGTAAAAAAAAGGTTCAAGGTTATGGGCGTGGCCATGACACTCATTATCACTGTAATACTTTGTGAAAGTACAGTCATTGTCCTAATTGGAAGAAATTTTCATACTGCTGTCAAACCTTGACCACAGACTATGATGGATTTGCAAATGAATTTAGCCCTTTAACCCAACCCACATCTAAGGACCACGAGAGAGGAGGACATTGAACCCAAGGGGGCGCAATGCTTCCAACCACGACTCTTCAGAAAGCTCTTGCTTCTCTTCAGATCGTATAAATCTTTCGCCTTTTACTAAAGATTTCCGTGGAGAGAAGTATCAGGAGTCGATTCCAATTTTTGATTCCCCACTGTCTCGTGGGGTTGCAATCGATGTCAATGAAAACAACTAAACACATGAAGAGCAACAGCGGTAAGAAAGTAATTGCAGCCTTTACTGACAACACTTATCCGTATCAATGCCTTGGCATATCCGAGATGGAACTTGTCTGGATTTTGGAACATATGTGGGTATTGTGATTTGGCCAACATGTCTGATGAACCCTGAAAACTGGGATGTTGTGACAAAATAAGAAATGTTCACAGGAAAAGGCCTTACAGCGGGACCTCTTACAAATGTTTAGAGAGTAAAAAAAAGGTTCAAGGTTATGGGCGTGGCCATGACACTCATTATCACTGTAATACTTTGTGAAAGTACAGTCATTGTCCTAATTGGAAGCAATTTTCATACTGCTGTCAAACCTTGACCACAGACTATGATGGATTTGCAAATGAATTTAGCCCTTTAACCCAACCCACATTTCAGGACCACGAGAGAGGAGGACATTGAACCAAAGAGGGACCATTGCTTCCAACCACGACTCTACAGAAAGCTCTTGCTTCTCTTCAGATCGTATAAATCTTTCGCCTTTTACTAAAGATTTCCGTGGAGAGAAGTATCAGGAGTCGATTCCAATTTTTGATTCCCCACTGTCTCGTGGGGTTGCAATCGATGTCAATGAAAACAACTAAACACATGAGGAGCAACAGCGGTAAGAAAGTAATTGCAGCCTTTACTGACAACACTTATCCGTATCAATGCCTTGGCATATCCGAGATGGAACTTGTCTGGATTTTGGAACATATGTGGGTATTGTTATTTGGCCAACATGTCTGATGAACCCTGAAAACTGGGATGTTGTGACAAAATTTGAAATGTTCACAGGGAAAGCCCTTACAGCGGGACCTCTTACAAAATGTTTAGAGAGTAAAAAAAAGGTTCAAGGTTATGGGCGTGGCCATGACACTCATTATCACTGTAATACTTTGTGAAAGTACAGTCATTGTCCTAATTGGAAGCAATTTTCATACTACTGTCAAACCTTGACCACAGACTATGATGGATTTGCAAATGAATTTAGCCCTTTAACCCAACCCACATCTAAGGACCACGAGAGAGGAGGACATTGAACCCAAGGGGGCGCAATGCTTCCAACCACGACTCTTCAGAAAGCTCTTGCTTCTCTTCAGATCGTATAAATCTTTCGCCTTTTACTAAAGATTTCCGTGGAGAGAAGTATCAGGAGTCAAATCCAATTTTTGATTCCCCACTGTCTCGTGGGGTTGCAATTGATGTCAATGAAAACAACTAAACACATGGAGAGCAACAGCGGTAAGGAAGTAATTGCAGCCTTTCCTGACAACACTTATCCGTATCAATGCCTTGCAATATTTTAGATGGAACTTGTCTGGATTTGGGAGCATATGTGGGTATTGTGATTTGGCCAACATGTCCGATGAACCCTGATAACTGGGATGTTGTGACAAAATAAGAAATGTTCACAGGGAAAGCCCTTACAGCGGGACCTCTTACAAAATGTTTAGAGAGTAAAAAAAAGGTTCAAGGTTATGGGCGTGGCCATGACACTCATTATCACTGTAATACTTTGTGAAAGTACAGTCATTGTCCTAATTAGAAGAAATTTTCATACTGCTGTCAAACCTTGACCACAGACTATGATGGATTTGCAAATGAATTTAGCCCTTTAACCCAACCCACATCTAAGGACCACGAGAGAGGAGGACATTGAACCCAAGCGGGCGCAATGCTTCCAACCACAACTCTTCAGAAGCTCTTGCTTCTCTTCAGATCGTATAAATCTTTCGCCTTTTACTAAAGATTTCCGTGGAGAGAAGTATCAGGAGTCGAATTCCAATTTTTGATTCCCCACTGTCTCGTGGGGTTGCAATTGATGTCAATGAAAACAACTAAACACATGAGGAGCGACAGCAGTAAGAAAGTAAGTGCAGCCTTTCCTGAAAACACTTATCTGTATCAATGCCTTGGCATATCCGAGATGGGACTTGTCTGGATTTGGGAACATATGTGGGTATTGTGGTTTGGCCAACATGTCTGATGAACCCTGAAAACTGGGATGTTGTGACAAAATAAGAAATGTTCACAGGGAAAGGCCTTACAGCGCGACCTCTTACAAAATGTTTAGAGAGCAAAAAAAAGGTTCAAGGTTATGGGCGTGGCCATGACACTCATTATCACTGTAATACTTTGTGAAAGTACAGTCATTGTCCTAATTAGAAGAAATTTTCATAATGCTGTCAAACCTTGACCACAGACTATGATGGATTTGCAAATGAATTTAGCCCTTTAACCCAACCCACATCTAAGGACCACGAGAGAGGAGGACATTGAACCAAGGGGGCGCAATGCTTCCAACCACGACTCTTCAGAAAGCTCTTGCTTCTCTTCAGATCGTATAAATCTTTCGCCTTTTACTAAAGATTTCCGTGGAGAGAAACATCAGGAGTCGATTCCAATTTTTGATTCCCCACTGTCTCGTGGGGTTGCAATTGATGTCAATGAAAACAACTAAACACATGAAGAGCAACAGCGGTAAGAAAGTAATTGCAGCCTTTACATGACAACACTTATCTGTATCAATGCCTTGGCATATCCGAGATGGAACTTGTCTGGATTTGGGAACATATGTGGGTATTGTGATTTGGCCAACATGTCTGATGAACCCTGATAACTGGGATGTTGTGACCAAATTAGAAATGTTCACAGGGAAAGGCCTTACAGCGGACCTCTTACAAAATGTTTAGAGAGTAAAAAAAGGTTCAAGGTTATGGGCGTGGCCATGACACTCAGTATCACTGTAATACTTTGTGAAAGTACAATCATTGTCCTAATTGGAAGCAATTTTCATACTGCTGTCAAACCTTGACCACAGACTATGATGGATTTGCAAATGAATTTAGCCCTTTAACCCAACCCACATTTCAGGACCACGAGAGAGGAGGACATTGAACCAAAGAGGGACGCAATTGCTTCCAATCACGACTCTACAGAAAGCTCTTGCTTCTCTTCAGATCGTATAAATCTTTCGCCTTTTACTAAAGATTTCCGTGGAGAGAAGTATCAGGAGTCGATTCCAATTTTTGATTCCCCACTGTCTCGTGGGGTTGCAATTGATGTCAATGAAAACAACTAAACACATGAGGAGCAACAGCAGGTAAGAAAGTAAGTGCAGCCTTTCCTGACAACACTTATCCGTATCAATGCCTTGGCATATCCGAGATGGACTTGTCTGGATTTGGGAACATATGTGGGTATTGTGATTTGGCCAACATGTCTGATGAACCCTGAAAACTGGGATGTTGTGACAAAATAGAAATGTTCACAGGGAAAGGCCTTACAGCGCGACCTCTTACAAAATGTTTAGAGAGTAAAAAAAAGGTTCAAGGTTATGGGCGTGGCCATGACACTCATTATCACTGTAATACTTTGTGAAAGTACAGTCATTGTCCTAATTAGAAGAAATTTTCATAATGCTGTCAAACCTTGACCACAGACTATGATGGATTTGCAAATGAATTTAGCCCTTTAACCCAACCCACATCTAAGGACCACGAGAGAGGAGGACATTGAACCCAAGGGGGCGCAATGCTTCCAACCACAACTCTTCAGAAAGCTCTTGCTTCTCTTCAGATCGTATAAATCTTTCGCCTTTTACTAAAGATTTCCGTGGAGAGAAGTATCAGGAGTCGATTCCAATTTTTGATTCCCCACTGTCTCGTGGGGTTGCAATCGATGTCAATGAAAACAACTAAACACATGAAGAGCAACAGCGGTAAGAAAGTAATTGCAGCCTTTACTGACAACACTTATCCGTATCAATGCCTTGGCATATCCGAGATGGAACTTGTCTGGATTTTGGATCGTATGTGGGTATTGTGAAAAGGTCAACATGTCTGATCAACCCTGAAAACTGGGAGGTTGTGATCTACTGACAAAGGTTGCTCAGGAAAAGCCCTTACAGCTGGACCTCTTACCAAATGTGTGGAGAGTAAAAAAACGCTTCAAGGTTATGGGCGTGGCCATGACACTCAGTATCACTGTAATACTTTGTGAAAGTACAATCATTGTCCTAATTGGAAGCAATTTTCATACTGCTGTCAAACCTTGACCACAGGCTATGATGGATTTGCAAATGAATTTAGCCCTTTAACCCAACCCACATTTCAGGACCACGAGAGAGGAGGACATTGAACCAAAGAGGGACCATTGCTTCCAACCACGACTCTACAGAAAGCTCATGCTTCTCTTCAGATCGTATAAATCTTTCGCCTTTTACTTAAGATTTCCGTGGAGAGAAGTGTCAGGAGTCGAATTCCAATTTTTGATTCCCCACTGTCTCGTGGGGTTGCAATCGATGTCAATGAAAACAACTAAACACATGAAGAGCAACAGCGGTAAGAAAGTAATTGCAGCCTTTACTGACAACACTTATCCGTATCAATGCCTTGGCATATCCGAGATGGAACTTGTCTGGATTTTGGAACATATGTGGGTATTGTTATTTGGCCAACATGTCTGATGAACCCTGAAAACTGGGATGTTGTGACAAAATAAGAAATGTTTACAGGAAAAGGCCTTACAGCGCGACCTCTTACAAATGTTTAGAGAGTAAAAAAAAGGTTCAAGGTTATGGGCGTGGCCATGACACTCATTATCACTGTAATACTTTGTGAAAGTACAGTCATTGTCCTAATTAGAAGAAATTTTCATAATGCTGTCAAACCTTGACCACAGACTATGATGGATTTGCAAATGAATTTAGCCCTTTAACCCAACCCACATCTAAGGACCACGAGAGAGGAGGACATTGAACCAAGGGGGCGCAATGCTTCCAACCACGACTCTTCAGAAAGCTCTTGCTTCTCTTCAGATCGTATAAATCTTTCGCCTTTTACTAAAGATTTCCGTGGAGAGAAGTATCAGGAGTCGATTCCAATTTTTGATTCCCCACTGTCTCGTGGGGTTGCAATTGATGTCAATGAAAACAACTAAAACACATGAAGAGCAACAGCGGTAAGAAAGTAATTGCAGCCTTTACTGACAACACTTATCTGTATCAATGCCTTGGCATATCCGAGATGGAACTTGTCTGGATTTGGGAACATATGTGGGTATTGTGATTTGGCCAGCATGTCTGATGAACCCTGATAACTGGGATGTTGTGACCAAATTAGAAATGTTCACAGGGAAAGGCCTTACAGCGGGACCTCTTACAAAATGTTTAGAGAGTAAAAAAAGATTCAAGGTTATGGGCGTGGCCATGACACTCAGTATCACTGTAATACTTTGTGAAAGTACAATCATTGTCCTAATTGGAAGCAATTTTCATACTGCTGTCAAACCTTGACCACAGACTATGATGGATTTGCAAATGAATTTAGCCTTTTAACCCAACCCACATTTCAGGACCACGAGAGAGGAGGACATTGAACCAAAGAGGGACCATTGCTTCCAACCACGACTCTACAGAAAGCTCTTGCTTCTCTTCAGATCGTATAAATCTTTCGCCTTTTACTAAAGATTTCCGTGGAGAGAAGTATCAGGAGTCGATTCCAATTTTTGATTCCCCACTGTCTCGTGGGGTTGCAATTGATGTCAATGAAAACAACTAAACACATGAGGAGCGACAGCAGGTAAGAAAGTAAGTGCAGCCTTTCCTGACAACACTTATCCTGTATCAATGCCTTGGCATATCCGAGATGGGACTTGTCTGGATTTGGGAACATATGTGGGTATTGTGGTTTGGCCAACATGTCTGATGAACCCTGAAAACTGGGATGTTGTGACAAAATAAGAAATGTTCACAGGGAAAGGCCTTACAGCGCGACCTCTTACAAAATGTTTAGAGAGTAAAAAAAAGGTTCAAGGTTATGGGCGTGGCCATGACACTCATTATCACTGTAATACTTTGTGAAAGTACAGTCATTGTCCTAATTAGAAGAAATTTTCATAATGCTGTCAAACCTTGACCACAGACTATGATGGATTTGCAAATGAATTTAGCCCTTTAACCCAACCCACATCTAAGGACCACGAGAGAGGAGGACATTGAACCCAAGGGGGCGCAATGCTTCCAACCACAACTCTTCAGAAAGCTCTTGCTTCTCTTCAGATCGTATAAATCTTTCGCCTTTTACTAAAGATTTCCGTGGAGACAAACTTCAGGAGTCGATTCCAATTTTTGATTCCCCACTGTCTCGTGGGGTTGCAATCGATGTCAATGAAAACAACTAAACACATGAAGAGCAACAGCGGTAAGAAAGTAATTGCAGCCTTTACTGACAACACTTATCCGTATCAATGCCTTGGCATATCCGAGATGGGACTTGTCTGGATTTGGGAACATATGTGGGTATTGTGAAAAGGTCAACATGTCTGATCAACCCTGAAAACTGGGAGGTTGTGATCTACTGACAAAGGTTGCTCAGGAAAAGCCCTTACAGCTGGACCTCTTACCAAATGTGTGGAGAGTAAAAAAACGCTTCAAGGTTATGGGCGTGGCCATGACACTCAGTATCACTGTAATACTTTGTGAAAGTACAATCATTGTCCTAATTGGAAGCAATTTTCATACTGCTGTCAAACCTTGACCACAGACTATGATGGATTTGCAAATGAATTTAGCCCTTTAACCCAACCCACATTTCAGGACCACGAGAGAGGAGGACATTGAACCAAAGAGGGACCATTGCTTCCAACCACGACTCTACAGAAAGCTCTTGCTTCTCTTCAGATCGTATAAATCTTTCGCCTTTTACTAAAGATTTCCGTGGAGAGAAGTATCAGGAGTCGATTCCAATTTTTGATTCCCCACTGTCTCGTGGGGTTGCAATTGATGTCAATGAAAACAACTAAACACATGAGGAGCGACAGCGGTAAGAAAGTAAGTGCAGCCTTTCCTGACAACAATTATCCGTATCAATGCCTTGGCATATCTGAGATGGGACTTGTCTGGATTTGGGAACATATGTGGGTATTGTGATTTGGCCAACATGTCTGATGAACCCTGAAAACTGGGATGTTGTGACAAAATAAATGTTCACAGGGAAAGGCCTTACAACGCGACCTCTTACAAAATGTTTAGAGAGTAAAAAAAAGGTTCAAGGTTATGGGCGTGGCCATGACACTCATTATCACTGTAATACTTTGTGAAAGTACAGTCATTGTCCTAATTAGAAGAAATTTTCATACTGCTGTCAAACCTTGACCACAGACTATGATGGATTTGCAAATGAATTTAGCCCTTTAACCCAACCCACATCTAAGGACCACGAGAGAGGAGGACATTGAACCCAAGCGGGCGCAATGCTTCCAACCACAACTCTTCAGAAAGCTCTTGCTTCTCTTCAGATCGTATAAATCTTTCGCCTTTTACTAAAGATTTCCGTGGAGAGAAGTATCAGGAGTCGAATCCAATTTTTGATTCCCCACTGTCTCGTGGGGTTGCAATTGATGTCAATGAAAACAACTAAACACATGAGGAGCGACAGCGGTAAGAAAGTAAGTGCAGCCTTTCCTGACAACACTTATCCGCATCAATGCC
The DNA here is from genome assembly GCF_902148845.1 of Salarias fasciatus. Classification (NCBI taxonomy): domain Eukaryota; kingdom Metazoa; phylum Chordata; class Actinopteri; order Blenniiformes; family Blenniidae; genus Salarias; species Salarias fasciatus. The sequence continues at coordinate 38,039,810 of NC_043758.1, read as the reverse complement.
TTGGCATATCCGAGATGGGACTTGTCTGGATTTGGGAACATATGTGGGTATTGTGATTTGGCCAACATGTCTGATGAACCCTGAAAACTGGGATGTTGTGACAAAATAAGAAATGTTCACAGGGAAAGGCCTTACAGCGCGACCTCTTACAAAATGTTTAGAGAGTAAAAAAAAGGTTCAAGGTTATGGGCGTGGCCATGACACTCATTATCACTGTAATACTTTGTGAAAGTACAGTCATTGTCCTAATTCGAAGAAATTTTCATAATGCTGTCAAACCTTGACCACAGGCTATGATGGATTTGCAAATGAATTTAGCCCTTTAACCCAACCCACATCTAAGGACCACGAGAGAGGAGGACATTGAACCCAAGGGGGCGCAATGCTTCCAACCACAACTCTTCAGAAAGCTCTTGCTTCTCTTCAGATCGTATAAATCTTTCGCCTTTTACTAAAGATTTCCGTGGAGAGAAATATCAGGAGTCGATTCCAATTTTTGATTCCCCACTTTGTCGTGGGGTTGCAATCAATGTCAATGAAAACAACTAAACACATGAAGAGCAACAGCGGTAAGAAATTAATTGCAGCCTTTACTGACAACACTTATCCGTATCAATGCCTTGGCATATCCGAGATGGAACTTGTCTGGATTTTGGATCGTATGTGGGTATTGTGAAAAGGTCAACATGTCTGATCAACCCTGAAAACTGGGAGGTTGTGATCTACTGACAAAGGTTGCTCAGGAAAAGCCCTTACAGCTGGACCTCTTACCAAATGTGTGGAGAGTAAAAAAACGCTTCAAGGTTATGGGCGTGGCCATGACACTCAGTATCACTGTAATACTTTGTGAAAGTACAATCATTGTCCTAATTGGAAGCAATTTTCATACTGCTGTCAAACCTTGACCACAGGCTATGATGGATTTGCAAATGAATTTAGCCCTTTAACCCAACCCACATTTCAGGACCACGAGAGAGGAGGACATTGAACCAAAGAGGGACCATTGCTTCCAACCACGACTCTACAGAAAGCTCATGCTTCTCTTCAGATCGTATAAATCTTTCGCCTTTTACTTAAGATTTCCGTGGAGAGAAGTGTCAGGTGTCGATTCCAATTTTTGATTCCCCACTGTCTCGTGGGGTTGCAATCGATGTCAATGAAAACAACTAAACACATTAAGAGCAACAGCGGTGAGAAAGTAAGTGCAGCCTTTACTGAGAACTCTTATCCGTATCAATGCCTTGGCATATCCGAGATGGAACTTGTCTGGATTTTGGAACATATGTGGGTATTGTTATTTGGCCAACATGTCTGATGAACCCTGAAAACTGGGATGTTGTGACAAAATTAGAATGTAACTTGTCTGGATTTTGGAACATATGTGGGTATTGTGATTTGGCCAACATGTCTGATGAACCCTGAAAACTGGGATGTTGTGACAAAATAAGAAATGTTCACAGGGAAAGGCCTTACAGCGCGACCTCTTACAAAATGTTTAGAGAGTAAAAAAAAGGTTCAAGGTTATGGGCGTGGCCATGACACTCATTATCACTGTAATACTTTGTGAAAGTACAGTCATTGTCCTAATTAGAAGAAATTTTCATAATGCTGTCAAACCTTGACCACAGACTATGATGGATTTGCAAATGAATTTAGCCCTTTAACCCAACCCACATCTAAGGACCACGAGAGAGGAGGACATTGAACTCAAGGGGGCGCAATGCTTCCAACCACGACTCTTCAGAAAGCTCTTGCTTCTCTTCAGATCGTATAAATCTTTCGCCTTTTACTAAAGATTTCCGTGGAGAGAAGTATCAGGAGTCGATTCCAATTTTTGATTCCCCACTGTCTCGTGGGGTTGCAATTGATGTCAATGAAAACAACAAAACACATGAAGAGCAACAGCGGTAAGAAAGTAATTGCAGCCTTTACTGACAACACTTATCTGTATCAATGCCTTGGCATATCCGAGATGGAACTTGTCTGGATTTGGGAACATATGTGGGTATTGTGATTTGGCCAGCATGTCTGATGAACCCTGATAACTGGGATGTTGTGACCAAATTAGAAATGTTCACAGGGAAAGGCCTTACAGCGGGACCTCTTACAAAATGTTTAGAGAGTAAAAAAAGATTCAAGGTTATGTGCGTGGCCATGACACTCAGTATCACTGTAATACTTTGTGAAAGTACAATCATTGTCCTAATTGGAAGCAATTTTCATACTGCTGTCAAACCTTGACCACAGACTATGATGGATTTGCAAATGAATTTAGCCTTTTAACCCAACCCACATTTCAGGACCACGAGAGAGGAGGACATTGAACCAAAGAGGGACCATTGCTTCCAACCACGACTCTACAGAAAGCTCTTGCTTCTCTTCAGATCGTATAAATCTTTCGCCTTTTACTAAAGATTTCCGTGGAGAGAAGTATCAGGAGTCGATTCCAATTTTTGATTCCCCACTGTCTCGTGGGGTTGCAATTGATGTCAATGAAAACAACTAAACACATGAGGAGCGACAGCAGTAAGAAAGTAAGTGCAGCCTTTCCTGACAACACTTATCTGTATCAATGCCTTGGCATATCCGAGATGGGACTTGTCTGGATTTGGGAACATATGTGGGTATTGTGATTTGGCCAACATGTCTGATGAACCCTGAAAACTGGGATGTTGTGACAAAATAAGAAATGTTCACAGGAAAAGGCCTTACAGCGCGACCTCTTACAAAATGTTTAGAGAGTAAAAAAAAGGTTCAAGGTTATGGGCGTGGCCATGACACTCATTATCACTGTAATACTTTGTGAAAGTACAGTCATTGTCCTAATTAGAAGAAATTTTCATAATGCTGTCAAACCTTGACCACAGACTATGATGGATTTGCAAATGAATTTAGCCCTTTAACCCAACCCACATCTAAGGACCACGAGAGAGGAGGACATTGAACCCAAGGGGGCGCAATGCTTCCAACCACAACTCTTCAGAAAGCTCTTGCTTCTCTTCAGATCGTATAAATCTTTCGCCTTTTACTAAAGATTTCCGTGGAGACAAACATCAGGAGTCGATTCCAATTTTTGATTCCCCACTGTCTCGTGGGGTTGCAATCGATGTCAATGAAAACAACTAAACACATGGAGAGCAACAGCGGTAAGGAAGTAATTGCAGCCTTTCCTGACAACACTTATCCGTATCAATGCCTTGGCATATCCGAGATGGAACTTGTCTGGATTTTGGAACATATGTGGGTATTGTGAAAAGGTCAACATGTCTGATCAACCCTGAAAACTGGGAGGTTGTGATCTACTGACAAAGGTTGCTCAGGAAAAGCCCTTACAGCTGGACCTCTTACCAAATGTGTGGAGAGTAAAAAAACGCTTCAAGGTTATGGGCGTGGCCATGACACTCAGTATCACTGTAATACTTTGTGAAAGTACAATCATTGTCCTAATTGGAAGCAATTTTCATACTGCTGTCAAACCTTGACCACAGACTATGATGGATTTGCAAATGAATTTAGCCCTTTAACCCAACCCACATTTCAGGACCACGAGAGAGGAGGACATTGAACCAAAGAGGGACCATTGCTTCCAACCACGACTCTACAGAAAGCTCTTGCTTCTCTTCAGATCGTATAAATCTTTCGCCTTTTACTAAAGATTTCCGTGGAGAGAAGTATCAGGAGTCGATTCCAATTTTTGATTCCCCACTGTCTCGTGGGGTTGCAATTGATGTCAATGAAAACAACTAAACACATGAGGAGCGACAGCGGTAAGAAAGTAAGTGCAGCCTTTCCTGACAACAATTATCCGTATCAATGCCTTGGCATATCTGAGATGGGACTTGTCTGGATTTGGGAACATATGTGGGTATTGTGATTTGGCCAACATGTCTGATGAACCCTGAAAACTGGGATGTTGTGACAAAATTAGAAATGTTCACAGGGAAAGCCCTTACAGCGGGACCTCTTACAAAATGTTTAGAGAGAAAAAAAAAGGTTCAAGGTTATGGGCGTGGCCATGACACTCATTATCACTGTAATACTTTGTGAAAGTACAGTCATTGTCCTAATTGGAAGAAATTTTCATACTACTGTCGAACCTTGACCACAGACTATGATGGATTTGCAAATGAATTTAGCCCTTTAACCCAACCCACATCTAAGGACCACGAGAGAGGAGGACATTGAACCCAAGGGGGCGCAATGCTTCCAACCACGACTCTTCAGAAAGCTCTTGCTTCTCTTCAGATCGTATAAATCTTTCGCCTTTTACTAAAGATTTCCGTGGAGAGAAGTATCAGGAGTCGAATCCAATTTTTGATTCCCCACTGTCTTGTGGGGTTGCAGTTGATGTCAATGAAAACAACTAAACACATGGAGAGCAACAGCGGTAAGGAAGTAATTGCAGCCTTTACTGACAACACTTATCCGTATCAATGCCTTGGCATATCCGAGATGGAACTTGTCTGGATTTTGGAACATATGTGGGTATTGTGAAAAGGTCAACATGTCTGATCAACCCTGAAAACTGGGAGGTTGTGATCTACTGACAAAGGTTGCTCAGGAAAAGCCCTTACAGCTGGACCTCTTACCAAATGTGTGGAGAGTAAAAAAACGCTTCAAGGTTATGGGCGTGGCCATGACACTCAGTATCACTGTAATACTTTGTGAAAGTACAATCATTGTCCTAATTGGAAGCAATTTTCATACTGCTGTCAAACCTTGACCACAGACTATGATGGATTTGCAAATGAATTTAGCCCTTTAACCCAACCCACATTTCTGGACCACGAGAGAGGAGGACATTGAACCAAAGAGGGACCATTGCTTCCAACCACGACTCTACAGAAAGCTCTTGCTTCTCTTCAGATCGTATAAATCTTTCGCCTTTTACTAAAGATTTCCGTGGAGAGAAGTATCAGGAGTCAATTCCAATTTTTGATTCCCCACTGTCTCGTGGGGTTGCAATTGATGTCAATGAAAACAACTAAACACATGAGGAGCGACAGCGGTAAGAAAGTAAGTGCAGCCTTTCCTGACAACAATTATCCGTATCAATGCCTTGGCATATCTGAGATGGGACTTGTCTGGATTTGGGAACATATGTGGGTATTGTGATTTGGCCAACATGTCTGATGAACCCTGAAAACTGGGATGTTGTGACAAAATTAGAAATGTTCACAGGGAAAGCCCTTACAGCGGGACCTCTTACAAAATGTTTAGAGAGAAAAAAAAAGGTTCAAGGTTATGGGCGTGGCCATGACACTCATTATCACTGTAATACTTTGTGAAAGTACAGTCATTGTCCTAATTGGAAGAAATTTTCATACTGCTGTCAAACCTTGACCACAGACTATGATGGATTTGCAAATGAATTTAGCCCTTTAACCCAACCCACATCTAAGGACCACGAGAGAGGAGGACATTGAACCCAAGGGGGCGCAATGCTTCCAACCACAACTCTTCAGAAAGCTCTTGCTTCTCTTCAGATCGTATAAATCTTTCGCCTTTTACTAAAGATTTCCGTGGAGAGAAGTATCAGGAGTCGATTCCAATTTTTGATTCCCCACTGTCTCGTGGGGTTGCAATTGATGTCAATGGAAACAACTAAACACATGAGGAGCGACAGCGGTAAGAAAGTAAGTGCAGCCTTTCCTGACAACACTTATCCGTATCAATGCCTTGGCATATCCGAGATGGGACTTGTCTGGATTTGGGAGCATATGTGGGTATTGTGATTTGGCCAACATGTCTGATGAACCCTGATAACTGGGATGTTGTGACAAAATAAGAAATGTTCACAGGGAAAGGCCTTACAGCGGGACCTCTTACAAAATGTTTAGAGAGTAAAAAAAAGGTTCAAGGTTATGGGCGTGGCCATGACACTCATTATCACTGTAATACTTTGTGAAAGTACAGTCATTGTCCTAATTAGAAGAAATTTTCATAATGCTGTCAAACCTTGACCACAGACTATGATGGATTTGCAAATGAATTTAGCCCTTTAACCCAACCCACATCTAAGGACCACGAGAGAGGAGGACATTGAACCCAAGCGGGCGCAATGCTTCCAACCACAACTCTTCAGAAAGCTCTTGCTTCTCTTCAGATCGTATCAATCTTTCGCCTTTTACTAAAGATTTCCGTGGAGAGAAGTATCAGGAGTCGAATCCAGTTTTTGATTCCCCACTGTCTCGTGGGGTTGCAATTGATGTCAATGAAAACAACTAAACACATGAGGAGCGACAGCGGTAAGAAAGTAAGTGCAGCCTTTCCTGACAACACTTATCCGCATCAATGCCTTGGCATATCCGAGATGGGACTTGTCTGGATTTGGGAACATATGTGGGTATTGTGATTTGGCCAACATGTCTGATGAACCCTGAAAACTGGGATGTTGTGACAAAATAAGAAATGTTCACAGGGAAAGGCCTTACAGCGCGACCTCTTACAAAATGTTTAGAGAGTAAAAAAAAGGTTCAAGGTTATGGGCGTGGCCATGACACTCATTATCACTGTAATACTTTGTGAAAGTACAGTCATTGTCCTCATTCGAAGAAATTTTCATAATGCTGTCAAACCTTGACCACAGACTATGATGGATTTGCAAATGAATTTAGCCCTTTAACCCAACCCACATCTAAGGACCACGAGAGAGGAGGACATTGAACCCAAGGGGGCGCAATGCTTCCAACCACAACTCTTCAGAAAGCTCTTGCTTCTCTTCAGATCGTATAAATCTTTCGCCTTTTACTAAAGATTTCCGTGGAGAGAAGTATCAGGAGTCGATTCCAATTTTTGATTCCCCACTTTGTCGTGGGGTTGCAATCAATGTCAATGAAAACAACTAAACACATGAAGAGCAACAGCGGTAAGAAAGTAATTGCAGCCTTTACTGACAACACTTATCCGTATCAATGCCTTGGCATATCCGAGATGGAACTTGTCTGGATTTTGGAACATATGTGGGTATTGTGAAAAGGTCAACATGTCTGATCAACCCTGAAAACTGGGAGGTTGTGATCTAACTGACAAAGGTTGCTCAGGAAAGCCCTTACAGCTGGACCTCTTACCAAATGTGTGGAGAGTAAAAAAACGCTTCAAGGTTATGGGCGTGGCCATGACACTCAGTATCACTGTAATACTTTGTGAAAGTACAATCATTGTCCTAATTGGAAGAAATTTTCATACTACTGTCAAACCTTGACCACAGACTATGATGGATTTGCAAATGAATTTAGCCCTTTAACCCAACCCACATCTAAGGACCACGAGAGAGGAGGACATTGAACCCAAGGGGGCGCAATGCTTCCAACCACAACTCTTCAGAAAGCTCTTGCTTCTCTTCAGATCGTATAAATCTTTCGCCTTTTACTAAAGATTTCCGTGGAGAGAAGTATCAGGAGTCGAATCCAATTTTTGATTCCCCACTGTCTCGTGGGGTTGCAATTGATGTCAATGAAAACAACTAAACACATGAAGAGCAACAGCGGTAAGAAAGTAAGTGCAGCCTTTCCTGACAACACTTATCCGTATCAATGCCTTGGCATATCCGAGATGGAACTTGTCTGGATTTTGGAACATATGTGGGTATTGTTATTTGGCCAACATGTCTGATGAACCCTGAAAACTGGGATGTTGTGACAAAATTTGAAATGTTCACAGGGAAAGCCCTTACAGCGGGACCTCTTACAAAATGTTTAGAGAGTAAAAAAAAGGTTCAAGGTTATGGGCGTGGCCATGACACTCATTATCACTGTAATACTTTGTGAAAGTACAGTCATTGTCCTAATTGGAAGAAATTTTCATACTGCTGTCAAACCTTGACCACAGACTATGATGGATTTGCAAATGAATTTAGCCCTTTAACCCAACCCACATCTAAGGACCACGAGAGAGGAGGACATTGAACCCAAGGGGGCGCAATGCTTCCAACCACGACTCTTCAGAAAGCTCTTGCTTCTCTTCAGATCGTATAAATCTTTCGCCTTTTACTAAAGATTTCCGTGGAGAGAAGTATCAGGAGTCGAATCCAATTTTTGATTCCCCACTGTCTCGTGGGGTTGCAATTGATGTCAATGAAAACAACTAAATACATGAAGAGCAACAGCGGTAAGAAAGTAAGTGCAGCCTTTCCTGACAACACTTATCCGTATCAATGCCTTGGCATATCCGAGATGGAACTTGTCTGGATTTTGGAACATATGTGGGTATTGTTATTTGGCCAACATGTCTGATGAACCCTGAAAACTGGGATGTTGTGACAAAATTTGAAATGTTCACAGGGAAAGCCCTTACAGCGGGACCTCTTACAAAATGTTTAGAGAGTAAAAAAAGGTTCAAGGTTATGGGCGTGGCCATGACACTCATTATCACTGTAATACTTTGTGAAAGTACAGTCATTGTCCTAATTAGAAGAAATTTTCATAATGCTGTCAAACCTTGACCACAGACTATGATGGATTTGCAAATGAATTTAGCCCTTTAACCCAACCCACATCTAAGGACCACGAGAGAGGAGGACATTGAACCCAAGCGGGCGCAATGCTTCCAACCACAACTCTTCAGAAAGCTCTTGCTTCTCTTCAGTTCGTATAAATCTTTCGCCTTTTACTAAAGATTTCCGTGGAGAGAAGTATCAGGAGTCGAATCCAAGTTTTGATTCCCCACTGTCTCGTGGGGTTGCAATTGATGTCAATGAAAACAACTAAACACATGAGGAGCAACAGCGGTAAGAAAGTAAGTGCAGCCTTTACTGACAACACTTATCCGTATCAATGCCTTGGCATATCCGAGATGGAACTTGTCTGGATTTGGGAGCATATGTGGGTATTGTGATTTGGCCAACATGTCTGATGAACCCTGATAACTGGGATGTTGTGACAAAATAAGAAATGTTCACAGGGAAAGGCCTTACAGCGGGACCTCTTACAAAATGTTTCGAGAGTAAAAAAAAGGTTCAAGGTTATGGGCGTGGCCATGACACTCATTATCACTGTAATACTTTGTGAAAGTACAGTCATTGTCCTAATTAGAAGAAATTTTCATAATGCTGTCAAACCTTGACCACAGACTATGATGGATTTGCAAATGAATTTAGCCCTTTAACCCAACCCACATCTAAGGACCACGAGAGAGGAGGACATTGAACCCAAGCGGGCGCAATGCTTCCAACCACAACTCTTCAGAAAGCTCTTGCTTCTCTTCAGTTCGTATAAATCTTTCGCCTTTTACTAAAGATTTCCGTGGAGAGAAGTATCAGGAGTCGAATCCAAGTTTTGATTCCCCACTGTCTCGTGGGGTTGCAATTGATGTCAATGAAAACAACTAAACACATGAGGAGCGACAGCGGTAAGAAAGTAAGTGCAGCCTTTACTGACAACACTTATCCGTATCAATGCCTTGGCATATCCGAGATGGAACTTGTCTGGATTTTGGAACATATGTGGGTATTGTGAAAAGGTCAACATGTCTGATCAACCCTGAAAACTGGGAGGTTGTGATCTACTGACAAAGGTTGCTCAGGAAAAGCCCTTACAGCTGGACCTCTTACCAAATGTGTGGAGAGTAAAAAAACGCTTCAAGGTTATGGGCGTGGCCATGACACTCAGTATCACTGTAATACTTTGTGAAAGTACAATCATTGTCCTAATTGGAAGCAATTTTCATACTGCTGTCAAACCTTGACCACAGACTATGATGGATTTGCAAATGAATTTAGCCCTTTAACCCAACCCACATTTCAGGACCACGAGAGAGGAGGACATTGAACCAAAGAGGGACCATTGCTTCCAACCACGACTCTACAGAAAGCTCTTGCTTCTCTTCAGATCGTATAAATCTTTTGCCTTTTACTAAAGATTTCCGTGGAGAGAAGTATCAGGAGTCGATTCCAATTTTTGATTCCCCACTGTCTCGTGGGGTTGCAATTGATGTCAATGAAAACAACTAAACACATGAGGAGCGACAGCGGTAAGAAAGTAAGTGCAGCCTTTCCTGACAACAATTATCCGTATCAATGCCTTGGCATATCTGAGATGGGACTTGTCTGGATTTGGGAACATATGTGGGTATTGTGATTTGGCCAACATGTCTGATGAACCCTGAAAACTGGGATGTTGTGACAAAATTAGAAATGTTCACAGGGAAAGGCCTTACAGCGGGACCTCTTACAAAATGTTTAGAGAGTAAAAAAAAGGTTCAAGGTTATGGGCGTGGCCATGACACTCATTATCACTGTAATACTTTGTGAAAGTACAGTCATTGTCCTAATTAGAAGAAATTTTCATAATGCTGTCAAACCTTGACCACAGACTATGATGGATTTGCAAATGAATTTAGCCCTTTAACCCAACCCACATCTAAGGACCACGAGAGAGGAGGACATTGAACCCAAGCGGGCGCAATGCTTCCAACCACAACTCTTCAGAAAGCTCTTGCTTCTCTTCAGATCGTATAAATCTTTCGCCTTTTACTAAAGATTTCCGTGGAGAGAAGTATCAGGAGTCGAATCCAATTTTTGATTCCCCACTGTCTCGTGGGGTTGCAATTGATGTCAATGAAAACAACTAAACACATGAGGAGCGACAGCGGTAAGAAAGTAAGTGCAGCCTTTCCTGACAACACTTATCCGCATCAATGCCTTGGCATATCCGAGATGGGACTTGTCTGGATTTGGGAACATATGTGGGTATTGTGATTTGGCCAACATGTCTGATGAACCCTGAAAACTGGGATGTTGTGACAAAATAAGAAATGTTCACAGGGAAAGGCCTTACAGCGCGACCTCTTACAAAATGTTTAGAGAGTAAAAAAAAGGTTCAAGGTTATGGGCGTGGCCATGACACTCATTATCACTGTAATACTTTGTGAAAGTACAGTCATTGTCCTAATTCGAAGAAATTTTCATAATGCTGTCAAACCTTGACCACAGACTATGATGGATTTGCAAATGAATTTAGCCCTTTAACCCAACCCACATCTAAGGACCACGAGAGAGGAGGACATTGAACCCAAGGGGGCGCAATGCTTCCAACCACAACTCTTCAGAAAGCTCTTGCTTCTCTTCAGATCGTATAAATCTTTCGCCTTTTACTAAAGATTTCTGTGGAGAGAAGTATCAGGAGTCGATTCCAATTTTTGATTCCCCACTTTGTCGTGGGGTTGCAAACAATGTCAATGAAAACAACTCAACACATGAAGAGCAACAGCGGTAAGAAAGTAATTGCAGCCTTTACTGACAACACTTATCCGTATCAATGCCTTGGCATATCCGAGATGGAACTTGTCTGGATTTTGGATCGTATGTGGGTATTGTGAAAAGGTCAACATGTCTGATCAACCCTGAAAACTGGGAGGTTGTGATCTACTGACAAAGGTTGCTCAGGAAAAGCCCTTACAGCTGGACCTCTTACCAAATGTGTGGAGAGTAAAAAAACGCTTCAAGGTTATGGGCGTGGCCATGACACTCAGTATCACTGTAATACTTTGTGAAAGTACAATCATTGTCCTAATTGGAAGCAATTTTCATACTGCTGTCAAACCTTGACCACAGACTATGATGGATTTGCAAATGAATTTAGCCCTTTAACCCAACCCACATTTCAGGACCACGAGAGAGGAGGACATTGAACCAAAGAGGGACCATTGCTTCCAACCACGACTCTACAGA